>NC_134718.1:34190311-34493341 GCF_049634645.1 Pelodiscus sinensis | reverse complement strand
ACTGAAGTACAAAAAAACATGAGATACTAAAAACCATACCACTGACTATGGAGGGAAGGCCTATTGTACAAAGTAGGTACACTAGGCATCAGAGGATGGATGGATGTAAAGCTTATTGAGTAAAAGGACCAGATAGGTCAGAGTTGGGCTATGATGTCAAATACATATAATAAAAATGGTCCACTGCAGAGAAGTGTTATTAGCCCAGTCTTATTTAATATGATCAAAAAGGAGCTTCCAAAGTGAAGAAGTGCTGGAGTAGATGATCTTTTTGCAGGTGACTGTGTTATGTGGATTAGGAGTTGGAATGAGGTGGTAGAAAAGAGAATCAATAAAACATAGCAAGAGAGCAGGGAATGCACGGGATTTCAAGATCTCCATTGCTAAAACCAAAGGATTGATCTTCACATAAAGGAAAGCTCCAAATGAATGTAAATAAGGGTATGTCTACACTACAGCGCTAATTCGAACTAATTTACTTCGAATTAGTTAATTCAAACTAAGCTAATTCGAACTATCGCATCCAGACTAAAAAACTAGTTCGAATTAGCGTTTTGCTAATTTGAACTAGCATGTGCACACAGAGTGGACCCTGAACTGGGGTTAAGGATGGCCGGAAGCAGTGCCGGCAGGGCATCAGATGAGGACTTACAGCGTGGAGCTGCTGTCTCAGGCTAGCCGAGGGCTGTTTTTAAAGGGACCTGACCCCCACCACGGACAGACAGTTCTCAGGGGTGCCCCACTGTCAGCCGACGGTCAGGGCAGTGTGTGTGGGTATGTCTCCTAAGTCTTTAACTGCTAAGACACGAAGTCTCATCGCAGCGGGCAGCCCAGAAGACTGAAAGGAGCCCCGAGTGTTTAACGTCCGTGACTTTACTGCTAGGACCAAGGTCCCGTCGCAGAGGGTAGCCAAACAGGCTAACAGACGCCCCAGTGTGTAGGAAGAGCTTATTACACCTTAGATTTTAACTGCTAGAACACAAAGTTCCTTCGCAGCGGGCAGCCTGGGAAAGGCTGGAAAGGTGCCCCAACGGATCTTGTCACCTGGGAGTGACACAGATCCAAACGCCCAAGCTCTCCCTATGTCTGTCCCTTTATGACCGGCTGAAGTTCTTTTAAATTGTGCTTGGTTCTATTACAGCAACTGAAGGAGTCAGGTTAAAACTTAAACAGTTACAGGTTTATTAAAGGAACTTATAAATCATATGGTTACAATGGCTATTGCTCTATTTCTTAACTATTAGCAGAATATAGATCTTAAAATGGTTACAGGAAAAAGGTAAAGATAGAAAATAGAAATAATGGTACCAAATGACAGCTTAATCTTTAAAGAGCTCTAACACTATGTATATATACTTAAACAAAGGACCACATCCAGGTACAATTTTTACCCCCTTCTGTGCCTCTCGACTCCAGCGTGTCAGGCCAGGGCCGGTCTCTCAATTCCTCGGAAAGACGAATACGAGGTGGGCGTCCCCTCTGGAACCTCGGGAGGTCAAACACCAAACCCGACCAGCAGATAGATGGTAGATTGACACTCAGAGAAAATGCGCTGCTGGACCTATCTTTATACCCCTGGGGGCCCGTATTCTCTTTCTTATCTTAAGAGGCCAAATTTTACTGGTCCATTTTGTGGTGCCAGTTCTTACAAGCAGGTTACAAGTTAATTTACACTTGTAAGAGAGGAAGATAACTAAATTAGGACTGCCGGATGTTCTTGTTGGGCGGGAGATTCCTTCCCCCGTGGACGGGTATGTGTTCGTGTCAATATGGGTTAAGTCAAGGGCGCGATGTACAGCCTCTTGGTCAACAATTAGTTTGACCACCCTCCAATCTCTGCTTACAGTTGGTCACGGTCACTGAGCCAGCATATCTAAACCTCCTGCTCCAAGGTTTTCAAAGAATATGCTGTTTTCCTGCTCTTATGTGCCCTGCATGCTTTTAAGCAGACAAAGATGGATGTTAAAATGGGGCTTCATGTCTGGCTACACCCGCTTGCAAAGCAGTCCTGGCTTGGATTGCGTGGAGTACCCACACTGGGCACATCACAGCACTTGGTCATCAAACCGGCTGCACTTGCCGCAGGCTGCCATCTGGGGAGAGGGGACAATTGGGGGGCTGCAGGAGAGCTTCCACCCCCAGAAGCCCGCAGAGCCAGCCCAGTCCTCCCCATCGGGGGCTCATACCCCATTCCTCCCTCACCTCCTTCCACTTACCCCTTCCTAGCCCCCCTTCCTGATGTACAAAATAAAGGACACGTGTGGTCAAAAATAGAATCTCTCTTTATTGAACAAAACTGGGGGACACTGGGAAAAGGAGGTGGGAGAGGAGAAGAGAGAGGGTGGGAGAGGGGAGGGCAACTACAATGATCAGGGGTTGGGAACAGGTCCCATATTAAGAGAGGCTAAAGAGACTAGGACTTTACAGCTTAGAAAAGAGGAGATGGAGGGGGGATATGATAGAGGTCTATAAAAGCATGAGTGGCGTGGAGAGGGTGCATACAGAAAAGTTCTTCATTAGTTCCCATAATAGAAGGACTAGAGGACACCAAAGGAAAGGAATGGGTAGCAGGTTTCAAACTAATAAAAGAAAGTTGTTCTTCACAAAGCAAATAATCAACCTGTGGAACTCCTTGCTGCAGGAGGCTGTGAAGGCTACAACTAAAACAGAGTTTAAAGAGAAGTGAGATCAATTCATGGAGGTTGGGTCCATGGAGTGGTATTAGCCAGGGGGTAGGAGTGGTGTCCCTGCCCAAAGTTTGTGGAAGGCTGGAGAGGGATGGCATGAGACAAAAGGCTTGGTCACTGTCTTTGGTCCATCCCCTCTGGGGTCCCTAGGGTTGATCGCTGTCGGCAGACAGGCTACTGGGCTAGACGGACCTTTGGTCTGACCCAGTACAGCCATTCTAAGCTCAGGGCTCAGGGTCGGGGGTCTCAGTGGACCACCTTGATTTTCATGCCAACCTGCTCCTGGGTGGCCAGGCTGGCAGCTCTGCCCTAGACGGCCGCTTTCCTGTGCCTAGTGCGGAGGTCGTGGACGAGGTCCACAATGTCTGCACTGGACCAGGCAGGTGCCTGCCTCTTGCGGTCCTGGGCAAGCTCCCGGGAGCCGCCAGCCTGGTCCCGGGAAGAGGGGGAGGGCTGGGGGGCATCAGGTGGCTGGCTCGAGCAGTGCCAGGTTCAGGGTCTGCTGGCTGGGTGCTGGCAGGCTTGCACCTGGCATGGGCATCGTAGCCAGCCCGTGCCCCTTTAAGGGGTCCGGGGCCGGAAGAGAGGCAATAGAGTTTCCCTGGTGTTGGCCAGAGTGGCCACCAGAGAAACCTGGGGAGGGCTAGCCTCCCACTAGTTCGAATTAAGGGGCTACACACCCCTTAATTCTAACTAGTAAGTTCGAACTAGGCTTAGTCCTCATACAATGAGGTTTACCTAGTTCGAACTAAGCGCTCCACTAGTTTGAATTAAGTTTGAACTAGCGGAGTGCTAGTGTAGCGCCTATCAAAGTTAATTCGAACTAACGTCTGTTAGTTCGAATTAACTTTGTAGTGTAGACATACCCTAATGTATTTAGAGAACAATTCTTCGGGTAATACCTGAGACTAAGTTAGTTTGGAAAGATCATATGGACTATATTAAAATAAATGCAAAGCAAGGATCAAGCTGCTTAAAAGTACTGCTAGGTTTAATAGCAGGGTGCAGATAAGAGAACACTACTGACAGTGCATAGAGCCTTAATCAGGCGAATTGTTAGCTAAGGCTGCCAAGCTTGTGTGTCAGCATCAAACTCAGAATTTAAAATATTAGATTTAATAGACATACAGGAACTACCAATTGTGAGCAGTTATTTTATTACAACATCCATATGTGTGCTAGAGATAGCTGCTAATGAACTGCCAGTTACAGTACGAATGAAACTACCAGCCCTAACTTCTGGGCCCAAGTTAATCAGCAGTCCTTTTTTTTTTTTTTTTTTTTTGACTCACAATCAGGCCTTATGGCAATAAAAAGGGCATCTTTATATGCGTAAGTGATTTCATCAATGAAATTATAGTTCTAACTAATAATAGAGCTAACACAGATGGTGATACCCTGAAGTAAACTGGAATTCAAAAGTCTAGTACAGACAAATTTAAAATGATAAAAAAAATTGGAACAAAAAAAATTATTCTGAATTGCGCCCTGGAGTTGAGGCAAATGACATACATCAAATCTCAGATAAGAAAAATGAAAGGAATTCGTTTAGAATACTATCTGTCCAATGTGGTTAGAACAGAAATATTTTTTGAATACACAAAGATGCACAGTAATGTAGAATAAACAATTGACAGTCTTTCATGGCTGAATAAGGGTTTTGATAGAAAAAGGGAAAAGCTTTCTGGGGAATTTAAATGTCTTAAGGTAACAAAAATTACATTATTTTATTTAACAAAAGGAATGGGGAAGTAGACTAATGTTAGAAAGCTGATGTTGCATTACCTGAAAGACACATGGCAGGACATGAGAATATGAACAGCTAAGTCTTAATTATAGCTAGTGGTAGCCATAGACTCTGTTTCATCATGGAAAAGAAGAAGAGGAAAGAAAGAACATGTTGGCTGGTAGAGAGGTAGGCTATAGCTAAACTACATCCCTCTTTCGAAAGAGGGATGTAAATTAGGCAGATTGAAAGTGCAAATGAAGCGGGGATTCATTTTTTGAGGAGTACAAGATCTTTCTAAAAAGGTTTTTTTCGAAAGAATGCTTTCACGCGATTATGCAAATGAAGTGGGGATTTAAATATCTCGCACTTCATTTGCACTTTCGATCTGCCAAATTTACATCCCTGTTTCAAAAGAGGGATGTAGTTTAAACATGCCCATAGAGACACAATGAAGGGGCTGCAGAACAGCAGAGCGGAGGCTGATCATATGAACCAGTTCTCTGCTAGAAGACAACACAGAAAATAACCAGGCAGGAGATAGGCAGCTCAGGGAAGAAGGTACTCAGTACTGGGTCCCGTCATGAGGGCAATAGACTGGACTTGATGACCTCTCGAGGTGTCATCGAGTTCTAGGATTCTCGGATTCTAAGTTGGAGATTTAAACAAATAAGTTCCAGGGTACCAGAGGGCTGAGACCCAAATGAGACGACAGGCCTGGATGCAGCTAGCACTCCTACAATACAAAAGTCCTGATTATGATAGCAACAAAAACAGGCCTATTGTACTTTGTCTTTGTGTTTCTGCTTTAACTACTGCATTTTTGTTCTGCTGAAGAAAGAAGGGAAGAAATCTCTAAGTTGAGCAACAATGGAAAAGGGACTAGAAGAGCCTCTGAGAGAGAGGCCCAAACTCCAGGGACTATTGAGCGGAGGCTCACTAAAAGGAACAGCAAAGTTTTGAGTGGTACCAGATTCCTTTCTGTCCCAGAACAGGAGAGATAAGTATCCCATTCAGAGAACTGAGGTTACAGGTGAAGAATGAACTAAGAGAAACTGAGTTGGATAAACTCAAATTCCACAGCAAAGTATCACACAGTGCTATAAGTGAAGTCCCTCAGTTACAGGGGCCTTTTATCTTAAACCTGTATAGCAGAAGAATTTGATACAATAACTTTTCATAACAGGACAACAGTGAGAATTGCACATTTTAACATAGGGATCAAGCCACTGCTGTTAGCACAAGGAGTACAAATTGCATCTGCCTGCAATATCAAAGGGAAGGCAGGTGAAGTCTGCATTGCCTTTTTCTCCTGAAAGTTTGACTAGGAGCGGATAATTTTAAATTGTGAGCAAAGCTCATATGGTATGCCAGCTGCCCTGGAGACGTATTGATCAGGATACATCATTGAATGAAGACAGACAATGATGGATTTAAGTAGCAACAGACTACAACTTTATTAGCTTAATGCTATAGCCCCTCTTCATTGTTTCGCACATACTAGGTATTTAACTATTGGCTCTCACCATATAACCAGTAAGGCAGGTTTAGGATGCTTCTCAGCCTACCACTAGGATTCAGTGAATCTTCTACAATGAAGGACTTCAGTCTTCAAATACTTCCTGACTCACCTGCTCCAGAGACACAAGGTCCACTGGTAAAATGGTGTCTTATCTCTAAGGGTATGTCTAGACTACATGGCTCCGTCGACGGAGCCATGTAGATTAGGCAAGATGGCAAAGGGAAATGAAGCTGCAATTTAAATAATCACCGCTTCATTTAAATAAAAATGGCTGCTACGCTGTGCCAATCAGCTGATTGTCAGCACAGCGCGGCAGTCTAGATGGGGATCTGCCGACTCCAGAACCCTTTGTTGGCAGATCCTGTAAGCCTTGTTCAAATCACTGCTTCATTCCCTTTGCCGTCCTGCCTAATTTACATGCTTCCGTCGACCGAGCCATCTAGTCTAGACACACCCTAAGAGGTGGCCTTCTTGGCTCCTTTCTGCACTGGATAACTGCTGCAGATTTCAACCAAGTAAAATTCCTGTAAATGCTGTCAGAGCAGGCCTCTTTGGGGCTGTGCTGGCTAACTGTAAGCACCTTAGCAGAGTGAAGATTGTAGTCACACACGGAACCAGCAATCTCTCCCCAGGCAGAAGTCCACATCTGACAAACCAGTTAAACTGAAGGTCTGATGTCATGCAAATGGATGCATTGTTAGAAGACTGAATAGGAAGAGTAACATGGAACTTAGAAAATAAATGACCTGCGAGTCCCAGAAAATAATTTACAAATATGAACAGGGAGGTGTGGGAAAGCTCACACTGACACTGTTGATGCTACATCTCTTCTGCGCAAAGTATACTTCAGTCTTAAGTGTTGTTAATCTATAGATTCATTTATGCTTTTTTTAAAATCAGCCAAAATAATTGGTTAATAATAATAATTAATAATAATAATATTTAAACAATCTTTAGAAAGACTACATCACAAACTGTTTGATTAGTCATTGTTCACAAGTCTGGGTTTTTCAGAACTCTTTTCCTAGTTCATTAATGCTTTATAATTGTCTTTCTTTTGAATATTTATATTGATTATTTTTGGAGGGAAAAGGAATTATATTGCTATTGTTTGAGAACATGTTTGGTAAGCCAAGTCATCCTAGATACAGTGCAGAATATAAAATAGTGTGTATACCTCAATCACCTATGGAGTACACACTGTTCAAGCAATACAGCCCACATAAAACTTGAAGAGTAGTAAGAAGCACTATACCACATCTGCTATGAATATTATTAAAAAGCAACACAAACATATTAAATTTCATCATGGCACCAATGGTATTACTACCTAGAAAAAGAAAGGTCATTCTACAGTTATATATCAATCAAAAGATCCCACAGTACTTTCCAAGCTACATATACACAAATTAATTTCACCCACCTCTAGTTTGGCACACAACTTCAATTTAACACACTGCAACATTGTACTCCACTGTAGGGTAGGAAATGAGGATTACTTTGTTCAGCAACCAGAGAGATTCAAGTAGGCAAAAAAAGGAACTTGCTTATAACACAGAGGCTAATGCCCCAGCTTGTATTATAAAAGCCAGAGGGTCTTTTACAATGCCAGGAAGTTGGGACATATGTCTCATCCAGAAGACCAGTAATAGGAAAATATCTGCCACTTGCAAGTGAATAAATATACCCAAAGAATTTTGGTGACCATATAGTACAACTGACTACGTCTTTTTATCCATAAGATTTTACTGAAAAAAAGAAAAATATTTCAAGTCAGCTTAACTTTAAAATAGGAGATGGTGAATACAGACTAGAGCCTGTCACTGAATCCACATTAGCCCATCTAGTACTCTACTCAAGTCAAATGGATACCTGGCTTCAGGAGTTGGCTGGCCTGCAACCAGTTGCAAGGTAACAGCCTAAGGGCACTATAAGGCTTTGTCTACATTACAGACTTTTTGCAGAAGAGGCAATGCAAATGAAGTGCTCATTAGCATTTTCTTGCGCTTCATTTCCATAGTCTCTTCCAATCCTTTTTCTGCAAGAGGTTTTTGTGCGAAAACAAACAGACGTGAAAACCTCTTGCACCAAAAGGATCGGAAGAGACTATGGAAATGAAGTGCAAGAAAATGCTAATGAGCATTTCATTTGCATTGCCTCTTCTGCAAAAAGTCTGTAGTGTAGACAAAGCCTTATAGTGTTGATGTATCCTTAGGCTGCTACCTTGCAACTGGATGCAATAAAATATCTGCTGCAGGCCCATCGCAGCTGTCAGGGGCTTCTGGGATTCGGGTTCCAGGGTTTTACAACTTCAGTGAAGATGTTTGAGCTTGACCTAGAATCTGAGCTCCAGCCTCATGGGGTCCCAGTGCTTGAATTCTAGCCTGAGACCAAATGTGTAAATTGCAAATTTTAGAGACCCAAAGTCCTGTGAGCCCAGATCTGCTGATGTGGGCCCCAGAAGTATTTTATTAGGCTTTGTCTACACTATGAACTTTTTGCAGAAGAGGCTGTTACCTTGCAACTGGATGCAGGCCAGCCAACTCCTGAAGCCAGGTATCCTGCATCTACACTGCTGCTGAGTTCTGTCAACATAACGTCGACAGAACACAGCAGTTTTGTCGACGACTGTAAACCTAATACTATGAGGAATAACGCCTTTTGTCAACAGAGTTCTGTCAACAGAAGGCGTTATTGCATCTACAGTGTTCTTTGCATCTACACTGTCAAACTGGCTTGCTTTGTCGACAGAACTGGATGTAGTCTACATGCTCTTTGTCAACAGAAGCTTTGTTGACATTATCTGTCGACAAAACTTCTGTTGACAAAAGCCTGTAGTCTAGATGTACCCCAAGAGTAGTAAATGTGTGTTTCTGATGGCAGAGTAATGTGGAAGAGGTCCACAAAGTCCACCCTGGAAATCCTGTCATATTTGAGGCAGAATAGCAATGAAATACAAATGTTGCTCTGGATAATAACTAAAGTCATCTATGCCACATGGACCAAAGGGAAATTTCACTGAAGTGAACAAAGATTTCAGACTTTCAGGTGGGGCGCACCAGCATAGTGATCAAATCATAGGAACAGCTGCTATGATTAGGATCTAAAAGAAATAACTGAATGGAAAAGAAGAAGGAAGCTCTCTCCCACTAATAGCCTTCCCCTGCTGCAGTTGCTCCCCTCCACCCACCTGTCTACGCGAGGGAAGCATCAGTTAAAGCACCTATGTTCAGACTGAGAACTCAGCTGTTCACAGCACTTAACCATCACCACACATGCCCCATTCACTGATCCCACCAATCCACAGATAGCTACAGTTTCTTGCCAGAATTTCAAAGGATTGTGGGACATAATTGCAAAAGGTATGGAACAGCAGTCAAGATAAGAAACTGACTGGCTTTTGAGTCCTGAGTGGATCACTGGGTGTCAGAAACAATCTACCTGATGTGATTTAGCAACTAGAGGGGAAAAAAGGGGTAGTATTATTCGATTAGTCAGCTCTCCATAGATCATATTTTGAGAACTACACTGGGAAATTCTAAGTCTGTATTTGCCAAGGTCTGTTTTGTAGACAGTATAAAATTCTGTGAATATTAAGAAAAATATACAGCCAACTGCGATGCACAGAAAAGAATTCAAGTGTAATATCAGGAGAACACTGGCCAACTATTTAAAAATAGGCAGAAGTAGAATATTATCAGTCTATATGAAAGTTAAATAATACATGTAGAGACTGCCTAGATCCCTCCTCCCCCAAAACTAGATTCCACTTTCCTACATTTACTTTCAGACAGGCCCTGCATAAGGCTTTATGGGCTCAGTTTCTCAGAATTAATTGCTTCTTCATGGAACTTGCCTTCTACCCGTCTTCCTGGTGCTTAGCTACTTAGCTCTCTGCTGGGTTGCTCTAGAAGTGGTGTATTTCACTGATGTTTCCTCCTCAGCTAGCCCACATCTGTTACTACCTGTAGCAGTCTCTGTGTGAAGCAGCCTTCTTCTTGGTCATTGCCCTTTCCTAGGGTAGGCTTTCCCTTTTAAACCTCTCTTCCTCCAAGAGGTACCAGCTGTGTGGGCGCACCTCATTAATGCAGGTCAAGCCCAGAGGAGCTTGTTAGTCAGTGGGAGGGGGTCTTCCTTCACCACATTGTACAAGGCAGTTGCACAAAAGGAGATTAGATGTCCAGACTCACCTATCACGACCATATAATCTCAATGAGCAAATATGCACTATTGATTTCTCACTGAGGGAAGAAAAAGAGTGCAGATTTTGTTAACTTATATAACAAACTTGTTATAAGTTGTGTAAGTTTCTAGAGAGAGAAAGGAACACTGCAGATGATTCTTTGGGTAGAAAAGAGGTGCCTTGTCTGAGGCTGCTGAAAGAAGTATCTATCTGTGCATTGTTTATTATCACCGTATATGTGCGAGTGGGCTATAATGATGGTGGCCACATACATCCATACATATGTATGTATATTTTCATATAAATATGTATATAGAGACCACTTCATATGCTTCTATGTTTTTTTGTTTTGAGAAATTGCTGGTCACCTTTGACTCTGCTCAGTATGCCATGTGTATGATGTATTGCTATGGTAACCTACAGTCTCCTGATAACTAACACCACAAAATTGTAGACTGGAGTTTCTTTTTTAGTCTGTTCAAACTGACAAGGCTTTTGATCATGTTCATTTTCTAATTATATGAAAAAATGTAAATAGTTGGGAAAAAAGTTTATAGGTATAGAACAACTCACTCCTGTTAGAAGCAAGGAAGAGCATGAGGAGAGAAAAAACTGACAAAATAGGCATAAAAAAGAGATTTAACAAATATATAGTTCTTGCCAATGACAGAAATATTGGAAATCTGACTGACAGAACACTAAAAACTCATAGAGGTGGAATTAATGTATAAAACTGTCACCAAAAAAGTATGAGTACTTCATGACATAATAATATACAAAATCACTCCCAAAGGACAGAATCATGCCAGCAAATACATGCTAACAATAGCAAATGAATTCTTTAACACAGTTGTAAATATTGATACAGATCAACATTATGAATAAAAGCAGAAGGAATATTCCAGAGATGAAAACAACACCTTAAAAAGCTATTTGCTCCCACAATCTCAAAGTTATAGAAAAGTAAACTGGCTCATGAGATTGGGAGGGTAATATGATTAGACAGAAGTGGTAGCATGGATTCAGAAGTAAAACAAGCGACCAAGTCTCCCAAAGGCTGATGGTTAATTGATCTAGTTAAACCTAGATTTCTACAAAACTCCTCTGCAGCAAGTCAGAATAGAAACAGGTGAGAGGGGAAGACGTCACATTGGCTAGTTTCTTGCATTGATGCCATCAGGCAGCTGATGTTAATTTTTTTTTCTCTCTCTCACACACACAAATGAATGAGTTTTTGCTTGTCTGTAGCACACCACCACATTTTTTAGAGGCCATCACCCCATCTTTCTGCTGTCAAGGGAAGGAGGCAAAGCAAGGGTGAATTTCATCCCTCTCAGCAGGAAGAAGGGATTTCTTAGCTCCAACTTTCTCTTTCTCACTTTCCCTGCATTTGTGCAGATGATTTCACATCTCACTATGACTTTGTGAACAAAACTTCCTTGGTTTCTCTTCCTCCCCTTCTGTGAAAAGTGTGCCTGTTTCTTTGTAAAGGGAGGCAAAATCTTGGCATTCCTCTTCTGCCAGGCAACCTTAGATTAAAGCTCCTGCAGTCTTTGAGCTAGCGTTTTGTGCACAGGAGCAGTGATCCCATTTGGCTACATATGCCTAACTCAGGAAAAGCTAATCTAGCTGTGAATCACTGCTACACATACAAGAAAAGAGTAATTAATGCACTCTGGCCTCAGTTATTTAAGTTTGGTTTCTATCAGAGACATGAGAACTGTAAACCTGAACCATAAGATCAGAGTCTGTACATTTCTATGAATGGACAAAGACTCATGGGATTGATTAGAATCCAAGTTTTCTTTTTTGTAATCTTTAGTTGGTGATGCAGGAAGGAAGAGAATTTCAGAACACTGAGCCATTTGGGGTCTATCCGTATGATGAGTAAAAACAAGTCACCACGCTTCACGGCTGCATTTACTTGCATGTGTTTAAAAGAATTCCCTCCCTCCCCTTAAGAATGCTTAACATACTGCAGTAGCTATTTTTCAAAGACTGTAATTAGGTTTAGCAACACTGAGGACATATTTGAATTCAAAGTTAAAATGGATGACATTATGTTAAATCAGTCATTTTACTTTGCTTTCAGGAGCCTATTTCTTTCAAAACATTAGGAATTATGTTTTTCTAATAAATTTGCCATGTTCATGTAACCCAGTGGTGAGTATGAATTATATGTCCTTCTTTGTGCTTGATCCACAAAGGATATGAAGTATTATAGAGAGAGCTGGGTGAAACTTTTCAACTGATTATTTTTGTGTGAGGTTTTTTGTTGGCTGTTTTGCCCCTTTCAGAAACTGTAGATTTGGGTCAATCAAAATATTTCATGCATTTGTGTGGCTTTTGCAGAGTTTTTCAGTAATTAAAAAAAAACTGGTGAAAAAAATATTTTGAACTGACCCAAAATTATGACTCTGTTGTAGTCAATGAGGCCTGGTCTATACTAGACCAGGAAGGTCGGCTTAAGGTACGCAACTCCAGCTATGTAAAATACTCAGCTAGGGTAGGCTTACCTTAAGCTGAACTGTGGATGTGTCCACACAGTGGGAGGCTGATGGGAGCAGGACCAAACACCAGTGGGAGCTGCCCTCAGCATTCAACTTATGAGTCTATACTAGACCCACTAAATCGAACACTAGAAGATTGACCTCCCAGAGCATTGATCTTCTGGTTAGTATAGACATGTCCCGAGAGTTTTGCCTTTGACTACAATGGGACCAGGAGTTAGTGATTAGGCCCAATGAAGAATATATGAGTACTTGCAGAGCAAGCTATTATTCAGTAACAGTAAAGGTGATGGATTTTTAATTGCCTCCCTTTTACAGTGAATAATAAAATCTACTAGTTTTTATATACGTCTACCTGAAACAGGTCAAGTAAAATGTGCATATTGGGTGTGTCATAGGGATCACATGAAAGTGCCACTATCCTATTTTGGCAATGCCTGATTGGTAGGTGGTGACAGTCCTGAAAGACATACACTAGAATTACAAGGATGTTATAGGTTAGGTCAGTACCCGACTGAACTAGATATGGCTTCAGCAAATTCAATCAGTCTCTCAATTCTAAGAGCAATCTTAGCTAGTTCCCTATGAAAGGCTAGATATTCTGCTGATAGGAAGAGACAAGATAGTGACTGAAAATGTTTTCTAAAATTATGGTATGGTAACAATTGTAGTTAGAAAAATAACTAAAATAAAACTGACTGTGAGATGGATTGAGAAATTAAATGACTTGGACTCAGAAGTCTATCCTGTTTATTACTTATAATAAGAGCTCATGTGTTAGGAACTCTTTGGGGATAAAAAAACACTGAGGCTTTTATTGTTTACTGAGGCTCCATCCACACTAATATTTCAATTTAAATTAATTGATTATATGCTTCTTTTTTAATATCTCACTGCACAAATCTGAGAGAGTTCGTCTATCTCTGTTTGTCTGTTTGTTCAAGAACTCTTCCTAAATGGTAAGTCCTAGGATCACCAATTTTGGTATGCAACTTCCTCTTATCATAACTTGAAGCAAGGCCAGGGTTCGGTTGTTGCAGGACAATAGGATGTGCCTGGAATGGGATTGCTTCTCATAAAACCATACAGAAAAGAGACAGGTTCACTAAGCAGGTGAAAGAGGCTGGCTGGTGGTGCACCCTCCCTCTATCCAGGACTGCTCCATCTCCAAGCTATGCATTCTCAAGAATCCCCCTACTCTGACTCTTCACACCTCTAAAGTCTCCTGCCCCTCCTTAAGAGCTCAAACAATGCCAAGTAAATGTGCTAGTGTTAAATAATTTAAATATTTGCTTGTGTTTGGTTCCAGGAAATGAACATCTTTTACATTATTAGATGAATTTTCTCCTTGTCTCTCACATTAGCATGCATAATATCTTATTCATGTCATGAGATTATATTCAATTGATGATTTTTATACTATCACAGACAAACCCTGTGAATCCTTACTGGGTTTCTGAAATAGTCTCAAGTAGAAATATTCTCTTTGTTATGTTTTCAATGGAGGAAAATATTGGCATACATACAATCAAATAATAACTAGGTTATAGAGTCTTGGGTCATTAAAAAACAAAAGGCACCAGGTTACTCCTAAATAAGCCTTAAAATGTTATGCAACATGCCAATATTCATTTGTGTGCAGTGCTAAATAGAGAATTATATCAAAATATTATGGTTATTTAATACAAGATTAGGAAAAGTGTTGGGGGGGGGGGGGCTTATATTAATGTTACTTGTCTAGGAAAAATAATTACTTGACTTTTTCATGTCCTCAAAATGTCTTAATGAATTCTAGAGGTGACCTGCAAAAGAAAATCAATTGAGTTTGTGTCGCTACTTTATGATATAAAGGGTTGCCCCAACTCATGAGTTTGTATTTTACATTAGAAAATCATGTCTTCTCTACTATAGAAACTTTTCTTAATAATTAAAAACAAGAGGATTATGACAACAAAGCCACCAATGCTGTGAAATCTGATTAACTGAGAAGAGAAGTGATTTTCATTCAGACTGATTACAGTTCTCTGCTTTGTTGTTAACAGCTATTTTTAATTAAATAGGAAGCGTTTTTCTTTGTTGTGAAGTCAGTGTTTAGACCAGAGTTCCTTTCTCCACACTGTACGTATGTAAAAGTGCTGTGACGATCTGACACGCTGGAGGAAGGAATGGAAGATGGGAGGGATCATCAAGGAAAGCTACCCCATGGAGGTCAGGAAGTGTAGAGAAAAGTGAGAACTGCCAAAAGCCAAGTACAGTTGGGTCTTACAAAGGAAATATAAAAAAATAATAAAAAGGTTCTATTACCATATAAATAAAAAGAAAATAAAGAATAAGTGGGACTGTGAAAACCTGAGGATAGGGTGGAGTTAAAGGTAATCTAGGAATGGCATAATAATTAAACAAATACTTTTCCTTATTTTTAATAAGGGTAATGAAGAATTTAAGGGTAGTGGCAGAGTGGCTAATGGAAACAAAGATATGAAAGTAGAAGTGACCACATCCGATGTAGAAGTCAAACTCAAGTAGTTTAATGGGACCTAATCAGGGGTCTGGATAATCTCCTTCCAAGTACGTTAAAGGAACAGTCAGATGAAATTACAAGTGCAATAGAAGAATTGCTAATTAGTACAGATTTTAAAGAAAGGAGTAAAAGTTGATCTGGGAAACTGTAGCCCTGTTTGTTTGATTTCAACTGTATGTCACATCTTGGAACAAATTTTGTAAGAGAAAGTAGTTAAGTAGTTAAGGCCAGAATGGTAAATAGTAACTTGGGTAAACTGAAAAATGGTTTTACAAAAGGTAAAAAATCATGCAGGACCAACCCAAACACCTACTTTGAAAAGATAAGGGTTTTTTTTGACAAAGGAAATGCAATGAACCTAGTTTGCCTCAATTTCTGTAAGCAATTTGATACATTGCCACATAGGAAATTATTATACTACAGAAGATGGGGATTAATAAGAGAATTGAAATGTGGATAAGGAACTGGCTAAAGTGGAGATTACAACAGGTCATACAGAATGGTGATGATGAAGGGAGGTTACTGGTAGAGTCCCTCAGCTATCAATTTCATTTAACATTTTTATTAATGACATAAAAATAGGGATGTGCTGATAAAGTCTGCAGGTGACAAAAAGTAGGGAGGTATCACCAGCATGGAAGAGGACTGGAAAAATCATACAAGATTATCTGGACAACCTTTTAAAATGGAATAATAAAAATAAGATGAAGTTTAATAATGCAAAGTGTAAGATCATGCACGTAGGGACTAACAAGAACATCTGCTATAAGCTGGGGATTTATCAGTTGGCAGCAACAAAAGAGGAGAAGATCTATGTATATTAGTTGATCACAGGATGACTATAAACTGCTGGAATGAGGACAATCAATGGGACACAATCATTCCGGGGTACAAAATATATCGGAAGGACAGAACAGGTCGTGTGGGTGGGGGAGTGGCACTAAATGTGAAAGAAAATTTAGAATCAAATGAAGTAAAAATCCTAAATGAATCAACATGTTCCATAGAATCGCTATGGATAGTAATTCCCTGCTCTAACAAGAATATAACAGTAGAGATCTATTATTGACTACCTGACCAGGACAGTAATAGTGACTATGAAATGCTAAGGGAGATTAGAGAGGCTATCAAAATAAAGAACTCAATAGTAGTGGGGGATTTCAATTATCCCCATATTGACTGGGTACACGTCACCTCAGGACTAGATGCAGGGACAAAATTTCTTGATATCTTAAACGATTGCTTCTTGGAGCAGCGGATACAGGAACCCACAAGAGGAGATGTAATTCTCGATTTAGTCCTGAGTGGCACACAGGATCTGGTCCAAGAGGTAACTATAACAGGAGCATAAAAGGAGCATAAACACTGCCAAATTAAGTGTAGAAATGTAATAAGAAAAGCTAAAAAGGAGTTTGAAGACCAGCTAGCCAAAAACTCAAAAGTTAATAACAAAATGTTTTTTAAGTACATCAGAAGCAGGAAGCCTGCTAAACAACCAGTAGGGCCCCTGGACAATCGAGATACAAAAGGAGCACTTAAAGATGATAAAGTCATTGCGTAGAAACTAAATGAATTCTTTGCTTCAGTCTTCACGGCTGAAGATATTAGGGAAATTCCCAAACCTGACCCGGCCTTTGTAGGTGACAAATCTGAGGATTTGTCACAGATTGAAGTGTCATGAGAGGAGGTTTTGGAATTAATTGATAAACTTAACAGTAACAAATCACCGGACCGGATGGCATTCACCCAAGAGTTCTGAAATAACTCAAATGTGAAATTGCAGAACTATTAACTATGGTTTGTAACCTATCATTTAAATTGGCTTCTGTACCCAACGACTGGAAGATAGTTAATGTAACGCCAATATTTAAAAAGAGCCCCAAGGCGATCCCAGCAATTAGAGACCGGTAATTCTAACATCAGTACTGGGCAAATTAGTTGAAACAATAGTAAAGAATAAAATTGTCAGACACATAGAAAAACATAATTTGTTGGGCAAAAGTCAACATGGTTTCTGTAAAGGGAAATCATGTCTTACTAATCTATTAGAGTTCTTTGAAGGGTCAACAGACATATGGACAAGGGGGGTCCAGTAGATATAGTGTACTTAGATTTCCAGAAAACCTTTGACAAGGTCCCTCACCAAAGGTTCTTATGTAAATTAAATTGTCATGGGAGAAGAGGGAATATCCTTTCATGGACTGAGAACCGGTTAAAAGACAGGAAACAAAGGATAGGAATAAATGGTAAATTTTCAGAATGGAGAGGGGTAACTAGTGGTGTTCCCCAAGGGTCAGTCCTAGGACCAACCCTCTTTAACATATTCATAAATGATCTGGAAAAAGGGGTAAACAGTGAGGTGGCAAAGTTTGGAGACAATACTGAACTGCTCAAGGCAGTTAAGACCAAAGCAGACTGCGAAGAACTTCAAAAAGATCTCATCAAACTAAGTGACCGGGCAACAAAATGGCAAATGAAATTTAATGTGGATAAATGTAAAGTAATGCACATTGAAAAAAATAACCCCAACTATACATATAATATGATGGAGGCTAATTTAGCTACAACTGATCAGGAACGAGATCTTGGAGTCATCGTGGATAGTTCTCTGAAGATGTCCACGCAGTGTACAGTGTCAGTCAAAAAAGCAAACAGGATGTTAGGAATCATTTAAAAAAGGATAGAAAATAAGACAGAGATTATCTTATTGCCCTTACATAAATCCATGGTACACCCACAACTTGAATACTGTTTACAGATGTGGTCTCCTCATCTTAAGAAAGATATACTAGCATTAGAAAAGGTTCAGAAAAGGGCAACTAAAATGATTAGGGGTTTGGAACAGGTCCCATATCAGGAGAGATTAAATAGACTGGGACTTATCATCTTGGAAAAGAGGAGACTAAGGGGGGATATAATAGAGGTCTATAAAATCATGAGTGGTGTGGAGAAAGCGAATAAGGAAAAGTTATACACTTGTTCCCATAATCTAAGCACCAGGGGCCACCAAATGAAATTAATGGGCAGCAAGTTTAAAACAAATAAAAGGAAGTTCTTTTTCACACAGTGCATAGTCAATCTGTGGAACTCCTTGCCTGAGGAGGCTGTGAAGGCTAGGATTATAAGGGTACATCTACACTACAGCGCTAATTCGAACTAACTTAGTTCGAATTAGTTAATTCAAACTAAGCTAATTCAAACTAACGCGTCTAGAACGAAAAACTAGTTCGAATTAGCGTTTTGCTAATTCAAACTAGCATGTCCACATTAAGTGGACCCTGACCCAGGCTTAAGGATGGCCGGAAGCAGTGCCGGCAGGGCATCAGAGGAGGACTTAGAGCATGGAGATGCTGTCTCAGGCTAGCCGAGGGCTGCGCTTAAAGGGTCCCGACCCCCACCCTGGACAGAAAATTCTCAGGGGTGCCCCACTTGCAAAGCAGTCCTGGCTTGGAGTGCCCGGACTACCCACACTGGGCACATCACACCACTCGGCCATCAGCCCGGCTGCACTTGCCGCAGGCTGCCATCTGGGGAGAGGGGACAATTGGGGGGCTGCAGGAGAGCTTCCACCCCCAGAAGCCCGCAGAGCCAGCCCAGTCCTCCCCATCGGGGGCTCGTACCCCATTCCTCCCTCACCTCCTTCCACTTACCCTTCCCTAGCCCCTTTTCTAGATGTACAAAATAAAGGACTATTGTGTTCAAAAATGGAATCTGTCTTTATTGAACAAAACTGGGGGAGACTGGGAAAAGGAGGTGGGAGAGGGGAAGAGAGAGGGTAGGAGAGGGAAGGGCAACTACAATGATCGGGGGTTGGGAACAGGTCCCATATTAAGAGAGGCTAAAGAGACTGGGACTTTTCAGCTTAGAAAAGAGGAGACGGAGGGGGGACAAGATAGAGGTCTCTAAAAGCAGGAACTGGGTGGAGAGGGTGAATACAGAAAAGTTCTTCATTAGTTCCCATAAAGAAGGACTAGAGGACACCAAAGGAAAGGAATGGGTAGCAGGCTTCAAACTAGTAACAGAAAGTTGTTCTTCACAAAGCAAAGAGTCAACCTGTGGAACTCCTTGCTGCAGGAGGCTGTGAAGGCTACAACTAGAACAGAGTTTAAAGGGACGTGAGATCAAGTCATGGAGGTTGGGTCCATGGAGTTCTTTTAGCCAGGGGGTAGGAGTGGTGTCCCTGTCCAAAGTTTGTGGAAGGCTGGAGAGGGATGGCATGAGACAAATGGCTTGGTCACTGTCTTCGGTCCATCCCCTCCAGGGTCCCTAGGGTTGGCCGCTGTCGGCAGACAGCTACTGGGCTAGATGGACCTTTGGTCTGACCCAGTACGGCCATTGTAAGCTCAGGGCTTAGAGTCGGGAGTCTCAGTGGACCCCCTTGATTTTCATGCACACCTGCTCCTGGGTGGCCAGGCTGGCAGCTCTCCTGCCCTAGACGGCCACTTTCCTGTGCCTAGTGCGGAGATCATGGATGAGGTTCACGATGTCCACACTAGCCCAGGCGGGTGCCCGCCTCTTGTGGTCCCGGGCAAGCTACCGGGAGCCACCAGCCTGGTCCCTGGAAGAGGGGGAGGGCATCAGGTGGGTGGCTCGATCTGTGCCAGGTGCAGGGTCTGCTGGCTGGGTGCTGGCAGGCTTGCACCTGGCATGGGCATCGTAGCCAGCCCGTTCCCCTTTAAGGGGTCCGGGGCCGGGAGGGGGGCAGACGAGTTTCCCTGGTGTTGACCAGAGTGGCCACCAGGGAAACCTGGGGAGGGCTAGCCTCCCACTAGTTCAAATTAAGGGTCTACACAGCCCTTAATTCGAACTAGTAAATTCAAACTAGGCTTAATCCTCGTGGAATAAGGATTACCTAGTTCAAACTAAGTGCTCCGTTAGTTTGAATTAAGTTCGAACTAACGGAGCGCTAGTGTAGCTCCTATGAAACTTAGTTCGAACTAACGTCTGTTAGTTCAAACTAACTTTGTAGTGTAGACATACCCTAACAGAGTTTAAAGAGAAGCTAGATAATTTAATGGAGGTTAGGTCCATAAAAGGCTATTAGCTAGGGGATAGAAATGGTGTCCATGGCCTCTGTTTGTCAGAGGCTGGAGAAGGATGGCAGAAGACAAATCACTTGATCATTGTCTTCTGTCCACCCCCTCTGGGCCACCTGGTGCTGGCCACTGTCGGCAGACAGGCTACTGGGCTAGATGGACCTTTGGTCTGACCCAGTACGGCTATTCTTATGTTCTTATGATTTCATTCTTATTATGTCTGGCATATTAGAATTGGGTGCAGTATTCCAGATGAGCTCTCTCCAATGCCTTCTATATCACTTTACTGTCTTTACTGGAAATACCTTGCCTGATACATCCTAGAATTACATTAGCCTTTTTCATGGTTGCATCACTTAAGAACATAAGAATGGCCATACTGGGTCAGACCAAAGGTCCATCCAGCCCAGTAACCTGTCTGCTGACAGTGGCCAATGCCAGGTGTCCCAGAGGGAGTGAATTGAACAGGTAATGATCAAGTGATCTCTCTCCTGCCATCCATCTTCTCCCTCTAACAAACAGAGGCTAGGGACAGCATTCCACTTCCAAACGTCTCAAAGAGCTCAATAGAAGGTAAGGGGATACCTGTTACGAAATCTCCTGGTTGAGGGCTTGGGATTTGGAGTGATGGCCGGCCGTTGGGGTAAGGGGAGCTATGCAATTCAATTTTGTGGAGCGGCTAACATTTTGTCTGTCTCTGTCTGTCTTTGTCTAGTAGGCCTGTCTTATGTGTCACAGTTCCAAAAGGGCACACCAGTGTCTCTAGTGAGGCAGCCATGGTCTGGACCCTCTGTGTTCAGATGCTAAAAGCTGGTGTGGTGCCATTACACTCTCTCGGTACACAAAACTGTGGGAAAGCTTTGTTGTCTCTTTCTGTTACTTGCGGACGTAGTACTAACCTCTGAGGCTAACGCCAGGCCATAGTATTTCCCCATTCCGTCAGGCTGTCTCCAGGCGCCAGGACGTGGTGTTCTGTCGGGCTGGGGTGGGTGCCGGAAACCCCTGTGAGCGGGTGGATTTTGGTCCAGCGTCTCACAACAAAAAGGGGGTGATCAGTGTGAACAGGTGGACTCGGTTCGGTGCCTTACAGAATCTTTTAAAGCGTGCGCAGAAAATGGGGGTAGGTCAGTCTACAGGAATTCCAATGCCCTGGTTTTCCCTGGTATAGGATCCTAATGAAATCTGATATTAAGTGCCGGGTGTCTTAAGGCAGTGCCACTTACTAGAAACCCATGGAAACTGGACAGTAAAGAAAGATGCATCTAAATGTGAAAACTGTAGAAAAAAAATGTGCGTGGAAAATGAGTATGAATGTAGTGAGTGAAGTATTACATAGGTCGCTGCATAGGTCTGAGACTTGAGCTGATCCCAGATGCACCAGGGCTCTCCCACGAGGGAGCTCTGAATGCAAAGGGGGAGGGTCAGCTGAACCTCGAGACTCAGCGGATATGTGAGGGAGTGACGACTGCCCTGATTTCATGAGCTGCTAAGGTTTGACACTCTAGACCCGGCAGACTCTTTCTTTGGAGTGTGTAGAGTTAGTTTAGGTGGGGGTTAGTCTAAACATCCCTCCATACTGCCGAAAGGCACCCCTATGTACTACATGTATGTGCATAATGGTCCAAGCACCTGTAAGCATTTAACAAATTGGAAAAGAAGAAAAAATAAAGCCCTGAGGAATGAAAGTAAAGCTCAGAAAAGCAAAAATCCGCCCTGCAGTAAAAAAATGTGACTTACAAGCTGTTGCAGCGCCTCGGTGCCAAAATAATGCACAAGAAGTGGGGGGGGGAGGGAGGATTTCTCACTTGGCACACCCGTATCAACCATGCTTGGGGGGGAATTCGGCACAACATCACCCCTCTACCCCTCTTTATGACACATATATAGATAGAGAGGAAACATGAAAAATAACTGAAAGAAATTAACCTGTAACAAACTTGCCCGATCCAAAGCAAAACACCGAGTTTAGAATAAGTTTAACAATTTAAGGAAAGTGTTCCTCCAAATTCTAAGGAAAAAAAACTTAAGCAATATTGTAATGTGTAAGGAAAAAAAACTGTTTTAAAAATGACTTCTTGTTTCTTGCAGCCTCTTTTAATCATCTAGGCAAAGAAACAATCAAGTTTAAACATTTGGCTACAGACACTTGGTTAAATCTATTAAAGGGAAAATAAGGAATTCTACTGAAACTTAATTGGTTAACTGCATAAAAGAATAAAATCTATACATTGTAAATTTGTAAAACCTGCACCCTAAGGGTTAAATGTGTCTTCCAAGGAAACTAATTATTGTTTTAAAAAAATCCAAGGCCAGAAACTTCACGGTGTTTCTGTTCAAGGCTGAGTTGATAGCACTTTTGACTTGCTTTCAGATCCAAGGTTGTGTGTCTGCAAACTGCCTGTCTGTTCTGGAAAGGGGGGTACTCGCTCATCAATGTAATTAATCAATCACAAGGCAAGGAGGAAGCTATGAGAACAGGGAACATCTCCCGCTAACATAGTGAAGTGCAAATGTAACCCACACACCTAGGGAGGGTCTAGACTGGCAAGATTTTGCGCAAAAGCACCTGCTTTTGCACAAAAACTTGCCAGCTGTCTACACTGGCTGCTTGAATTTGTGTAAGAGCACTGACGTTCTAATGTAAGAAATCAGTGCTTCTTGCGCAAATACTTTGACGCTCCTGCTCAGGGATAAGCCCTTTTGCGCAAGAATACTTGTGCAAGAGGGCCAGTGTAGACAGGCACCTTAATTTTTTGCGCAAGAAAGCCGATGGCTAAAATGGCCATCGAAGTTTTCTTGCACAAAAGCGCGTCCATACTGGGCATGGATGCTTTTGCGCAAAAGCACTTTTTGCGCAAAAGCATCCAGGCCAATCTAGACGCTCTTTTGAGGAAATACTTTTAACGGAAAAACTTTTCCGTTAAAAGTATTTCCGCAAAATCATGCCAGTCTAGACATATCCCTAGTGTAGTTACTGAGCAATGCAAGTGGTACCTAGACCACTGCAACAGTTAAGACCAAGAGACCTCTACAGCAGGGGCTGGAAACCAGCTGGCTTTTAGCTCAGAGGAAAGAGGCTCCTATACTCTGCTTCAAAGGTCCCAGGTTCAAATCTGCCTGGTGGCCATTACACAGACACTATGTTAAGTTGATGTAAATAACATCACTTGGAGGTGTGGGTTTTTTTACAAGTTTGAGCAATGTAACTGCTGTCTACAGGTGGGATAGGCTCTGAGTGAGTCCAGGTGTCCAGTGGCCCTTCTCTGTCCTGCAGCTTGTCTGGGGGGCAAAGCCTGGAGTGCTGACCCTGGCCTCCAGTGCTCCTTACATGGCCTACAGCCTCTGGGTATGTGTTTGGGAGGTGTGGACTGTGGCTAAGGGCTGTGAGAGGGGAAAAGGGTTTGGTGCAGGGGTGCTGGCAGACAAGATAGCAGAGCCCCAGCCCTGCTGTCCACTCCCTTGGTAGTACAGCTGCCCCCAACGGATACTCTGTAGAATAGCTCTCCCCTGTCAGTGCACTGCCCCACAGTGGCCACTCCCATATCACTTATCTTGGAACAACAGCCCCTCCCTTAGCATGTTATAGGAAATTGCTTTTCCTGGGGCTTCCAGTTCTCCTGACCTTGTTTTAAGTTAGGAGAAGAGTAAGCTGAATACCAGATTTGGTGGCCCTCGCTCTTAGGCTATGTCTACACTCACGGCTTCTTGCACAAGAACGGCCGTTCTTGCCCAAGAATCCGCAGAGCGTCTACACTGCCCATCCGCTCTTGCGCAAGTAAATGTACAGTACGGCGTGATAAGAGACAGCTCCTTGCGCAAGAGCTACGCTGTTTTCTATCAGGCTTAAGCTCTCTTGCACAGGCGCTCTTGCGCAAGAGGGCAGTGTGGACGTTCGGCAAGCGTGTACTTACGCAAGAATTGGCCTCCAGGTGGCCTCTCTGACACTCCGTATGGCAATCACAACTCATTGGTTCCCCCTAATTGGCCCCCCCCTTAAAGGCACAGGCACGGAGCACAGCCATTTGCCACGTGCAGCCCAGGTAGCATCCAGAGGGAGAATGGCAGCTTCCCAGCCACAGCCAGGTCCCTCAGACCCTATGGAGGAGCCACCCCAGAGCACCCAGCAGGCTCAAAGGGGCACCAAGCGGTGGGCTCCATGCTGGAGTACCGCCGAGATGACTGCTCTCCTGGACCTCTGGGGAAAGGAGGAGGCCCTCTGGGACCCCAAGTCCCGTAGGAGAAATGCACATATTTTTGCCCAGATGGCCCAGGCGCTGGACGCAAAAGGACACCCGGCCCGGACCCTGGAACAGGTCCGGGCCAAGGTGAAGGACCTGCGCCTCACCTACATGAGGGCCAGCGAGCTTGGGGGCGGCAGAGCCACTGCTTGTCCCCAGTATCACCGTCTGCACCAGATCCTGGGGGGCAGAGGGGCCACTCCCCTGCTGGCCCAGGTGAACACGGCGGTGGCCACCCCAGTGGTCTGACCCAGGCCACTGGAGGAGGAGGAGGAGGTGGAGGTGGCAGAGGACAGCAGCCAGACCTCACCATCCCAGCCAGCACCAGTCAGGATGTGTCCTGGGCATCCTCCGAAGCCGGTGACGGATGAAGAAGCGGGGGGAGGGCCACAGGGTGGGAAAGAGGTAGCGGCACATGGCACAGCCTAGCCACATGCGGTCCAGTTTAGAACCGGACAGTCCAGTCTTTGAGCTTTCTGTTAAGGAAACAAATTGAGAGGATAAAAATGAGAAAATATACATGTCTGGTATTTTTTAACTAAGGTGTAATGTAGACTGTCATGTAATGTCAAGTGTCTCCAGTATTTTTGTTGAAACCATCCGGCAGTCCTACGTGCAGCCAGACCAAGTGGCACAGAGAAGCAGCAGCTAGCCCCAGCACACGCCTGGGACCCCAGGGATTCCGCTTGACCAGACCGGGGTGGGGGAGGTTTGGCCAGGAGTAGGCCAACCCCAAGGTTGCAGGCCTAACCCCACACAGTCTAAAGGGGGCTGCACACAACACACATCCATGGCCACCTCTGGGACACTGTAGCTTCCCTTGGGGAAGGCACAACAGGCCGCCCCAAGCACATGCGGCCCTCAGAGGGCTCCTGGGCCACCTTGGGACCTCCCCTCCTGCTGCCCCAGCGGAATCCCCCCTCCCCAGCCACACCTGTCCCCGGGCATCGTGACATGCTGGGAGGAGAGCACGGGGCTCTGGAACACCATTTGGGGCAGGTCTCACTGACCATGTTGCTCTCCTCTGCTTCTCCTGCAGTGGGACCTCCTGCCACCGAGGTGTACCGGTAGTTCGGAATAGGAAGCCTAGTCCGAACTACCTAGTTCGAGCCCCGTGTAGCTGCGCTGCACGGGGTTCGAACCAGCGGAGTTTTAAAAATGGCGGCTCCCCGCTTATGCAAATGAAGCCCGGGAAATTCAAATCCCGGGCTTCATTTGCAAGTGCGGTATGCCTACATTACCCCGCTAGTTCGAACTAGCGGGGTAGTGTAGACATACCCCAGGGCACCATTGCTGACCGGATAGGCCCTGTGCAGCAGCCAAATGCTGCCAGGCCCCCCTCTGCCACCTCCAGCTTTCCACCCGCTTCTCCCCCTGCCTTGCCCATGCCCCCTCCTGAGATCCCCCACCCTCGGCACCTCCTGGTGCAGCCTGCCCGAACCTGGCATGAGGGGCAGAGGTGCCCCCGCACCCGTAGGGGTGGGAGAGGCCTCCATTATCCATCATGAGGCCCTCCCAGTTCAGGGTCCCCTTCTTCCCCCTCCTCCCAGTCCAGGGTCCCCTCCTCTCCCCTCCCCACAGTGCACTCCCTTCCCCATGTAAATAAAAAAGTGCCTTATGTATAGCAAGTGCATTGTATTTATTGGGAGGTGAGGAAAGGGTGGCAGGAAGGGGTGGTGAGGGAAGCAGGAAGTGGGGGCACAGGGGCATCTCTGCAGTCAGATGTGTAGGAGTGACCTATTGTGGGGCCTGGTCTAGCATCACCCAGAGGGCTTCCCAGACCCGAACCCCATGGCGGTTGGTCTGCCGGGTGGCAGTCATGTGGGGCTACTGGTAGGCTTGGCCCTCACCTACCATCCACCCCGAGAGGAAGGCCTCCCTCCTCCCCTCAATAATATTGTGGAGCACTCAACATGCCGAGATGACTTCTGGGATGTGCTGCACCCCCATGTCCAGGCGGGTCAGGAGGCACCTAAATCATGCCTTCAGACGGCAAAAGGTGCACTCGACGGGATTGCGGGCTCGGTCCAGGTGGCTGTTGAAGGTGGCCTGGCTGGGGTCCAGGTGACCAGTGTATGGCCACATCAGCCAGGCCATCAGGGGGTAGGCCGCATCCCCCAAGATGCAGACTGGAATCCTGACATCCCCAATGGTTAATTCCTGCTGGGGGAAGTAGGTGCCTGCCTCCAGCCTGTGGCACAGGCCTGAGTGCCTGAAGATGTGAGTGTCGTGGGCCCGCCCGGACCACCCCACATAAATTTTCTGGAACCGGCCCTGATGGTCCACTAGTGCCTGGAGCACGACTGAGCAGTAGCCCTTCCGGTTTATGAACCGGGCTGCTTGGTACTCTGGTGCCCGGATGGGGATGTGGGTCCCGTCTACGGCTCCCCCACAGTTTGGAAACCTGAGGCTGGTGAAGCCGGAAATGGTGGTGTCCATGTCCCGGGGGCGGATCACCCTCTGGAGCAGCACGTCATTGATGGCATTGACGACCTGCAGAGGGGCACATGGGAGCACAGGGGATGCATGGAATGAGACACAGTGCGTGCATGGGTCCCTGGGGTATGCTCACCCTCCCTTTGATGGCCCCTCCCCCCACACAGGCCAGGGCCCTCTGTCCCCTGGGATCTCCCCCTCCTCCACCAGCGGGGATATGTGCAGGAGGGACAGCATGATCCCCTGTGTGGGGGGCTTCCCCCTGCCCCTACAGCCTCCTCCCACCCGGTCTGGTCCCTTCCTTCCCCCAGGATGAGCCTGTGGTCCACGGAGGGCCTTACCTGCTGGACGACCACACCAACAGTGGACCTGCCCACCCCGAACTGGTTCGTCACGGAGTGGTAGCTATCTGGGGTGGCCAGTTTCCAGAGGGCAATCTCAACCCTCTTCTCCACGGGGATGGCGGGGCGCAGTTGGGTGTCCTGCTTCCGGAGCACAGGGGTGAGCCAGGTTCAGAGCTCATGGAATGTCCCCCTGCGCATCTGAAAGTTCTGCACCCATTGCTGGTCTCCTCATTGTCCCAGCACCAGGCGTTCCAACCAGTCCCCATTGGTGTCGTAGCTCCAGAGGCGCCTCTCAGTGGTGGGTTGCGGGGGTCTGAGCCTAGCTGCCGCCGTGGCGAGGTCCTGCACCTGCTGCCCAGTCTTCAGCTCGTGCTGGAGCAATGTGGCTCCCTGTTGGAGGAGCTCCACAGTCTCTGTGATGGCCATGAAGAGCGGATGTTTCTCGCTGGGGTCCTCCTCCGGCTCCATGGCTGTGACGGTGGCAGCAAGAGTACCCAGGGGCACTTGCCAGGAACAGAGATGACAGGTGCTGTTCTGGCTCTCACTCCCTCAAAAGGGTGCATGAGCATGTAGCCACAGGGAAACAGCCGTCCAGGAGTCCCTTTAAGAACGTTTCCCAGTGGGGGTCCGGAGCATGTCCACAGACGCTGCTGGTGACCTCTTGACATGGTCGATTTGCTTCTGGAGACACGTTCTTGCGCAAGGGCTTCCCGCCAGTGTGGACACTTTCTTGCGCAAGAGCTCAGTGTTCTTATGATGCAGTTCTGGCCAGTGTAGACGTTTTCTTGCGGAAGATATTCCTGCGCAAGAAGTCGTGAGTGTAGACATGGCCGTACTGTTTAGGACGGGTTCTTGAACAAATGGACTAGCAGACAGAGACACCGAGGTGTTCTCTCTCTCTCTCTGGGTATGTCTACACTACAAAGTTAGTTCGAACTAACGGACGTTAGTTCGAACTAACTTTAATAGGTGCTACACTAGCGCTCCGCTAGTTCGAATTTGAATCGAACTAGCGGAGCGCTTAGTTCGAACTAGGTAAACCTCATTTTACGAGGACTAACGCCTAGTTCGAACTAGCTAGTTTGAACTAAGGGCTGTGTAGCCCTTTAGTTCGAACTAGTGGGAGGCTAGCCCTCCCCAGGTTTCCCTGGTGGCCACTCTGGCCAACACCAGGGAAACTCTATGCCCCCCTCCCGGCCCCGGACCCCTTAAAGGGGCACGGGCTGGCTACGGTGCCCGTGCCAGGTGCAAGCCTGCCAGCACCCAGCTAGCAGACCCTGCACCTGGCACGGCACAGAGCCACCCACCCGATGCCCCCCAGCCCACCCCCTCTTGCCGTGACCAGGCTGGTGGCTCCCGGGAGCTTGCCCTGGACCGCAAGAGGCGGGCACCTTCCTGGGCTAGTGCGGACATCGTGGACCTCGTCCACGATCTCTGCACTAGGCACAGGAAAGTGGCCGTCTAGGGCAGGAGAGCTGCCAGCCTGGCCACCCAGGAGCAGGTGTGCATGAAAATCAAGGGGGTCCACTGAGACCCCTGACACTGAGCCCTGAGCTTAGAATGGCCGTCCTGGGTCAGACCAAAGGTCCATCTAGCCCAGTAGCCTGTCTGCCGACAGCGGCCAACCCTAGGGACCCTGGAGGGGATGGACCGAAGACAGTGACCAAGCCATTTGTCTCGTGCCATCCCTCTCCAGCCTTCCACAAACTTTGGGCAGGGACACCACTCCTACCCTCTGGCTAATAGGACTCCATGGACCCAACCTCCATCACTTTATCTCACGTCCCTTTAAACTCTGTTCTAGTTGTAGCCTTCACAGCCTCCTGCAGCAAGGAGTTCCACAGGTTAACTATTTGCTTTGTCAACAACAACAACTTTCTCTTACTAGTTTCAAGCCTGCTACCCATTCCTTTCCTTTGGTGTCCTCTAGTCCTTCTTGATGGGAACTCAGGAAGAACTTTTCTGAATGCACCCTCTCCACCCAACCCCTGCTTTTAGAGACCTCTATCCTGTCCCCCCCTCCGTCTCCTCTTTTCTAAGCTGAACAGTCCCAGTCTCTGTAGCCTCTCTTTATCTGGGACCTGTTCCCAACCCCTGATCATGTTAGTTGCCCTCCCCTCTCCCAGCCTTTCTCTTCCCCTCTCCCACCTCCTTTTCCCAGTCTCCCCCAGTTTTTTTCAATAAAGACAGAGTCAATGTTGGAAGAAACGTTATCTTTATTTTGTACATCAATAAGAAGGGGGGCTAGGGAAGGGTAAGTGGAAGGAGGTGAGGGAGGAATGGGGTACGAGCCCCCGATGGGGAGGACTGGGCTGGCTCTGCGGGCTTCTGGGGGTGGAAGCTCTCCTGCAGCCCCCCAATTACTCCCTCTCCCCAGATGGCAGCCTGCGGCAAGTGCAGCCGGGCTGATGGCCGAGTGGTGTGATGTGCCCAGTGTGGCCACTCAGGGCACTCCAAGCCAGAACTTCTTTGCAAGCGGGGCACCCCTTAGAACTGTGTGTCCGGGGTGGGGGTCGGGACCCTTTAAGCGCAGCCCTCGGCTAGCCTGAGACAGCATCTCCATGCTCTAAGTCCTCCTTTTATGCCCTGCCGGCACTGCTTCCGGCCATCCTTAAGCCCTGTTCAGAGTCCACTCAATGTGGACTTGCTAGTTCGAACTAGCAAAACGCTAGTTAGAACTAGTTTTTAGTTCTAGATGCGTTAGTTCGAACTAGCTTAGTTCGAATTAACTAATTCGAACTAAGTTAGTTCGAACTAGCGCTGTAGTGTAGACGTACCCTCTATTAGTGTGTGTGTGTGTGTGTGTGTGTGTATATATATATATATATATATATATAATTTTTCATCTGATTGCTTACCTTTATTTCTACATCATTCGGTAACCTACATGCAGTTGCAATGTAGTCCCTTATCATGAGTATTCTTTGCTTGTTTTATATTGTTTTTTACTCATTTCGGTTTTATTAAATGCCATCTATTACAATTGTGTAGTTTACCCTTAGGTGTTTCAATTACTTATGAACATGAAATATTTGTTACGTTTCACAGTAGATGGCTTCCATTCACCATCTAAACAACTTTGTACATGAACAGAATAATCCTGTTTAATTTTAGCAGCACTTTTGTAGGTCTTTTTACAGTGTATGCTTTCTGCCTGTTGTGTTATATTGATCACTTCATTGGAAGGATTTTTTTGGCTTTTATTAAGACAATTATATTGAGCAAAGTAGTATGAATTTGTGTCAACCTCATCAATGATTGAGCTGATAATTGAAATCTCCTAAGAAATCTTAGATATTGAAATAGAGATGCTCACCAGTAGCTTCTAAATAGTCTGAATCATCCCCTAGACCAGTGGTTCTCAAAGTGTGGTCCACAGGCTCTGGGTCCTGCTCTCCAGGGAGCCCACTGGCACGCTAGTCCTGCACTCCCTCTCCCCCCATCTGGGTGCAGTGCCAGCACTGACTACCTGCTGAGGGGGAGGGAGAAGCCCAGAGCTTTTTGGGCCAGATCTGGTGCCATGTACTGAGGGAGTATCAAACACAGCAAACTGCTCACCTGGAGGCTTTCCCTGTTGCTCCCATTGTTCAGAATCATGGCCAATGGGAGCAGAGGGGGAGCCACCCCTACCCCCTCATGCCTGGACCCTGCACCCCATCACCCTCAAACATGCACACCCTCCTACTGAGACCTTGCACCCCTACCCTGCTCCTGCACCCTCCTTCCTGCCCAGATCTCACACCCTCAGCTCCAATTCACCTCATGTCCAGACCCCCACACACACTCAGCCCACTCCTGCACCCAACCTCCCAGCCAGATGCTGCACCCCCACCCCCAAGGATACTTTATTGGCTACATTGTTCGGATTTAACTGCAGTGAAAGCAGAAAACACTACTTTTTCCTCAGTTTCTCAGACACAATGGTTACATACTCACTGTCCTATTATATCAGTGGTTTATTCAAAAGTTGAATAGCGTCAACAGGGGAGACTGAAAGAATCACTCTAGAATCCCTTCTAGCCCAGTGGTTAGGGCACTCTCCCTTGAGGTGGGAAACCCAAGACCCTCCTCTTCATCTGGCACAGTGTGGACTTGTAACCAAGCCTCCAGTATTGTGATTGAGTGCTCTAACCTCTGGTCTATTATTGGGATGGTACCAGCATTTTATGTATGACACTTGTTCCTGTATGAATCTAATTTTTAAAAAACTCAAAACTTAATTGCTGGGTCATCTAAATGATTCATTCTGCTCTTTCCATATTTTTCTAAAGCAATTTGCTTAAAGGCATTTGAATTCAAAAATTGTTTCAGTCTACCAGAAACTGCATCCTAGGTTACCATTCCTGCACTGCATCACTCAGCCCTGGTCTGCACAAGGATCGTATTCTGAAATAACTCCCCCCCACCCAAGTTCAAATTTTATAAGCAGTGCATCCACACTACCAAGCCCGTTATTTTGAAATAATGGGATGCAGAATTTAAACTCTATACTCCTGCTTTTTATCAGGAATAATATACATTCTGAAATAGTAATTTCAAAATAACATTAATGTGGACACTCTGGTACCACTAATTCAAACTAATTGTCCTCCGGAGGCCTCCTTCAGCTATCAGCTCTGGCCACACCTGGCATCTCCATTGCTCTCCTCCTCTTGCAGAGCTGTAACAGTCCTGGGAAGAGGAGAAGGGCTTGTCTCATGTGGCCAGCTTCATTAGCCCTGTGCAAGCAGCCAGGACACAGAGGGAATGTCTAGACTACATGGCGCCATCGACGGAGCCATGTAAAATAGTTTATTCGGCATAATCAAAGAAGGGGGGATTTAAATAATCCCCGCTTCATTAAAATAAAAATGGCCGCCGTGCTGTGCCAATGATCAGCTGATCCGGCACAGTGCAGCAGTCTAGATGGGGAGCGGTCGACAAGGCTTCCCTTGTTGACCGCGTCACGTCTAGACAACCGCACTATGCCGGATCAGCTGATCATTGGCACAGCACGGTGGCCATTTTTATTTTAATGAAGCAGGGATTATTTAAATCCCCCTTTCTTTGACTATGCCGAATAAACTATTTTACACGCCTCCATCGATGGAGCCATGTAGTCTAGACGTACCCAGAGAGACATGAGCATCCCCAATGCTCCCTCAGGGTATGTCTACACTACCCCGCTAGTTCGAACTAGCGGGGGTAATGTAGTCATCCACAGTTGCAAATGAAGCCCGGGATTTGAATTTCCCAGGCTTCATTTGCATGAAGCCGGCCGGCGCCATTTTTAAATGCTGGCTAGTTCGAACCCCGTGCCGCGCGGCTACACGCGGCACGGAGTAGCTAGTTCGGATTAGGTTTCCTAATCCACGAGGAGTACAGTTAGTTCAGATGGGTGAGGAGACTCCTGAACCTCCCCTTTAAATGCCCAAATGCACATTCCACCACCAGTCAGCTCCTGCCCAGCCTGGTGTTGAACTCCTCCTTGATGGGGTCCAGGCTGCCCATGTAGGGCTTCATGAGCCAGGGGAACAAGGGGTAGGCTGCGTCACCCAGGGTCACAATGGGCATGTCCATCTTCCAGGTACCGATAGTGTGGTCTGGGGGGAAAGTGGTGGTGTGTATCTTCCAGAAGAGGCAGGAGTTCCAAAAGATTGGGCATTGTGCACTTTCCCGACCATCCAACACTGATGTTAGAGAAGCGTCCCTTGCAATCCATGAGTGCCTGCAGCACCATTGAGAAGTACCCCTGTGGATAACGTCTGAGGCATGGTGGTCAGGGGCCAGAAGGGGATATGCGTGCCATCTATGTTTCCCCAGCAGTTGAGTAAACCCATGGCAGCAAAGCCATCGACAATGCTGTCCAAGCTGCCCAGAGTGACAACCCTCCACATAGCTGATGGCCTTAGCTACTTGCACGAGCACAGCCCCAACAGTGGATTTCTCTACCCTTAGCTTGTTTCTGACTGAGTGGTAGCTATCTGGCATGGCAAGCTTCCACAGGGTGATGGCCATACACTTCTGCAAAGGGTCTCAGTCAGGTGTCCTGTTGTGTGAGGGCAGAGGCGAGCCACTCTCAGTGCTCCAGGAAGGTGGCCTTGCACATGCAGAAGTTCTGCAGCCATTGCTGATCGTCCCATTCATACATGATGATATGGTCCCACCAGTCCAAGCTTGTCTCCCTCTGCCAGCAGTGGCATCTGATGGTGTCCAAGGGATTTAGGGGTGTGCGCAGCTGGAGTGCCAGCACTTGCTTGAACAGGGCCTATGGGCCACACTGGGGTTTATCCTCCTCATCCCCATCCTGGTCTCGCTGGAGCAACATGCAAGCAGTCTGGAAGAACTGTGCCATAAAATGCAGCACAAGAGCAATGAGCCTGGCACTGCTTTGCAGCAGCTCTGGCTCCATGGTGGTAGTGCTGTGGCATCTGCGTGGGCATCCAGAACACAAAAAGATGTATGCCCTCGGTGTCCCTTTTCTGCCTCATGATGGGGGAAGCAGTGGAGGAATGTCTTGTGAGACACAGATGCAGAGAGGAGCCACTATAAGCACACATCGCGGTTTGCCAGACCAAGCATCCACAGGAAGTATCTGCTCTCCTGGTGCCCTCCCCAGAGTGCTTCTGGGGGCTCTAAGTCTGAGGTGGGCTCTGTTAAATGTAGACTCGCTATTTCAAGGCTTCCCGGTAGCGAGAACATGAAATTTGAATATGTTAAATCAGGAGCTCTGAAGTCAAATTTAGTAATTTTTAGATCGTTTCCTAGTATAGACATGGCCCCAGAGACTGATGCCTTATGACATTGGGAATTTTCTAGTTATCTGAATGGGGAGTAGGACTGGACTCCTAGTACTTACTAGCTGGAACTTATTTAGGACTGTTTTATTTCTGCTAGATGAGGTGGGTTTAGCACAAACGAGATCAAAACAGGATGTGACTTTATAGCCTTCCATTCTCTACCAATACTGCTGCAGAGATCAGGGTTCTTTAAAAATAGCCACATATAGATATCAGACTCCATGTGTAGCATCCAGGTTTGACTCCATAAAACACACACACACACACACACACACACACAATGTAGGTTAATCGCATAACAAGTTATCAGTGATTTCTTCTGAGTTCCCTGCCTGTTTCTATAAATCACCCAAAAGATCAACTGTACATGGTCTCATGCTTTAAACCTTTTCCTACTTACTCTTTAAATTTGAATGTCATGTCCTATTACTTCTGTGGGTAAAAAAGGGGGAAATAATTGCACATGGTACTGTAGTACACATGAGCAGTCGTGATCAGACAGACTTAATTGTTTAGTTTATTCTGGTTACAATATAACACCTTGAGGCACTTGCAGAATAGAATGACAGAAAAATATTACACATATGAACTGCTGATATGGATGAATAAAAAGCGGTTTGAAGATTATCTATTAAACAGTACAGATTGGACCTCTCTGGTCCGGCACCCTGGGGACCTGAACTGTCCTGGACTAAGCAATTTGCCAGGCCAAGGGATATCAGTGCTCCCCTGCTGGCTGCTCCACTCCCAGGCTCCTTTCCATGGGAATTCCTGCCCTGCCACTGGCTCCCTTAATACTGATCCAGCAAGGCTTCCCCCCTGCTGCCCGCCCATTGCCCCAGAGTCTCCCGGGTTCCCGACAGGGACTACTTGGCCACTGCCGGCTCTGCTGCCACAGAGTGTTCCCTGGGATTCCTGGGGGGGGGGAAGAAGGGAACACCTGAACCATGGATGTTGCTGGACCAGAGAGTTCTGGATTTGGAAGGTTCAACCTGTAGTATCCATATTTTTTCACTCAGAGCTGTTTCCAGAAAGGACCAAAATAAAAGGGTCTGCACTACAATTGATCACATCTGAGAATTTCATTTTGCAAGAGATGTTTAACATTTCAGGATTTGGAGTGATAACAATTATAACTTTTTCATGTTAAGCACCGTGATACATTCCCGGTATGTAGTAACAGTTTGCATATGTAATCTATTCTTAATTAAATCAGGTATAGAGATCAAATATACACTAAAATGCATCTGAGGCTTTATGCCATCGCTAAAGAAAATCTAGACTACTGCAATTTTCTAGGGCACTTACCTCAATTTTTTCCAATGGAATTTTAAATGGTTAAGAGCGGTAGGACTTGTGTCCGCAGAGGACAGGGAGACAGATAGAGCCATCTAGGAGAAAATAAATAACAATAGTAATTCTATTACAGATTGAACCTCTCTAGTCCAGGACCCTGGGGACCTGACTGGTGCCAAACCACAGAATTTGCTGAACCACAGGAGGTCAATATTGTCTAGCAGCATTACTAACACTTCCACTACTTACTGGGCTCATGGAAGACATTTAGGTGTACATTAGACCTAAATAACAGCATAGAACACCGAGACCCAGGACTGGTAGCTGTAAACATACTTTATGGGACCACAGGGAACCTGGCCACACCCATGATAAGTGGGCATCCAGCTAAAATCATGCCAGACCGCGGATGTTGCCTGACCAGACAGTGCCAGACTGGAGAGGTTCAACCTATAGAAGTTATAGAATCTCCCTCTGCTAGATATAGGAACTATAATAAAGATGAAATCCGCTAGAGAATTTTATTGCATTTTATAACTTCATCTCTAACTTAGAATCAATTTAGAAACTGAATATACTTTGTTCCCATTGAAAGAAAAGATAAGATACACCTACCAACAACATTATGCTTCTGACAGAAGTGACGTTTAGAAAAACTGTGTTTTATCAGCCACTTTTACTCATGGGCTGTGTCTAGACTGCATCCCTTTTCCGTAAAAGGGATGCAAATTAGACATATCGCAATTGCAAATGAAGCGGGGATTTAAATCCCCCCTGCTTCATTAGCATAAAAATGGCTGCCGCTTTTTTCTGGCTCGAAGCTTTGCCGGAAAAAAGCGCCAGTCTAGACACGGTTTTTTCAGAAAATAAAGCCTTTTCCGAAAGATCCCTTATCCCTCATCCCTCATTTTAAGGAGGGATAAGGGATCTTTCGGAAAAAGCTTTATTTTCATTTCGACATCATTCTCCAAGACATCAGAGAGAAGAAATGGAAGACAAAGCAAATTTGCATTTTCAGAAAAATTGGGTGAGAAGAAAGCATGGTGCCTTATTCTCCACCAGACTCCAGGTCACTGTCTTTACTGTCTGAATAAGCAGTAACCTTCAAAAGAATCCACTTTAAAGTTTAGCAGGATTATAAAAGAAAGGGACAGAAACACCTAAGATTGCTCTTTCTACTCTACCTCTGAAGTCAAAGGAGCCAGACCTTTCAATTTGAGGGGAGATCCTGACCTGAGAATTTGGCCAACTCTTTTTTGGGGAACTTCTAATCAAGATTTTGCCTTGGACCAATCCTAGCTTATTAAGTTTTAGCTACTACAATCTTTTTTTTTTTCTCTTAAAATCATTTGTGACTTTAATATCTGATAGCTGTATTTTGTTAATAACCTTGTTTTACTTTTAATCTAAACCAATCCAGTAGTATGTTTAACTGTAACTCTAGTTACAGTAGCAAACTGTTGAATATTAACTCTTACAGGGTAATAAATCGTTAATGTCTGAACTATCTAGGAGAGAACTAGACAGTACAGAACACACATTTTGAATTCAGGATTTGGAGTGCTTGGGCCACCATGCCAGTAACCAAGGCTGGTGGAAGCCAGAGTGTTACTGAAAAGCTACTGGAGTCAGAGCTGCTGAACCAGGGCTATATCTATGCACAGACACTCAGGGTACGTCTAAACTACATGGCTCTGTCGACGGAGCCATGTAGATTTGTTTATTTGGCAAAGGGAAATGAAGCCGCGATTTAAACAATCGCGGCTTCATTTAAAGTTACATGGCTGCCGCACTGATCAGCTGTTTGTCGGCTCCGGGCGCTAGTCTGGATGCTCCCCTGTCGAAATGAAAGCCTTTTATCGACATCCCTCGTAAACCTCATCCTACGAGGCATAAGGGGGATGTCGATAAAAGGCTTTCAGGTCGGCGCAGAGCATCCAGACTAGCGCGTAGTCAGCCATGTAAATTTAAATGAAGCCGCGATTATTTAAATCGCAGCTTCATTTCCCTTTGCCTATCTGTCTAATCTACATGCCTCCATCGACGGAGGCATGTAGTCTAGACACACCCTCAGAGTCTGGCCTGCATGCTGTAGGCTGTTTGGGAGTGGCCCAGGTTGGGAGCTACTACAGCAAAGCATTATAAGGCACGCAGGGTTATCAGACAGTTGGTGACACAACCACTACCTGGTTGGGATTGCACCCCAGAATGACAAATTCATTTAAAATGTAGTTAAAATAACACTTCAACAGTAAAGACTTACTCCCATGGCACTGAAGTAAATGGGAGTTCTTCTAAACTTCAGTGAAAGGGTTTGTGGGAAGGAGGCGATTCTGAGTGTTTCACCTAGGTTACATAATTCCTTTCATCAGTGCACAGAAATGACACTATTTAAAATAGTTGCATACATAGAACAAATATAATGCCAAGATATAATTGCCCAATGATATCTGGCTTCCTCATACTCCTGCTAGACTGTCATTTTTAGCAAGATAGAGTACTCAATTTAAATTTACCCCTTTTTGTGTTTAAACAAATATTCATAATTTAAACGAGGAACAAATTGTTCAACTATCTGAGGTACATTCTCATGATTATTTGCATAGCAAAGTGGCTTTTCAAAAACCAAAATGTCTGAGGTTTATGAAAAAGGCTTTAATATTACACGTAAATTCAGGTTGAACTAAACTAGCAGTAGACTTTCTTGTCCTGCTACATCACCAGACTGCATCCCCTGTATTCTGAAGGCAGGAGGGATTTATTTAGGCTGACTGGAAAATAGCATAGTGGCTTCTTGAACATTCTCCCCCTCCATCTTGGGAACAGGGGAAATGGTGGGCAGTTTGGAAGGGTCAGATAAGTGATTGGTCCCTGCACACCTAGCAGAGAGCATGTACGCCCTACCTCTCCAACCTGACCCCTTTTATGCCCACTTAGCTGCTCCCATCCCTGGGATTAGAATAAGACCACACATTTTAGTCTGCTGTATACATTGTGCATATCACCTTCTTTGGTACTGGGCCTCACTATCAGGCAGACAAGGGTAGGCCTGTGTCATATAAAAAGTCATATGTGGGTCCTGCAGCTTAGCAGGCCTGGGATGGAAGTTTCCATCCCTTTGAGAACATAACCTGGGACCCTGCAAGTGCAAACAACAGCTGGGCTTTATCAGCTTTAACCCATGTCTTGAGCTGGGAAACTACTAAGCAGTAAACAAGTTTGACCTCGGTTCCCAGCCCCATGGGAACATTAAGAGTGGTGTTGAACCAGTTCGCAGACACTTGGTAAACAATTGTAGTATAACTAGTGTAGGGAGTCCTGTGCCCGGTGAGTCTCACCAGGAACCTAGACCTTGGAGGTGCTCTGGATTCCCCCAGCTGGAGCCACGTCCACTGCGGCCTGGTGCGAGGTAACAGGAATGGGACTCCCCATAGACTGAAGGACCGTAAGCATTTCTAAGTGCTTTTTGCTCTCTTATGCATTGATCTGCCTATACTTATTGACGTGTCACTTTGCAGTAGCTGTGTGACCATCTGGGAGTATTACGCGACGTAGCGAGATTAATAAAAGCAACTATCCCTAATCAACTCTGTCTTGAAGCGAATCCATAATCCTGTTTGGCCATGGCCCCTGAGTTGACAGTCTGTTTTTTTCACCTTCCCCATAGCATCTCGAAGACCCAGTTGGTTTCAAGTTATTGCAACATATCAGGTGTACAAAGCAAGTACTCATTCCAAAGTGGGTCCAGTTCTCTGACAAATCAACACTGGGAATTGAATTTAAGGGAAGGCATCGTCTAAAATAACCCCCCAAGAAATAGGCTTGGGGTGCCTAGTGTCTGGTACACCAAAGAGAAAATGCCCTTCCCTCAGGTCTTTAACTCTCAGACGAGGAAAGATGGTGGAATCCCAGCAATGGGTTGGGAGCCGGTGAAGGGCTGATGGCAGCCCTCTTACAGAAGGAAATATTTAAGGGCGGAACTACGACCCACCCTGTACAAATCATTATTGGTTAATTCTCAGAAGAATTAAATAATAGAGTTGAGTCCCAATTATATCACATGCCTTGCATCTTGTCTTTTTCCACTTATTAAAAATAAAACATACCTATTTGCTAGCTGTAAACATCTTCCGTTAGAGTTTCACACAATGATGATTTTGCTGCATTGATACTATGTTTCTATATCACTCTAAAGATCATCAGGACAACTGAAGAATCAATTATTCTTTGTACATACAATGCAAAAAAATGCTATTTAATAATACTATATTTGGCCAGGAATAACTATCTTCATGAAATGCAAATGTTGTCTGCCTCTTTTTTGTAATCCTATAAATACAGTATAGCCTTTGTTCAGAAATGAAATATTGTAGTAGGGAGTCTAAAGTTATTTTCTAATGTTTTAATTTGATGAACTTTAACAAAGTTCCCAACAGTGTAGCTTCTTATCAAGCAACTGCAGAAATACATGGCTCACAGTTGTCTTGTACCTACCTCCAAGTCTCATGCAACAGTCAAAGATAAGTGTGTATTGAAACAAGGACCAGTATTCTAAATGTCTTTTCAAAGCTAGGAATCACCAACTAAGAAGTTTTAAGTAATTATCTCTCAGGCAAACAAGGAAGTTTTCTGTGGGTTTGAAAGCTGAAAATGTCTTTTGTATTAAAAGATGAAATAGCTGTAAAACTGTTCATACACATACTTTGAAGCATTTAAAATGAATTTGACTATACCTTGCAACTTAAAATAGTATTATTCATAGGGTTTCTGACTATGCTATACCTGAGATGGCAGTAAAAGCAATTAAAGAGCAACTCTTCTGTGAGGTTTCACCAATTAACTCAAGTCTATACATTTAAATGAAATGTTCATACCCCTAGAGCAAGTGTACACTTCCAAAAAACTGCGGAATATTGACTCAGCTCTAAATAACCTGTAATAGAAAAACTTATTTTTTCTCAAATCTCCTATTGTGCCCTGATCCTACAAAGATTTAGGCACAATTATAACTTTATGCACTGTAAATAGTTAATAGGACTACTCAGAATGCAAAGTTACTCATATGTAAGTGTTTCCAGGTTCAGGTCCTGATAATGGTTTTCTCAGTGAATAAACCTCTTCCCAAACAACAGATCTCATACACAGACAAAAGTTGTATCTTATAATGTTGCTAAAGAAGCTATATTAAACTTTAGGAAAGGATAAAAGGGGGTACGTCTAAACTACATGGCTCCATTGATGGAGCCATGTAGACTAGTTTACTTAAAAAAGGGAAATGAAGCGGCAATTTAAATAATCGCTGCTTAATTTAAATCAAAATGGCTGCCACGCTGTGCCGATCAGCTGATTGTCGGCACAGTGCGGCAATCTAGACGGGGATCTGCCGACCCTGGAACCCTTCATCGGCAGATCCTGTAAGCCTCGTTTCATGAGGCATAAAGGATCTGCCGACGAAGGGTTCCGGGGTCAGCAGATCCCCGTCTAGACTGCCGCGCTGTGCCGACGATCAGCTGATCGGCACAGCGCAGCAGCCATTTTGATTTAAATGAAGCGGTGATTATTTAAATCGCCGCTTCATTTCCCTTTGCCGTCCTGCGTAATCTACATGGCTCCGTCGACTATCATACTTCTATCATACTCCCTATTAGGCTGACATCCTTAAAACAATGTGCAGATTTCAACTTCAGTGTAATTTTGATATGGGCCATCACAAGCAAATTATATAGAAAGGGAAAATTTCCCTGAAAGTTAGCTTGTGTGAAAACCTTTAACGTTGTAATTTTGTTGCTATTCTCTAGCATCTCCTCCTTCCCAATTTCTCCTCTTTACTAACATTTTAAGATTATTTACATGTTTAAAAACACATTGGACATCCCTCTTTTTCTTAGTACTGTGATCTCTCTTCAGTCATTCAAAAACTTATTTCTCAGTCACTTGGAGTACCTGTGGTTAACATTCCTTCCTTCCATCTTCATTTTTCTTGGAACTAGTCATCAAAGCACAGAATTTTTTTCTTGAAAAAAGTCCTCACGTTTTTCTATTCAATGCACTTTATATAGACTTTTAGATAAAGATGTAGTCATGATAGGTGTTGAAAAGCATTTGACTACCCAGAATCCCATCAGTTGAGTACCCTCTGTACCTTAAAATGTTATTACATCTAATTTCCTCCACTTAGCGGAGGACAATTGAAATTGCAAGAGCAACACATAAAAGCAACATGTTCTGAAATACTTATCTCTGATGCAGAGCTCATTTTTTCAACGTTGTTTCTTGACAATCTAGGTTTTAACATTAAAACAAATGTTTAGTGACTGTCTCCAATTTGTCATACTGAGCTGAAAAACTTTGAAGGAGCTTAATTTATTAACACAAGGGAATTCAACATTTTCCGCAAATCAGGCCCCATTGGCATGTCTTGAGGTAAGCCCCTTATATTGAAGGCATCCAGAATCCTTAATTACTTAAGGAACTTCTGTTCAAAGTGAAGTTAGTAGTCGTGTGTGTTTCTGATTCTATTTATCCACTGAGCAGGTTCAGCAGAGCCAATGTCAGTACCAACTTCCTAATAATTAAAATAACAGGTGCCACTTTATAATACCAGTAAGTATCAACCCATTACCCAGGTCACCCATGAAGATGGTATTAATTATTTGGATTAAAGTATCAGACAGAGACCAAATTTGCATTGGACAGCCCACCAGATAGCCATTACATGGTAGTCACTTTTAGTCACTCTTGTCTCACTTTTTTACAACTTTTCATTTCTCTTTCTTCATGTATAATTTAAAAAATTAAGCAATGGAATTCAATTTTTATTGTGAAATTAATGTTTAGGTTTACAAGAGTTCAAGTGGGTTTTGACGTACTTTAACAAACCAAGGTTCTGTCGTAATACCTTAGCAAACTTCATTTTCCTGAGAAAATATTGAAAAAGTATTTTCTACCAAAATCATTATTAACAGTTCTGCATTTTATCAAATGTTGCTAGTTTAATATGCCTTAAATAGTTTAAAACTAAGCTATGAAAGTTAGTTAACTAGAAAATTACAGTAAAAATTAAAACATCAGTTAGAGCCATATCAGACCTTCTGTCTACTCAGACCACTCCCACTGTTGTCAATTAAAGTTATGCAAGTGTATCAAGAGCAGAATTAGAGCCTCTATAAGGTCTGGACTTAAGATATGTGGAATGATGTGCCAAAAGAATTATCTTCTCTCCAGGGAGGGGAAATGGATCTCTAAGCTTTTATATGTTAGAAACAAAGCTGTATGTCACACGCTAACCACAAACCTAGAATTCCAAGAGGGAACAGGCAGTCACAAACATTTGGACAAAAGGGGACTGAAGAGCAAACTAGATTAAAGTTTTGGGAAAATCTGTACAGCATGGAAGGCACTGGAATTCCAGCACAAATAGCAGTTTTTATGCATAGTTAACATTTAAACAGGGGAAATAGTTAAATCAAAGGGATTTATTTCAACAGAAAAAAAGCCACTGTTGTAGATAGATTTTTTTTAATGGAGACAATGTTTGTTTGCTCCAATGTGTGTGTTTCTTTTCTAATGGAGACTATGGTATTTGGGGACCACATAGCTGCCTTTGCTAATTATTATGGCACTCATTAGCATAGTACAGGCAGTCCCTGGGTTACATGGATCTGACTTACATCGGATCCCTACTTACAAACGGGGTGAGGCAACGCCGCACTAGCTGCTTCCCCCCAGTGTTGCAAGAATCACAGGTCCGATGATAAATACCCAATGGGGGAAGGACAGAACCAGGTGGACAGTTTTATCAAATAAAAAATATTTATTTATGACAATGGTGAATTTATAGTATTTATTCTAAGATTTTTAATAGACCGTGTTAATAATGATTTTACAGTATTTATTATATTTATTCTATGATTTCTAGTTAAACGTGTCAGAGATATAAGGATGGGAACGGCAAGGGGAATAGTCTCTAATCTTAAAATATCCAGCTATACTAATTAAATAACAGTGATAACTACAAACTCTATGTACTACCCAAAACAACTACAACACTAAGCTTACAAAACAAGAAAAAATCAAATCATACATACCAACTTACACAGCACATGGAACATTTCACAGATATTGGTTTGGTTGCGAAGGCCTTGGTTACGCCCGAGAGTTGGGGGAGGTGGCTGGTCGGTTGATCAGGCCGGCAGCGCTTTGAAGTATACGAGAAGGCACATGCACGGTGGTACGTGTGTTGCGAAGACCTCCTAGAACGAACTGTGCAATGGGTACTTATCCCCAAATCTGCACATCGCTTTCCCGCGCTTGCATATTACCATATATAGCCCAATGTTCACCAAGTGGGGGGGGGGGGTCTGTGTCCCAGGGGTTGGGCCGAAACTGAGCAGGTTTCATGCGACCAGGTAAGCACCACAGTTCTCACACCAAGGTGATGGGTGGGAGAGTCTGAGGCTATTTTCCCCTTTTCACACCTTTCCTTTTTCTAAAGGCAATGGTATGCAGGAAGGGTGCGGCCGGTTTCTCTCAAGGAAACACTATAACAGCCCACTATAACAAGAGCGGCCTGGCCAAACTTTTTTACTGGGGGGGCAGTTTCTTTTCTCTAACACCCAGCAGACGAGGGAGACGTGAAGCTAACGCCCTCTCCCCCAGCAGACCAGGGAGACGCAGAGCGGCTTTTCTCAGCAGACACCTCAGCTTGAGAATAAAGGACTGAGGGAAGTGAGGTGTGGGAGAATAAAACTGAGCTCTGGAGAAATGTTTGGCTAGAGTTTCCCCTACAATATGTACCAGTTCCGACTTACATACAAATTCAACTTAAGAACAAACCTACAGTCCCTATCTTGTACGTAACCCGGGGACTGCATGTATATACGTTTTTCAAAACAAGGGTTCCAGCAGAGGATAACTGCCTATTGGATAAGTATAAAACACTTTTTTTCCATTTTTAAGCCAGGTTTGCCTTCCCTTTCTTATCTTAAATCTGGTACTTAATCAAAGTAATTGGGCCAATAGAAAGAAGAAATGTGCTCAATACATTTCTGGTGGGAGTCAATTTCTATCACTGACTCAACAATTGTGTCACATAAGCTTAACTAATAATCTGTATGTTTTTTCTCTGTGTTATTTTTATAGAGTACATGTGTGTTTTTTACAGAGACAAGCACCTAGGTAGCACCACACCCAAGGAGCACATCCTGCCTTGTGCAGCCTGAAGATAGATAACTGAACATGGGCATGGCTTCCACTAAAGTGAAAAACATGCTTGAAAGTTTTGCAGAATTGAGGCTACAAGTGTTGTTATGCACACAGAGAAGTTTTAAACAGTAGAAGACAAAGTCAAAGGAGTAAATGTTGCTTATAATAATTTACCAGTTACACAAATCAACCTTAACTTTTTTGTTTTTCTAAAAAAAATATTTTCATTCATTTCATCCTCTTTTGATTGGGGGGGGTGAGTGGAAAGAACTTTTGCTAACAAAATCATTTCTTGTCATGGGTGAGACTGTGGGTTTCCTTACAATGTCAATCTAGTGAATTAAAAGGTAAAATGTTCCCAAATAATAAGATTAATTTAATAAACAGCTCTCTCATCAATGTCCTCTATGAAACCTCCAAGAAAAATAATCAGAATTGAAATGGTTAAATTTATCAGAAATACTTTTTTGGAAAGTTTGGTTGAATCATTTTGATCATCTTCAAGAAAAGAGGGTGGATTGAGGTGTTAAATTGTAACTTTATATATGCAGTGTTGTTGTATTCGTGCTGGTCCCAGGATAGGAAAGATAAAGAGTGGATGAGATAACATCTTTAATGGAAGAAACTTCTGCTGGTGAAAGAGATGAGCTTTGGAGCTACACAGAGCTCTTCTTCCATTCTGGGAAATATAGTCAACATGCCACAGTTAAATACAAATGAACCATCCCTTGAAATATGGTAAACATTTATGTGAAACAATCTTTTCCATCTTGTATTTACAAATGATATTTACAAGTGATATTCTGAGTACACTTCCCAGATCTTCGCTTTACGTAAGCTCCAAAATCTTGTTTTTCTCACAAACAGATATTGCCTACTTTGCTGTAGCATATCAGTGAAAAAGTAATTGAGTGTAAAGAGGAGCACCACATGGGGCACAAACATAGCGTTCAATAGTTAGGTAGAATTTATAAATTTTCCATTTGGAAAATGTATACTGTTATTTTTAATGTACTGTTTGCATGTCAGCTAGGTTTTGTGATATAATCTAGTATGTGTCATTGTTCTATGTATTTTGTTTTAAGAACAACCACACTTGATTAGACCAAAGGTCCTGCTAGCCCAGTATCCTGGGCTGTGTCTACACTACATGGCTCCATCGGAGCCATGTAGATGAGGGATGTAGGCAAAGGGAAATGAAGCGGCGATTTAAATAGTCGCTGCTTTATTTAAATTTACATGGCTGCCGCGCTGAGCCGACAAACAGCTGATCAGCTGTTTGTCGGCTCAGCGCGGCAGCCATGTAAATTTAAATGAAACGGCAATTATTTAAATTGCCGCTTCATTTTCCTTTGCCCAATAAACAAATCTACATGGCTCCGTCGATGGAGCCATGTAGTGTAGATGTACCCCTGTATTCCAACAGTGGTCAATGCCAAGTGCCCCAGAGGGAATGAACAAAACAGGGAATCATCAAGTGATCCTCCACTGTCCCCCATTCCCAGAGGATAGGGACACCATTCCTTCCCATCCTAGCTTATAGTCATTGAAAGATCTATCCTCCATGAATTTATCTAGCTTTTTTTAATTTAGTTATAATCTTGGACTTCACACCATCCTCTGGCAAGGAGTTCCACAGGTTGACTGTGTGTTGCATGAAGAACTTCCTTTTGTTTGTTTTAAACCTGCTACCTATTCATTTTATTTGGTGACCCCTAGTTCTTTTGTTATGGGAAGGAGTAAATAACTCTTCTTTATTCACTTTTTCCACACCAGTCATGATTTATACACCTTGAGTTAGATGTGTCTACAACTCAAATATTCATGAATGGTGTACTTTTTAAATGAATAACTGTTGGGGATGACGTAGTTCAAGGGGATCTTCTTTCAGCTTAGAGCCTTCTTCAGTGCCCATTCTGCTTGATTTCTGGCTACTGTGAAACACTGCCTGTACTCATACCTATCTCATTACTTATACATATTGGATGCGTCTAGACTGGTAAGTTTTTCCGCAAAAGCATCTGCTTTTGTGGAAAAACTTGCCAGCTGTCTACACTGGCCGCTTTGAATTTGCGCAAGAACACTGACGATCTAATGTAAGATTGTCAGTGTTCTTCCACAAATACAATGACTTTCCCATTTGGGAAAAATCCCTCTTGAGCAAATGCTTTTGCGCAAGAGGGCCAATGTAGACAACTGAGAACCGTTTTGCGCAAAAAAGCCCCGATGGCAAAAATGGCGATCAGGGCTTTCTTGCGCAAAACCGCGTCTAGATTGGCACGGACGCTTTTACACAAAAAGTGCTTTTGCACAAAAGCATCTGTGCCAATCTAGACGCTCTTTTGCACAAATGCTTTAAACAGAAAAACTTTTCCGTTAAAAGCATCTGTGGAAAATCATGCCAGTCTAGACATAGCCATCATGTAGTATACATTGTTCTGCTGCAATCTAGCACACAATTAATGATAAAGCAATTATTTTGTTTAATACAAAAAGAAGTGCAATATAAAAGAGTGAGTTTTAAGACTGTAAGTCAGACCTGTAACTTCTTTGGAAGTTAAAAACAGTTGCCTTACAAGGGAATCAAAACCAACATGGTCAAAGATGAATGGCAAAACAAGTGTATAAAAAAACTAGTTTGGGGGTTATACTGCTTTTTCATTATATATCCTATCATATTATATGCTTGATTTGTTACACATTAGTAATAGCTAGTCTTCACTTCACTGGAGGACACTGGAAAATTAAGAAAATCTGAAGAGTCACATCACCCAAGGATAAAATTATTTAAAGATCAGAATCTCCTCCCTGTGCAGCTGTGGAAAAAAGAGGTGCTGCTCAGATTACATTACTGTTCAAGTCCTCCAACGATGTTGTTGAGTTCTGCAGAGAAGAATGAAATGAGGGTTTAATATTTCAAATACAGAATAACCAGGGAAACAAAAACCTTCAAATATTTTAGGTTGTCTTTGTCCAACACAAAGGAGATGCATTTTTTGGTTCTATAATTCACATTTAACTTAGCAAAGTCCCAGGTTCAAATGGTTTCATAGTTTGTTTTCCTTCCACCTTTTCCTTTTATTTGGCAGCACATGTATTCAATTTATTAGATTATGTTAATAAAGCACATTCAATTATGCACTAGAAATAGAAACTTCATTACAGCTAATGTGGGCATGGATTTTCAAATCTTCAAATTTTACTGATGTATTTTGTTCATAAATGTTGACATCAGAACTTTGATGTGCATGTTTAAATGTCATTAAAAGATGTATTCATCTGCCTCAGAATGTATATTACCACAGCATTCTCTTTGTAATCTCATTAACTTGATTCACTACAGACATAATAAAAGCATTCCTCCATCTCTAGTGAAGCTAAGAACCCCATTTTACTTTATAAAAAGAGCTATTTCAATTTCTAACATTAGAAGTTCTGAGGTTTGGCATTGTGCTTCAGAACTACTTCATGTTTTCTTCCTGTAATCCAACACATCAGTCTATACTGTCTAAAGGCAGGGTTTCATGAGTAGGAAAGGACTTTTTTATTTACTTTGACAAACTCTTGAAACAATGGCAAGAAGAAGCAAGTAAAAGATCCATTTGTATGAATTTTACTCCTTCAAATTCTCTGCCCTTCTGATTATTCAACATTGAATGATCTGAATTATGATTTGATGTGCTAGTGAATTTGGAAAAGCTGCTAGTCTCTGGGATTCATTGCATAGTGGACTACATGTCTACATCTAAAACAGACAACTCTAGACCTCCTATGTTGGAAGAAGTTGGACTTTTAGCATTTCATTGCTGATCCAGGTCTCTTGAGGAAAACTATTAGGCAAAGACAAGAACTAGAATGGGTTACCCATTGCTGATTCATAAGAAGTTTTCACAGAAATTAATCTGTTTTAATGAAAAATAAAATGTCATTGGGAAGCTGTCTCATATATGGAAGAAAAAGCCCAGAATAGCCAACAGTTTGGTAGTTAGGTCACTCATAGGAGGTGTGGGAGATGCAAATTCAAGTACTCGTGACACACAACAATAGACCAATTTCCAAAGAAAGATTTGGATTGGAGCATTTACTGCCAATACTTCTGACATCTTCTGCATTTGTCCCTCAGGAGACTGAAGGTGCCAAATTAAACCGAAACTTCTTGCTGATAAATTCATGGTTGGCTGCAAATAACACTAGCAAAATCACTGACATGGCATTATACATATAGTAAGTCATAGAGTTATGCAAATGCATATTTTAGCTAAATTAGATAAATATACCAGTGAAATGGAATTCTGCGGTACTTAATCCTACAGAGTGATGCCCAACAACCAATCCATTTTCAGAAAATCATATAAATACACCTTAGGCAGTATATTCCCAAAAAGTAAGGCATACACCTATCCATGTGTATGTGTATGTGTATGCATGTGTATGTAGCCCAAGGTCCAGTGTGTTTCAGCAGCAGCCCTGAGAACTACAAGTTGTGGACTACAAACTGCGGCATGTTGGGAGAACTTCCTGGTTCCTGCCAGGATGTGCCCTCTGCCCCCAGCAGGGTCTCAGTAGGGACTGTGCTAGAAGCAGCACGCAGGCAGCATACTGAGAGCAGGGGCTGCTGAACTGTTTTCCTGTTCTATGTTTTTTACAGAATAAAGCCTGTTCCTGGTGATTTGTCGGAGTGGGTCTGGTCTGAGGTGCAATCACACATACACAACGCAGAGCACACCAAGCAGCCTCAGGCCTAGCCCTCCCTTGTAAGAAGTCACAAGCTTCCCCTATGCTGAATAACCTCCCACTGGGCTAGCCAACAGGAGGGGTTACATGTATATTAAATATATACCTACATACACAAGCATGCTTGTGTAAGGTCACTGTATCAACATACATTCTCTATATTCATGAAAACCAGTCCTAGGGAAGACTGCCTATTCAAAAACATTTATTCGCCAGAGGTATTTCTGAAGATTTTTGACAAGGGTTCACTTGAGCCAGTATCCCAAAGAGCAGGCTAACTACAGATCTACGGGGGGGGGGGGGGGGGGGGGGGAATCAAACTCAAAATAGTCACCTGTGTGTTAAAATCCTTATCATAAACACTAATCCTTCCCAGTGATCAAAGGCAAACACTGGCAAGGTTAGGCCCCTAAACAGGACCAGATTACTTGACATAGGGCAGGCAGAGTTTATAGTTTCAACCAGAACTGACCTCTAATAGAAACAGCCAGCACTTTTTATCTGGCCTACTGGGATCTGATTGACCTTTGTTTCTCCTGGCCTCTTCCTAACACTGCCAAGGCCTTTAGCTGATCAGGGGAAACTTGATGAGTTATGCAAAGTTGTCTGGACTTGCTATTCTTCGTTACAGAAGCAAAACAGTATCTTACGTCAGAATACACCCAAGTGGCAGGACCACTGACAGGGGACAACAAACACCCAGTATGCCCCATTACAATTTTGTTTTAGCCTACAGGCATTTTATTTTCATTTCAATTAAACTTTTCGTCTCTATTCAATGGCATTTCCCAAATAGTCACATGCAGTCACTCTGCTAAGTCATTCTTGTAGAAAATTGTCTGTATTCAAACAGGAGCAGAAAAGATGTAATTTCTACTTGCCTGTTTATCTTACTGAAGTTTTCACTTCAAGAACTAGTTGGGGCAATTTAAATGCTAATATTTATCCAGTAAGGCAAACAAATTTAGGAGTAGAATAACTATCCAAAACCTTACATCTTCTGTTTCCAGCATTTTGATAATTATTGGTGCACCTTTAATGCTCGTCTTTGTTGCTAACAGCTATTGCAACAGAAGCACTTGTCTCTGAACACACACACACACACACACACATACACACACACACACACACACAAAAACACCCTGTCACTATAGTCAATAAGCAGAAGGAGAAATGAACAGCCAAAGGAATAACATCAGATGCTTCTGCATCTCCTGAAGAAGAGAACTCACAGTGACTTAAACATCTTTAATGTGGTAGCACAGGAATTTATTCTGTGCTTTCAAAGTGAGGAAAAATTACCTGATGAAAAGACATGAGCCATGACAGGAATGACAGTTTATATTTTACGTTAATCTCAGAAGAGAGATAAAATGAACTTCTATGCCATCACGAATACATGATTTTTGCATATATTTTATGTTTAATTATTTTTGTAAATTGATTTCACACAAATAAAAGGGTTAAAAGACAATCAACACACCATGTGCTCATAGAAACTACCACAAATGTATTGGTTGCATTATCACACCACCATAAGCAGCAGCAAAAACAAAACAAAAAAAATATGTGATCTAGTCTATTTGCCATTTTGTCTTGAATCTGAAAAAGTATTTGATATTAGATCATACAGTATGGGTATGTCTACACTACAAAGTTAGTTCGAACTAACGGACGTTAGTTCGAACTAACTTTAATAGGTGCTACACTAGTGCTCCGCTAGTTCGAATTTGAATCGAACTAGCGGAGCGCTTAGTTCGAACTAGCTAGTTCGAATTAAGGGGTGTGTAGCCCCTTAATTCGAACTAGTGGGAGGCTAGCCCTCCCCAGGTTTCCCTGGTGGCCACTCTGGCCAACACCAGGGAAACTCTATGCCCCCCCCCCCACCCCCGGCCCCCTTAAAGGGGCACGGGCTGGATACGGTGCCCGTGCCAGGTGCAAGCCTGCCAGCACCCAGCCAGCAGACCCTGCACCTGGCACGGCACAGAGCCACCCACCCGATGTCCCCCAGCCCACCCCCTCTTCCCGGGACCAGGCTGGCGGCTCCCGGAAGCTTGCCCTGGACCTCAAGAGACGGGCACCTTCCTAGTGCGGACATCGTGGACCTCGTCCACGATCTCTGCACTAGGCACAGGAAAGTGGCCATCTAGGGCAGGAGAGCTGCCAGCCTGGCCACCCAGGAGCAGGTGTGCATGAAAATCAAGGGGGTCCACTGAGACCCCCGACCCTGAGTCCTGAGCTTACAATGGCCGTCCTGGGTCAGACCAAAGGTCCATCTAGCCCAGTAGCCTGTCTGCCGACAGGGCCAACCCTAGGGACCCTGGAGGGGATGGACCAAAGACAGTGACCAAGCCATTTGTCTCGTGCCATCCCTCTCCAGCCTTCCACAAACTTTGGGCAAGGACACCACTCCTACCCCCTGGCTAAGACTACTCCATGGACCCAACCTCCATGACTTGATCTCACTTCCCTTTCAACTCTGTTCTAGTTGTAGCCTTCACAGCCTCCTGCAGCAAGGAGTTCCGCAGGTTAACTATTTGCTTTGTCAACAACAACAACTTTCTCTTACTAGTTTCAAGCCTGCTACCCATTCCTTTCCTTTGGTGTCCTCTAGTCCTTCTTGATGGGAACTCAGGAAGAATTTTTCTGAATGCACCCTCTCCACCCAAACCCTGCTTTTAGAGACCTCTATCCTGTTCCCGCTCCGTCTCCTCTTTTCTAAGCAGAACAGTCCCAGTCTCTGTAGCCTCTCTTCATCTGGGACCTGTTCCCAACCCCTGATCATGTTAGTTGCCCTCCCCTCTCCCAGCCTTTCTCTTCCCCTCTCCCACCTCCTTTTCCCAGTCTCCCCCAGTTTTGTTCAATAAAGACAGAGTCAATGTTGGAAGAAACGTTATCTTTATTTTGTACATCAATAAGAAGGGGGGCTAGGGAAGGGTAAGTGGAAGGAGGTGAGGGAGGAATGGGGTACGAGTCCCCGATGGGGAGGACTGGGCTGGCTCTGCGGGCTTCTGGGGGTGGAAGCTCTCCTGCAGCCCCCCAATTTCTCCCTCTCCCCAGATGGCAGCCTGCGGCAAGTGCAGCCGGGCTGATGGCCGAGTGGTGTGATGTGCCCAGTGTGGGTACTCCGGGCACTCCAAGCCAGAACTTCTTTGCAAGCGGGGCACCCCTTAGAACTGTGTGTCCAGGGTGGGGGTCGGGTCCCTTTAAGCGCAGCCCTCGGCTAGCCTGAGACAGCATCTCCATGCTCTAAGTCCTCCTCTGATGCCCTGCCGGCACTGCTTCCGGCCATCCTTAAGCCCTGTTCAGAGTCCACTCAACGTGGACTTGCTAGTTCGAATTAGCAAAACGCTAATTCGAACTAGTTTTTAGTTCTAGACGTGTTAGTTCGAATTAGCTTAGTTCAAATTAGCGCTGTAGTGTAGACGTACCCTATGTTAACAAATTAATCAATGAATCTTACAAAACTGGAAGGTTAAAATAATGCTCCCACTGAAAACAAATGACTTTAATAATTAAAAGCAGTATCATGTCATATATATATATTGAATATAGTGATTATAGTCAGGTCCCTGTATAAATGGCTCACCAATTCTGAATTCTGTAGCAACCTAGAAGTTCTGTGGAAGAGTAAAAAAAGATTACTGCTGAAAGTGGCTAAAACAACTGACTGCCACTCACGAGCGAGATCTTGAAGTCATCATAGGTAGTTTGCAGAAAACATCCACTCAATAGTGTAATGCTTGTTCCTCCAAGACCTCTTACCATGATGGTGGTGTCTCTCCTGCAAGCACTGGTGGCTTGTTTTACAGTTCCATATTTATGGGTAGCATGATTATTAGTGACCCCCACAACAGTCCCAAATTATTTACAATTCTCCACATTCCATTCCAACACTGACCCTCCATCAGCCCTGGCTGAATGGGATTTACATAGCCACTCCTCGGATTCTTTCCTGAGCTGTATTTACATATCAACAGTTAACAGTTAATTACCTTGCATAGCTAAACAACTGTAGTGGGCACACCCACCCCCCCTTTTGCCTGGCTGATAGCAAGCAGCAGTTCAGCCCCTGCTTACAAAAATATGAATATTACCTCTATCTGTGTATGTCTACACTACCTCGCTATTTCGAATTAACTTATTTCAAATTAGTTAATTCAAAATAATGCATCTAGATCCAAAAACTAATTCGAACTAGCGTGCTATTTTGAAATAGTGCGTCCACACAGATTGAACGCTGGATCACATTTAAGGGCAGCTGAAACCAGTTCCAGCAGGGCATCAGGTCAGTAGTTGCTTTGTGTGGCTGCTGTCTGAGGCTATCTGAGGCTCGTGCTTAAAGGGACCCCCCTGGACAGCCCGTTTTCAGCTTTCCTGCTTGCTTGCCTACCTCACCGAGGGACAGCAAAGCATTTTCCTCTCCACCTGCTTCAGTCACTCTCTTTGGGGACACTGCAGCACTCGGCACCATGGAGCCAGAGCCGCCCCTGGCACGCTGGTGCTCATGTTAAACGTCTTGCTGCAAGCCTGGCAGCAATTGCTGGAGGCTGCCTGGCACCTTCTGCTGCAGGCCAGCTCCCTGGCCTTCCTCCTGCCCCCCATGGGAGCACTGGAGGAGTGGTGCCCGGACACCAGTGTGCCCCACTGCATCTGACATCTGGATACCAGCAGCAACTGGTGAGACCACATCGTCCTGGAGCACTGGGGAGACCCAACAGTGGACCCAGAACTTCAGGATGAAGAAGGACACCTTCCTGGAGCTCTGCGAGTGGCTCGCCCCTGCTCTGCAGCAATGGAACACACACATGAGGCTCGCCATTCCCCTCCACAAGCGGGTGGCCATTGCCCTTTGGAAGCTCTCCACGCCGGATAGCTACCGATCCATTGGGAACCAGTTTGACATGGGGAGATCCACCATCAGAGTGGTGCTCATGCAGGTACAGCACTCACCGGCCACTGGGCTGGGACGGAGGCCTGCAAGGAGGACGTGAGCTGCCCCAGGAAAAATGGGGGGGAGGTGGTGTAAGTGCCCACCCCACGAGGGGTCCGTCCATCCCAGCTGTGCTACAGACCGCCTGCGATGGCCAGGATTGCAGCGGGGGTTGCTCCTGGGAGTGGGGTATGGGGCAGTGGCAGGGAAAGAACACTCCCAGCCACCCAGGCACCCCAGTGACCCTCGGTTTTGTGTGTCTCTCTGCTGGAGGACAAGGCCATCAATAGAGTGCTGCTCCACAGAGTTGTCCACCTCACCGACCTGGACGCAGTCATCCAGGGGTTCGGCGCCCTCGGCTTCCCCAACTGCAGGGGGGCAATCGACAGGACGCACATCCCCATCCGTGCCCTGGACCACCAGGCCTCCCTCTTCATTAACAGGAAGGGTTACTTCTCTGTGATCCTGCAGGCCATGTCTGACCACCGGGGCCAGTTCACGGACATCAATGTGGGCTGGTCCGGTAAGGCACATGATGCGCGGGTGTACCGCAACTCTTCTGTGTGCCAGAGGCTGCATGCTGTGACTTTCTTCCCCAACTGCCACATCAAGGTCAGGGACGTTGTCATGCCAGTGAGCCTGGTGGGGGATGCGGCCTACCCCCTACAGCCCTGGCTCACGAAGCCCTACACAGAACACCTCAGCCCCTCCCAGCAAGCCTTCAATGCCAGGCTCAGCAGGGCCCACATTGTGGTCAAGGGGGCCTTCGGCTGACTGAAAGTATGGTTTAGGTGCCTCCTCTCCCACCTCGACCTCTCCCAGCACAATATTCCGCACGTGGTGGCAGCGTGCTGTGTGCTCCACAATTTGTGTGAGAGGAAAGGGGAAGCTTTCCTGCCAGCCTAGATGGCAGAGGCTGACCACCTGGCTGGCCAGTAGGCACAGCCCCACACAGCTGCCAGCCAGGAGGCCCTTCAGAGGGTTGTCTGCATCCTGGAAGCCCTGCAGGAGAACTTCCAGGAGGTCGAGGACTGAAGTCCCCCTGGCGTGCCCAACTGGAGCCTTGTGCCTTACATTCCACCCCCACCTCCTTCCCCTTTCCCCTCCCTAAGGGTATGGTTACACTAACCACCCTACTTCAAACTAAGGTGGCTAGTGTAGTCATTCTAACTTGCAAATGAAGCCCAGGATTTAAAAATCCCGGGCTTCATTTGCATGTTCCCAGGTGCTGCCATTTTTAAATGCCCGGTAGCTCGAACTACCTCCCTGCGGCTACACGCAGCAAAGGCTAGGTGTTGGAATTAACACTCTTAATTCAAACTACTGTTACTCCTCCTCCAATGATGAGTAACGGTAGTTCGAATTAAGTGTGTTAGTTCGAACTACCTAGCCCATGCCGCATGTAGCTGCGGGCAAGTAGTTCGAACTACCGGGCATTTTAAAATGGCGGCGCCTGGGAGCATGCAAATGAAGCCCGGGATATTTAAATCCCGGGCTTCATTTGCAAGTTCAAATGACTACATTAGCCACCCTAGTTCGAACTAGGATGGCTAGTGTAGCCATACCCTAACCCCCCTTCCTGATGTACAATAAAAACACCTGTGTTGCCACAAAAAAATCTCTTTATTTCACATAACTGGAGTGGAGGGAGGGTAGGAATGAGGGAGGAAAAGGGGAGGGAGGAAACCTGGGAGGAGGGAGCTGGAAGGGGGAGGCAAGGGGAGAAAGGGGGAGGGGAAGCTCAGAGTTGGGGGTCTTGCTGGCTCTCCCATCTCACAGAACTGTGGGGGCATGGGCATCAGGGAGTGGGTGTGGAGGATGTGGCAGGAGGGACGGGGGTGTGGAAGAAGCAGGAGGGGGAACAGGGGTCGGAGGAGAAGCAACAGGTGGGGTGGCCACAGGGGCTGCAGCAGCAGGAGGCAGCAATCGGTCTGCCAGGGCCTGCAGGTACTCGCGGAGGGCATGGCCCTGCTCCCGGAGCTCCCTCAAGTTCTCCCACCACAACTCCAGGTCCTCTTGCACCCACTGCTCCTGGCTGTGGACCTGCTGTCCCTGCAACTGCAACCACTGCCTCTGGAACTCCTCCAGGTTGCGGGTGCGCCTGCTGACCCGGGTTCGGGTGGATGGTCCAGGCGGGGTGGTGCATCCTGCACTCGTGGGTGCTGCGGCTGTGGTGAAACAGGCAGGTCTCTGCACCATCATGTCCTGTTATTCCCAGGAGTGTGAGCTGGCCCAGGACTGCACCCCAGCCCGTGCTACCTATAGTGTGGTGTGGGCGGGGAGGGGAGATGTGCCTTGCCTCTGTGTAGAGGAGGTGTCTGGAGGGAGGGCAGTGTGCAGTGTCTCTCCCCAGGGTAAGGTCCCTGGGCTCCCCCTCCCTCCCACCCCGCAAAAGGGGACTGTGATGTCACTCATATGTAGAGGCCTCCCCGGCCTCGGATGAGGCTGCTGACGGGCTCTCTGGGATGGCTCGGGGTTCCTGGGTGCAGGGAAGGCTCCCTGCAGGCTCCTGGTTGCCAACGTCCTCCTCATCCTCTTCCCCTATGTCAGGGGCAGAGACCTCTGCCCAGGGGTCAATAATGACCGGGGAGCACAGACCGTCTGACCCCCAGTATGTGGTCCAGGGCCTCATAGTAGGGGCAGGCCTTTGGGTCATCCCCTGGTTGGGAAGCCCTGGAATAGGCCTGCAGCAGCTCCTTGATTTTGCTGTGCATCTGCTCCTGGCTGTGCATGTGGCCTCTGGTGGCCAGGCTGGCAGCCATGCTGCTGTAGACGGCTGAATTCCTGTGCCTAGTGCAGATATCATGAGCATTGGAGGCCTCCCCCCAAACCTCAATGACGCCCACGATCTCCGCACTTGATCAGGAAGGCACCTGCCTTTTGTGGCCCCTGACAGGCTCCTGGAAGCTGCCAGCCTGGTCCTGGGGAGCAGTGGAGGGCTGGCCTGCAGCAGGTGGCTGACTCATGGTGTGCCAGGTGCATAGTCTGCTGGCTGTGTGCTGGCAGGCTGGCAACTGGCACAGGCACTGTGGCCAGAGTCTGCCCCTTTAAGGGCTCCGGGGTTGGGGGGGAGCAGATGAGTTTTCCTGGTTGTGCCCAGAGTGGCCACCAGGGCTCCCTGGAAAGGGCTGGAGGCCAGCTAATTCGAAATAAGCGTCTACACAGCACTTATTTTGAATTAGCTATTTCGAATTAGGTGTTATTCCTCATAGACTGAGGTTTACCTAATTCGAAATAAGAGCTCCGCGATTTCGAATTTATTTCAAAATTACAGTTAATTTGAAATACAGTTAATTTCTATTACAGTTAATTTGAAATAACATTTGTTATTTCAAATTAACTCTGTAGTATAGACATACCCTCTAAGTCCATGGTATGCACGCATCTTGACTACTGTAGATGTGGCTGCCCAGACTTAAAAATGATATACTGGAATTCGAAAAGGTATACAAAAGGACAACAAAAACGACTGAGTGTATGAAATGGTATCTGTCTGATGACAGATTAATAAGACTGGGACTCAAGAGCTTAGAAAAAAAGACAACTAAAGGAGGATATGACAGAAGTCTATAAAATCATAACCGGTATAGAGAAAGTAAATAGTGAAGTGTTTACTCCTCATAACACAAGAATTAGGAGTCATCAAATGAAATTAATAGGCAACAGGTTTCAAACAAACAAAAGGAAGTATTTCTTCACAGAACACACAACTGACCTGTGGAACTCTGCCAGAAGATGTTGTGAAGGTCAAGACTAACAGATGCAAAAATGAACTAATTAAATCCATGGAGGATAATTAGCCAAGATGAGCAGGGATGGTTTCCCTAGCTTCTATTTACCAAAATCTGGAAATGGGTTATAGACGATGGATCACTGGATGTGCGGCACCTGGTATAGCCCATTGTTAGCAGACAGGATACTAGGCTAGATGGACTTTTGGTTTGACCACAGATGGTTATTCTTATAAAAGTGAGGGTAAATATTAGCCAACAAAAGAAATTAAATAGCAATCAATCACATCAAAATTATTAGAAAAATAAATTGTCTAGGAAGATTTGTAACAGTTGACTGAAAGGGCAAAGTCTGAGGCTGATTCTGTGATTACAAGACCCTGATTAGATTACAGAAGTATTCCCTTGCTGTTTTGAAAAGAGACTTTTTATGGAATATGGAAAGCTAGCACATCCTTATTTTCCCCTCACAATAGCTTTTTCAATTGTTGGGGCAAGAGAGATTGCACTCTAAAAATTCTGGCTAAAATGATAATAAAAGAGGAGAAATATATATCTTCCCTTACCTACCCATCTAAACCAATCTTCTGTCACTTCTACTTTTTGTCTTTATTAAACATAAAATAAATAAGCTTAGCAACTCTTCATGCCTCATTTCCTACTCCCCTAGAAGTGTAGATAGTTGCTGGACTAAATCATGTGATTCCTGTGTTTGGAGTCCCAAACTCTGCCTACAGAGGGTATGTCTACACTGCATTCCTCTTTTGAGAGAGGAATGCAAATGCAGCCAAGTGAAATTGCAGATGAAGCACGGATTTGAATTTCCCGTGCTTCGTTTGCATAATCACATCTGGCTGCTATTTTGAAATACCCTATTTTGAAATAAAAAACGCTGTGTAGATGCTGTTATTTAGAGAACAAACCCTTCTTTCAAAATAACTCTTACTCCTTATAAAATGACGTTTAATGGTTATAAATAGGGTATTTCGAAATAGCGGCCAGACACGATTATGGGAATGAAGAGTGGGAAATTCAAATCCTCGCTTCATTTGCAATTTCACTCAGCTGCATTTGCATTCCTCTCTTGAAAGAGGAATGGAGTGTAGACATACCCAGATGGTGTAGAATGAGTCTAGAGCTAGTCACTTATGCCACCTGCTACCACAATTAATTTAGGGAGAACAAACATCTTTGTAAGCAGAAATTATTCTTCCTTTTCCTGACTGGATCCTGAATCAATGATAGACAGCTCTTAATTCCCCCCAAGACCATCTGGACAGATGTACACCAAAGGACTTGTGTGAAGTTAACACATTAGTGGCAGAAGTACCAAAACGTCTAGTACCAAGTAAAAACCTTCTCTTTAACTAAGGAAGTATTAACCCATCTTTTTCTCCAAGCTCTTTGCAGCAGGGGGTTCTAGATCCTGGGATGAAACAAAAGAGGATTGGTTAGACCAGAACAGTTCCAACTGTGATGATTTAGCACTGTCAATGGAGAAGGAGAAAAAAGATTTCTCACTAATACTCATTGCTGTGATATAAGGTCTGAGAATACAGCATTAGTCGCCTAATGTAAGGGTCTCCAGAGCTAACCAAGTGGCAAAACAATTTCCTTTGAAAACAGAAAAACAACAACAGTTGTGATGTATAGTTTTTGTCTGAGGTTCTAACAGGTCAATGAGGTTTGCAAGGATTTCAGTGTAAATATCATACTGACAACTCGTTATTCGCAAATCAGAACAGAAGAGTTCATGCCATTGTATAATAATTTAGTAGTATGTTAACCCATTTTTTCATACGTTTGCATATACTATATGTCTTTTGAGGAATGTAATTTGGTTTCCCATTACAGATAATAGGAATATGTTTTATCTCACTGTGAAGTCCAGTCAGATGAAACATGGAATGACATTACACACACACACACACACAAAATCAAAGCACCTAATAGGTTTTTCTATCAGTGCTGGGGGACAAAATATGCATTAACTTTTTTCCACTTTATCCAGCCCTCTTTCCTTTTTTATATATGCAATTTGAAAGAACTCAGGTAATCCTTACTTTATGTTTTCAGTAGCTACAGTATACCTCAGGGTGTCAGGAATAGCAATAAAAATCAATTCTTGAATTAGACAGCAACTTCTTTAGAAAGTTGAGTGGCACATTTAATATCTCCTGAAACCACAATATGTCTTTTAGCCAGAGACATACACTGAGAAGAATAAAAGGAGCACAGTCTGAAAACCAAAAATATTAATGCACTACAGTCAGGTTTTCAGATTAACAATTTCAGTACAAGAAAGCCAACTGAATTCTAACAAAAACACTACATTTATTCTCTTATTCATTATTCTAAAGAAATTCCAAGTTCATTTCTAGAGTAGCATGTTAGTGAGATAATCACAACCTGCACCTCTAGCTGGAGCCCTCAATCCCTTTTGTACCCCAAATGTCTGTCCCATTCTGGAACCTCCTCCCGTATTCTGAATCCCTTATTTTTTACCCTACCCTGTAGCTTAGAGGGCCCCACAAAATCTAATAGCCCTGGAGCCCCAGAAGAGTTAATCTGGCCTTGCCCACCCTCCTCAATGATTCACCTGTCTACCCCTTCCCTCCGTCCCTGCTTCCCCCTAAGTCCTGTCCCATATCCCACATGGGAGTCCCCCACCCAACCAATGACCCCTCCATATAACTCCTGGCCTGAACCTAGCTTTCTCTATGGCTGTGAGATTTGGATGACCTTTAGAAAACTCCTGAAAAAATCTGGAATGCCAGCACCAGCACTTTATTTAGAAGATCAACAAAAAGTAGAAAGATTGTCACACTAATGTCAACTCAGGATGTGAAAGATTAACAGGTGAGCATCACCCTAAATTTGTAATGCTTATCAGTTCTGGTTAACTGGTAGCCAGTAGGGCTGGAGCAGCACTCCACCTGCTCAGGCCAAGGCTGGGAGATAGGAGCCAATGTCTGGATTGGATCACCTCCAGGTCAGCTGCTAGAAGTGGGCCTCACCCTCCCTTACTTAATTAACCTTGTTATCTCTAGCCTTATTCTGGCCTGCATATTTATACCTGCCTCTGGAAATTTCCACTGCATGCATCTGACGAAGTGGGTCTTTGCCCATGAAAGCTTATGCTCCAGTACATCTGTTGGTCTAAGGTGCACAGGACTCCTTGTCGCTTTTGTCTGGACTGGAGTAGCCCTCTGACTAAGGGATTCTGGCTAAGTGGCTAAATGTTAGGTCAACCTAACAATTAACTGGAATTTTATATCCCTAATGTCAATGTCCTCACAGAGTTCAACATTTTCAGTGTTGTGGCCCTGATTATCCAGCACCAGCTGAGGTGAAGCAGGCACTGTGTGCATTCCTGATATATACTTACCAAAACAACTGCAGTATGCCCAACTTAAGAAAGAAAGAAAGAAAGAAAGAAAGAAAGAAAGAAAGAAAGAAAGAAAGAAAGAAAGAAAGAAAGAAAGAAAGAAAGAAAGAAAGAAAGAAAGAAAGAAAGAAAGAAAGAAAATGAGGAGGCCTCAAGATACAAATCAACAGATGTGGCATTAATACCATACACTGGGAGACAGCAGGCCTCAACAGAGCAAACTGATGAAGACTTGTAAGAGAAGGAACTTTTGATGAAAACCATCTAGCCTTGGTTGCAGAAAAATGTCAGAAAACAAAGGATAGAAAACTGTCATGCAGCCCAACCTTGTCTTCCAGCACCACTTGCAATGTCTGCCAATGAGCCTGTAGATCAAGGATCAGACTACTCAGTCATCGAAGAACCTATCTAAAATAAAACCTGTGAAAGATCATTCTTGATCTCAAGGAATTGCCAATGGTGATATTGCACTATTAAATATTTGCATAGGGTAGGCTAGTATAGTGTTTCTCAAAGTGGGCTCAAGTATCAGACGGGTAGGCATGTTAGTCTGAATCTGCAAAAGCAGCAAGGAGTCCTGCGGCACCTTATAGACTAACTGACATATTGTAGCATAAGCTTTCATGGGCAAAGACCCACTTCATCACATGCATCTGACGAAGTGGGTCTTTGGCCACGAAATCTTATGCTCCAACACTTCAGTTAGTCTATAAGGTTCCACAGGACTCCTTGCTGCTCTTTCAAAGTTGACTGTGAGAAAGCTGGCAACGGGCCACTCCCGTTTGTTTACTTACTGGCTCCACAGCCACGGAGCCTCACCGCTCAGGCCACTGCTTCCCATGGCCCCTGTTGGCTACAAATGGTGAACCACAGCTAATGGTAGCCATGAAACTGGTAAGTAAACAAACAGGAACGGTCCATTAGCAGCTTTCTCAAAGGCCCATTCTGAGAAACACTGAGGTAGTATAAGGGTCTTTCAGACAACGCTATCAAATGATGCTTGCAGACATCTGTACTTATCACACAAAATTTTCCCTGCACCCAAAACTTCATTTTCTATCCAGCCCCAGCTGCCAGCAGATTTGTGAAGTAGATTGCACAGAGTGATACACAACTATACAGGATGATCATACAGAGAAATACAAAGAAAAAAGAGAGACAAAAATTCCATCAATTTATGGTGTTCCTCCATCACAGTACCAGAGCCTCTGCTTCTCATTTTATATCCCACCACTCACCAAGCTTTGATTTGCTTTTAGATTTTCTACCTTCCTCCACAAGCGGGCATGAGCTGGTAAAGATGTAACAGTGAGTACTTGTATATATACCACCTGCTGCAAGTTCTTTGGTTCTTGTTATTTCCACAGAAACCTTGTACATTCAACAGTATATATTCCAGTCAGAGAAGTGAAAAAACCAAAGAGAATGAAGCCTTGACATTGTTGAATAGCAGTTCTGTCTTTCTCACTCAGGGAACCAGCAGGACATGGTAGAGCTAGCATTGCTTGTAGATGGTGCTCAAGTTATTTCTATAGTTCACAACTTCTTGCCAAGTCATAACACTTTTGTTCTGTGGAGTATTTTATAATCAAGTTTTTTGCACAAAAAGGAAACGTCCACACTGCTTGTTTTTGTGCAAAAACAGCTTGTGCAAAACTGGCTCAAACAGATCATGCAAATGAAGTGCAAAAAAATGCTAATCAGCACTTCATTTCCATACTCTCTGCCGGCAAAAGCCGGCTGTGTAGACAAAGCTTAAATGTCTTAGACATATCCTTATGTCATTCGGTTCTCTATCATCTTTGTGTACTGAAAGACAAAAAGGGGTAAAAAAGACTCTTAGTCTAGGAGGTATAATTCTTGTGACCAGGGTTAATATGCTGAAAGTTATGGTGATGAGAGCCTGATTTTGGAGGGATTTTTTAAAGATTACATTAACTTTTCATAAAAGTACCATTACCCAGATGTCTTGACATTTGAGTTTGTCAGATCAGAAATAACTTTCTAAAGAAACAGAATGTGAGGAGGTAGCAAAAGCACTTGTTGAAGAAATAAAACATAGTATTTCTACACAGTAATATCATCCATCTCAGGAGCTCAAAGAGCTCTGCAGACAATGTATTTACCCTGAGAAGTGTGTTCATAAAATGTATCTGCATTCTACATGCTTATGCCTTGATCCTGCAAACATATGCACAAGTTTAATTTTACTACAGCTTGGGCCTCCCAGGTCCAGCACTTTCAGGACCTGAGCGATTCCGGATGAGGGAATTTACTGGACCAGGGAAGGTCCCCTGCCACCGGCTCCTTCAGTCATGCTGGCGGCTGGGAAACTCAGCTGCCCCAACCCCACTGCCAGAACAGCTGTCTCAGACATACTGTCACACACCAGCCCTACTGCAGCAGCACTAGCCCAGATCCCGGGCAACATGTGGCACTGGCTGAGTTGTCCTGGTCCCACGGCAGCACCAACCCCGTTTCCAGGCCAGCATGCAGTCCAGATTGGGCTGCTGGCCCGCCCCAACCCCAACTGGGTTCCTGTGGCCCCAGCTCCACTGCCATGGCACTAGATGGTCTTTCTCCCCTGGGCTTGCTGCGGCTGTCCTTGCTGTCAGCTGGACTACCCTGGCCCTGCTGCCAGGCCAGCAGGCACGGGCTGCTCCACTCCAGCTGGGTTGTCACGGCCCCAGCTGTGTTGTCTCTACCCCACAACTGTGGCCTCAGTATCACTGAGCTGCCAAAGCCTTGGCCCTGATACCATCAGCCTCGCTGTGCATGAGGCTTTCAGCTGCTGGCTCTCCTGCCCCAGGGCTCTCTCGTCCTGCTGGACTATGGATGTACGGGAGCAGAGAATCCCGGTTTAGAGAGTTGAGGTGAAACCTGTACTGTGAACAGTCCTGCTAAAACCAGGTGGGCTATGCAAGTAAAAGTTAAGCATGGACATAAGCATTTGCAGGAACTGCAAGCTATGGCGGAATCCCTATGGAAGAAGGGTGCTTAAGCAGGTGTGCTTCATGAACTGGGCATCAGAAAAGTTAATGTAACTCAGTGAGTGAATCTTGGAGCAGAACTAGAATCCAAGCTGCCTAACTCCCACTTGTGGGTGCTGGCCAGTAGACCAGCCTTCTACACAAAATTAAAAGTAAAGCACAGCAATTCCATGGAGTCTGTCATTGTGTTATGTTATAAGCATCCTTGAACCAGGAATAGTTAAGTAAATACCAGCCGGGTCAACTCTCATAACGGAAATGCACAAATGCTACCAACTTCACTCTTGTTTTGAATCTTATTTCTGAGTTATTATTAGCACAGGTATTATCATCAACAGCCTGAGTCCAAGGAATGACACAATCAGGTTTCATTTATCAGCAATGTTTATTGCTGAAACATTTCTATATATTATGGCTTGTTTTTCCTACAGGAATCTTGCAATACAAATAACTATTACATTAAAAGATTGCCAGCTGTAAAACAGCATTAAAAATAGAATGCAATTTAGTGAGCAATGCGATGGATACTTGGTTGTCAAAGAACCTGGATGCATTAGGACAATACTTTTATTCCAAATAATGATTTGTAGAGCTCTCATGTTAGCATCTACAAGTCTTCATTTAGTTGTTTGTAACCTTTTTGCTTCAGTCCAGAAATGATGCCTTCAAATTGTACACGTTGTGATGCATAAAAATAAACCTATTGTGATTTCTACTACACAAATACAAATACCAAATATACAACAGGATTTTGTTGGAGACATTTATCTGCAGTGCTACTATGAGCAGAAAATGGACTGATAACCACTTCATCACTACTTGCTCCCTAAGATGTTTTCCAGCTTGTGACATTTCCTTTTTGTTGTTGTTGTTGTTGTTGTTGTTGTTGTTGTAAATTATCAGTTTGATGGGCACAAAATTCTGGACTGGTTACTCCACAAACAGATGAAAAATTGGGTTAAAGGTGAAACAGAGGGTGGTAATTGGAGGGACACTAATACTGCACAGTAACCACTAGGGGCAGCAAGTATGGGGGACAGCTGTACTGCCCAGTGACCACTGGGAACAGCCACACCAGGAATGCAATGGCCAGCTGGGGACGGGGTTTGACATCTTGCCAGCCACCATCCCAGATAAGTGACCCCACTGCCCCAAACCCTCCCCTCGCCCCAGCCCTCAGCTCTAGAACAACCTTAGCTTTCCCTCCCTACCCTAACCCCGCCAAAGAGCCATGTTGGGCAGCCTCCCCCCAAATACCACCAGGCTGCCCAGCATGACTACACTGGCAGGCTTACACAGTACCCCTCTCTTCCCTCCCTGGGCTGGCCCAGGGAATACCTCCAGGGCTGGCATGTGTAGTGCTGCTCCCCAGACAATGCCAGGTAAGTCTTTTTTCTACTATATATTTGAGAGAGTTTGTCTGTTTGTTCAAGAACTCCTCCTAAATGTTAAGGACTAGGACCACTAAAGTTGGTATACTACTTCCTTTCATCATAACATAAAGCAAGGTAACGGCTTCATTGTGCCAGGAAAATGGTATGTTCCTGGAATGGAACTGGTTCTCATAAAACCATATGGAAAACAGATAGAATCACCAGGTACATGAAAGGGGTTAGCTAGGGGGCAATGCAGAACTGCCCCAGCCCGAAGCTGCTTCCCCAGACATCCTTTATGGAGGGCCGGGGAGGGGACTGAAGCTCCCCCCCAATTCATGGGGTAACATTGCTGGCTATTCCTTTTTGTTAGGGACTGAGGGAAAAGTGCAAATTGATGCATTTCTTATTCTGGCTGGGAACCACAGAGGGCAGATGAACCTGGACCTGCCCCAGCCAGGTAACAGGAAGTGGCCATGAAGAGGCGCTTCTCACCTGGCCCAAAGCTGCTGTGGTGAGAGAGAGCTGGGGTAGTCATGGGAAGCCTGCATACTGAACCCCTCAGTCCCAGCCCTGCCCCAGAGCAATGATTCAAATGAAGCATGTATATTTATTTTATTTTCAAAAAAATAATTGAGTCAATTACCACAAAAATTTGCCATGTAAATCTTCTAGTACTGAAATGTAAAACACTATCCTCCATACGTATAAAGTTTATCATTTTATAGAATCCCAGTACTGAATCTGTTTGCTATTGGTCTGTCCTAAAATCTTTGTCAAACGAATACTGTCTCTCTGGTATGAGTGCAGATGCTCCGTTTCTAGACCAAAATTTGCCATTATAGTTAGATCATTAGAGTATGGCTTCTGCTCCATCTAAATACTTTCATTTGAGGTTACAACACAGTTTCTTAAAAATATTCATCCATCCTTCCTCTCACAAGATGTTGTAACAATATGTTTTTTTCTGTAGCCATGTTGGAAGGCTTGTGCTAGGCCTGAACTAAAGCCTCCTTCTGCAGCCAGACTGAGGAGCAGCAGCCATTAACTGTAAGGCCTGGAGTCACATACTCACAATTCCATCTAAATTGTATTAAAAAGTGTCAAACCAGGCTATGAGGAGGGGACTTTGTCCTGATAGCTCCCCCACTGTCACCAGATAAAGAAACAGATCTCAAGATGGGTAAAGAAAACTTAAGTCACACCATTCGGTCTGTCAAGAAACTGCTTGTCAATACTTGAGGTTGTGGAATCCTCATTCTATGATCATTGTCATTACACTTTCCTATTGTTTGTGTGATCTCTGTCTTGTTTGTAACTGTTTCTGTCTGCTGTATAATTAATTTTGCTAGGTGTAAATCAATTAAGGTGGTGAGGTATGATTGGTTAGGTAATTTTGTTATGATTGGTTAGTAAAATTATACTAAAGTAACTGGTTATGGTATAGCTAAGCAAGATTCAGGTTTCATTATATAAACTGGGGTCCAAGAAGGAAGATAAGAAGTAATAGGAGGAAGAAGATTGGAAGTCACAGAAACAGAAGGAAGGAAGCAAAAGGCTGGAAGAAGACCAAAGGGAGACAAAGAACCCCAAGAAGAAGAACTCACCTCCAAGACCCCAACCTAAGATAAGAGCTGCCAGGACTCTTCTGTACAACCATGACGTGCAGCAGCTAAGATCCAAAGACACTGACTTTGCCTGGCCAATAGGGGAAGTCTGCTTGCCATTATCAGGATTGGTGAGCATGACACCATGTGCTTAGCATGTGTATTCTACTTGATTGGGAATTGTCAATAAATAGAGAATAAGGATATTACTGTATGAGGCTCTTTCAGTGGCTAAAGATCCTGCAAAACCTGCAGGAAGATGCTCCCTGAGCCCTAGGAATTGGGTAAGGGTGGGTGTGTAAATTAACAGGGTTGCATCTTGAGCCCTAGGAACTGGGTAAAGGTGTGGTGGTCCCTACAGTGTGGAAGGGTTACAGGAATTTGTGCTGGTAACAATGTGAAATCACATAATCAGCAGAAGGGGGATAAAAACATTGTAGAGTATATTCCAACTCCCTCTTACTTAAAATGGTGAGGTCCCTTTACCTAATTTAAGACTCCAACTTGTTTGGTTTAGTTTATATTTAATTATAGGAATTGGTGAAGATCCAGGGTAGAGCAGGAAATATTTTTCTGGATTGGTTTATGTTGGTCTACCTGGATCAAATGAAATATGCTATTTAATAAGAAGATGACAAGAAGAGAAATGGCTGGTTCAAGCCCATTCAGAAGCTTAAATACCATACCCAACAGACAACTTGAAAGAGAGACTTCTAGATTCCTATGGTCTATCATCCACAATACAAGGTGTCAATGGAAAGTCAGAGAAACATACAGATTTAAGAGAAAAAAACATGATAGTCCAACAAAGTCATGGCATCACTAACAAGTAGAAACATATTAATATTTGTAATTTACAATTATTTACCATCTTCCACATCAAATCACCATTTCTTTGTAGCATCTACTGTACTTCTGAGCATGCTGTGATTAGTTAGAAAGTCCTCTCTTTCCAGGGAAAACAAGAGTCCAACTAAACAAAATGGTCTCCTCAACCAGGAGGAGCCAAGACTCAATATCTTCTGAAAAAAGTCCCCTCACATTCTGATTCCTCTCTCATCGTGCAGTGCAGCACAGCCCAGCACAGCCAATAGTTTCCAAGCAGCCCCCAGAAAATTATAGTTCCCAATATCTTTGCCCTTAAAGGGGTCAAGTATAGGGACAGTGCTGGCTGGACCCAGGCTTGCCTTTAAAGAGACTCACTGCCCTGTTACAAGGCCCAAATAACATACATTGGTATGGCGGTGGGCTTGAGGTTAGTAGTCACTCCTAGGTTTAGAGCAGCGATGCGCAATCTAGGATAGTCAGTGGGCTACCTGAATGGGCCTCCATGTCAGTGGACCATAAGATTGTTGTAACAAGATTATCTCCCAGGATAGCGTAGTTTTACTAACTGTGCTTGTGTAGCTAGAATTTGTGGAGGGTGCTGATTGAACTGTAGCAGCACTTTGATTGGATGCAGAGCGAGCAACCAGCACGCACTTCACTTCATGGGCCCCTGCTTTATGTACGTGTCACTTTAATAATAAAACTACATGGATGGAAATAAGCAGAATCTGGCAACCCTGCACAATAGTAAACAAAATGTCCTGTGGCCAAAAATAGAACCCAGATGGGCTGGAAGTGGTCCATGAACCTCAGGATGCCCATCACCGGTTTAAAAAAATTATTTGCATGGGCACCCATTATATTAAAAAAGAATGCCCTGATTTTTTTCCCCAAACAGTCAGCTACAAGCAAAAGACTACAGTAATCTACCATTAAGAAACACATGCATTTCTGCATTTCTAGAGTTATTCAAAGCAAAATCTTGGAAAATTTAAATTAAGATAGCAAATGTTCTATTGAGCAATACACACTGAATGTTCAGAAGTAAGCATAGAACTATTCTCAGAAGGAGGAGGGAGGAGTGAGGGCTGGGAACAAGGACTAACATCTTTCCCAGACCCCACTTAGAGGAAAGATCTTGCCCTGTTGTTCCTGCACTATCTCCTGGGTAAGAGGCATACCCCACTCAGACTAAGATCTTTCAGTTGCAGGTGTTGCCTGCTGTCATTACCAGGACCAGGCTTAATGTCATGTGGCTACCACTGGTGGCAGGCCGCTTCAAAGGGGAGAGCCAAAGGGCGTTGTCCTTTGGGGGAGCCTGTCACGGCAGACCAGGGCAAGGGTGTGTATTGTGGTGGTGGGGGTGGTTTTGTGTGATATAGTATAATTTTGGAGTGTGTGTTTGTGTGTGCCTCTTCAGTCCCTGGTAAGAGCAGGGAAGATATGGGAGGGTTCATGATGAGAGGAAGTTCCTCTTAGCTGCCCACACTGAAGGTCAAGGAAGGGCTGTGTTTATTCTCTTTTTTCGTAGCTGATTGTTCTTTCTCTGTGACATCAGAACTAGGTGTGGCAGTGATTGATCTAAACCGGTGTCTGGAGGCAGTGATGGACTAGATGAAGTCAAACAAGCTGCAGTTGAATCCAGATACAGTTGAGGTCCTGTGGATCAGGAGGCCATATGTTTGGCAATGTGGTGTGGTACCTGTTCTAGACAGGGTTACTAGCCCCCTGAAAGAACAGGTACACAGCTTGGGAGTCCTCCTGGACCCTTTTTTAACATTTGAGAACCAGATTTATTCAGTGGCCAGGAGTGCTTTTGAGCAGCTTCATCTGATCTGCCAGCTGTGACCCTTCCTGAACAAGCATGACTTGGCCACTGTGATCTATGCTCTTGTTATATCCTGACTGGAGTACTGTAATGCGCTTTATGTGAGGCTCCCTCTAAAGAGCCTTTGGAAACTTCAACTGGTCCTGAATGAGGCTGCTCAAGTTTTAACTAATACTTGTTATACGGAGCACATTATGCCAGTGCTCCAGCAGCTGCACTGGCTTCTGGTATGTTTCCAGGCACAATTCAAGGTCTTGGTTATGACCTATAAAGCTCTAACCAAGTTAGGTCTTCTCCCATAGGAATCTGCCTGGGGACTTAGGTCAGTTGGGGGGTTCTGCTCAGTGTTCCCCCACTTATGGAGATAAGATTAAAATCTATGCAGAACAGGGCCTTCTCAGATTTTGCTCCCAGGCTGTGGAAATCTCTTTCTTGGGATATTCTGATGGCATCAATGTTAGCATTGTTTCAGCATCAAGCTAAAGCCACCCTTTTTACTCATGCTTTTATTGGAGTTTGAGTCTGCGTGTGTGTGTTCCTCCTCTCGAGATGTTTTTAGCAGGTTTTATGTACTGTTGGGGTCTCATATTTTAATGTTTATATATATTTGTATTGTATTTTAAAAATTTTTGTAAGCTGCCTCAAATATTTTAAATAGAGAGGAGGGATAAAAATATTTCAAATATATAAATAAATAAATAAATAAATAAATAAATAAATATTCAAGTTTGCTAGCCTAAATAAGGTATATCTACAAAAGGGTAATTTTAATTTACACTTTTAGCAATTGACTTGGGGTCAGTCATGAAGCCTGAGTCTAAGGACCTGAGATGTGTGTCCACGACAATTTTTGCATTAGATATACATACAGTTCCTACCACAACAAGACCTGAACCTCAACCTGTGGTCTCTAAGCACTACTGCAATATATTAATTAATAAATAATACTAATAGTAATACCCATGCCAACCCTTACTTGGAAATCACTGGGGTACAAGGTATCCCTGAGAGAAGAATTTGTATTTCACTGAAAAAATCGGGGAGATTTCTACTACACTGGTTGCTTCCTAAGATTTGTTTTGCTGTTTAGCCACTGGGAACAACTATGATCCAATCTTTCTAAAACGCTTAACAAAATGTCACTTTGCTTGGCTTATTTCTTGATTAACACATGGAAGTACTTTGTAAATAATATATGATAGCAAGTGAATGTTTGATTATTTGTATTTTGTAGTTAATATTTATATTTTGTACCAGTTACTGGTGCCTTTGGAGAAATAAATATTATGCAAATGGACTTGAAATTGAAACTGTATGTTTCAATAAAGCCAAATCACAAATTAAATAAATGAAATTTTAGAAGGGAGTGCAAATGATCAATACATTCTTCATGAAATCCAGGGAATGTCCGTGAATTACAAGGGAAAAACATCTTTAAAGAATGTCTTTGTGGCCCTTAGCATCTGTAGTCTTTTTTTTTTAAATGTGATATAGTCATTTAATAATGTTACTATCCCTTTATCATTGTGTTATACCATGTTATGGTCAATTCGTATATTTTTTTCATATATAATCAATGTATGAGAAATAAATTGTGGGATTATAAATGTAGAGATACAAGTATTCAGGGGTGATCTGGGTGTATCAACTATATATTTAAAAGAGTTTATGTGTCTGTTGTTCTGCCTGCCTGTACATTTGTCCTTGAGTCTGTTCAAGAACTCCTCCTAAATGGTAAGAGCTAGGACCACAAAATTTGGTCTGCAGCTTTGTTTTATCATAACTTCAAGCAAGTTCAGGGTTTGGCTGTGACAGGACAATGGGAGGTTCCTGGAATGTGATTGTTTTTCACAAAATGGAAAAGGAAGGGGCGCTAGCAGGCACAGTCATACTGTATAATGACCACAGGGCAGCAACGAGGGGCCAGAGATAGGGATAGGGACAACTATAACCCCATTGGGTCAGCAAGGGGCAGAGGTGGAAAAAGGCCAAGTTATCTGCTATCTATTTGAAAGTGTTTTGTCTGTTTGTATGTTTGGGTATGTCTGTCCCTCAGCCGGGGGACATACATCCTTCCCCAAGCTGTGCCCACTGCAGGAACCATGGTGCCTCTAACCTAGCCCCAAGCTTCTGTGGTAAGAGAGGGTGGAGGCTGGCCTCTCTCTCTGGGGCAGCCTGCACACTGAACCCCTCATCCCATTCCCCCACCCCCAGAGCAATTATTTAAATAAAGACTAAAAACTGAAAAGTTATTTCAGTTAAGGACCCAGGCAATGTAGGGTAAACTCTGTAGTTATATACATAAATAAAGTATGACTGGAACATTAGGCTCCTACAAGTGGATATCTGTAAGGTTTTAGGTTAGCCAGACTAGGCCATAAGCTTAAGAACACCTGATACGAGTGGAGGACCTCAGAATAAATTTATGCCTGTAAGGTCACAGGATTACTGTAAAAGGTGTGCCAACCAGTAACAACACAGGAAGCCAGATGACAATTGTGGCATCGTATGCACACCCCGTCACAAGGGTGAGGATATTCAGGGGGTGTGGACACCACCTGCAGTGGTGTAGCGATGGTGTTATGCACCTGGGGCAAAGGCAAAATTTGTGCCCACCCCCCTTGCCGCCATGCAGCGAGACCCCGAACCTGGTGCACGGCTGAGCCCAACCCTGTGAGAAGGGGGGGGGAGCCCTCAGTTTGGGGCTGGGCTCCCGCATGCACTAATCCACCAGCAGAGATGGAGGAGGGTCAGGCTGGGGGTGGAGAGATGGGGAGGAGGCTCCAGCCGGCAGCAGCAGAAGGAGGAGGAGCAGGCAAGCCAAGGGATGACAGGGGGAGCAGAGGGAGACTAAATTGGTGTCCCTCCCTGCCCCCTTTGCTACACCACTGCCCGCCTGATCAGCCGTAGGGTTGTCAACCATCTCTATATCCGTAAGTATCCTCTTGTGGTCTATGGTAGTTGAGCTTAGTGGCTCAGATCAATAATAATGTCCCTTCTCTCAGGTCCGTACAGTCTACTGGTCTGAGTCCATAGTAATCAGCCCTTGCTCCGTGGCAGTATGGCCTGGTGACCAAGGTCAGTAAGCAGCCCCTTCTTTAGGGTGATATGGCCTAATGGCCAGAGTCAGTAAATAGCCCTTGTCTTAGGTCAGTATCACCTAATGTCCAGAGTCAGTAGGGGTGGGGCAAGCAACCTGGTAGGGGGACCTGGGTCCACCCTCCTCCACTGGGTCCCAACCCAGGGCCCTGTGAGCAGCAGAATTGTCTACCACTTCCTCGGTGGGGAATTCATCCAAAACATGAGTATACCTGGGTGGGAGAGGCCACTCCTGCACCCTCCCTGGGTCACTTCTTACCAATGCTGGCAGGTCAGGCTGATGTCCCACATAGTGGCTGGGTCTCCAGGTTCTCTAGCAGCAGCTTCTTCCTGGACCCCATGAGGGTTGTGTAGCGGCAGTCTCCTGGGACTCCGGTTCTCACTGGCTGGGTCGCTGGCTGCTGCCACTCGGAAGCTCTGACTGGAGGTCCTTCTCTTTTGCTGGCCAGCCCTCACTCAGCTGCTCTCTTGCTTTTTATGCTGCCCCAGCACTTGGAGCATGCCCAATCTGGTTGAAAAGTTGGGGCTTCCTTTTCACTCCTCCTGCTTCAGTGCAGGATAGGCACACTCCATCACAGCAATCAACTGTGTTGTCTAAGACCACAAGACATCAAATTGTATCATGCACTGTCCTGTCTTGACCATATTGATGCTAATGAAAATAAAAAGGACTTAGAAGCAACTTATAAAAATCTGGCCCTTGAATATTCATGGGGCATGGAAGTGAAAACAAGGTGGGGAAAGGGTTGAAATCCTCTTGCATATTAAGGCATAATCAGAACAACAATATAAAAGAGGTTTTCTGATTGGGTCTAGGTGGGAAGATCACACAGGACAATGACATCTCTCAATCAATGATGATCTGTTCAGAATCAGACTCTAGAATATCCTTGAGGATTTGAGTCTGACTACAGACTTAGTTGTTGCATGGGTTTTGTAAGATTTCTATATGCATGGGTGATTTGTGACTTATTTTTTTAATGAAACCTTTATTGGAGATAACTATCCATGGACTACATATGTTCTTGGTGTCTCCAAATAGGAGAGAAGCACCAGAGGTGAATGTAACTCTGTTGAGCCTGAAACTGTAGCAACAAGAGTTGAACACATAGTTGTTTAATACTAAATTGTTAAATTAATTTTAAATGAAATGCCACAAGGATCTTGTTACTCAGGTTGAAATCATGCTCAAGTTATTCATAGTACATCAAGCTATATCAGGACTTAGGCTTGGACAACAGTCTGTGAAACATTAGGGACAAAGGTCACATCACACATACACAGACTCTTTCCCCTCCACACCAAAGAAACACATACAACAATAGGTAACAAATTTATCAGCCCTTTGATCAGTAAATCAATGGATTCTTCTGATCTACATTATACAGTAAGTTCAGCAGTACAGCAAATTATCCACTCGGTGATTAAAATGTTGAGTAAAAAACATAAAAACTCCAGCTTCCATTCTTAAATAGGTCAAAATTAACAGGATTTTTGTAAGCCACTATTAATTAAAGATAAATAGGTGTTTCTGATTTTCTGTATTAGAAATCACCCAACTTTTTCAAGGAAATAATTATAAGCTTTTTCAAACTCAAAAGTTTTGAAGGGAAGAGAGATTCCGGTGTGAGTGTGTGTGGAGGGTGGGAGGGAGAATATAACTTGCTTACAGGATATATAGTGTTACATTTTTTTCTTCTATTTTCAGCACTCATCACATTTTTATGCAAATAATCCATAAAGCCCCAGGACATAAGACAACACAAACCCAGTTCAGAACTCAGAAAATTTGTTATGAACTTCAGAAGTCTTTGACAGACTGTGTGAGCTAAATATAGTACTTTAAGTCAAATTTTTAAAATTCTTTTATGACTTCTAAAGAAAAATGACACTGAATTAAAGTGCAGTGAACAATATATCACAGATCTGAAGGATGGATGTTTTCAACTGTCCATTATATGCATATTGAATACATTCAACTAATTATTCCAGTGACATTATTTATTTACAAATAAAAAGTATGAGTGCATGTGGAGAGATGCTTTTTAGAACAGATGCTGTGCTGCTTGTTTTCTTGTCTGAAATATGTGATGTCAAATCAAGAATGAAAACTGGAGTTCATACTTTTCTACTGTAGCTAAAAAGGAATAAACTTTTCTTTTAGAGACATGGGATATTAGACCTCAAGTAGCACAGAAATTGTATTATGTCAATCTATGATAGATGCAGAGTGCAACATCTTACTAGCACATATTTTAGCTAACTTTTTTTAAAAAACACACTGCAGTAAAGAGTTTAACTATGGACATTCAAACCAGTGATTGCCATTTTAAAGTCATTTCTTGTAATACTTGAAGGGCAGTAATCCTCTGAACAACAGTGTTTTTAGAAGAGCACTACACTGTATATCATAATAATAAATACCAGCTGACTTTTCATCCCAATGTGTACACACGTGGGCTACGTCTAGACTAGCATGATTTTCTGCAAATACTTTTAATGGAAAAGTTTTCCGTTAAAAGCATTTGCGGAAAAGAGCGTCTAGATTGGCACAGAGGCTTTTCCGCAAAAGCACTTTTTGCGAAAAAGCGTCCGTGGCCAATCTAGACACGCTTTTGCGCAAAAAAGCCCCGATCACCATTTTTGCGATCGGGGCTTTTTTGCGCAAACCAAATCTGAGCTGGCCCTTTTGCGCAAAAGTTTTGCGCAAAAGGGACTTTTGCCCCAACGGGAGCAGCATAGTATTTCCGCAAGAAGCACTGATTTCTTACATGAGATCGTCAGTGTTCTTGCAGAAATTCAAGCGGCCAGTGTAGACAGCTGGCAAGTTTTTCTGCAAAAGCGCGTGCTTTTGCGGAAAAACTTGCCAGTCTAGACACAGCCATGCATTTGAATGCACATATACAATAATTTCTTCACCTAACATTAAAATGCATAGACCTCTGGAATAGAAAACTAACCGGTAACAGAGTACAGCAACACTATATAAAAATTGAAACTTCTGGGCTATGTCTACACTGCAGGCTTCTTGTGCAAGAACTGTGTTGTGCAAAAGGTCTTGTGCAAGAAAGCATCCATGCCATGGCAGTGTAGATGCTTTCTTGCGCAAGAAACCCCTGTTGCCCATCCACACTGCCTTCTTGCACAAGAGCTCTTGTGCAAGAGAGCTTATTCCTTGTGGGGAGAGGAATAGCTCTTGTGCAAGAAGCCCTCTGTTCTAACGCTTTACTGTAAATGTACTTGCGCAAGAATGTGCGTGCAATGTAGATGCTCCACAAGTTTTTGCGCAAGAACGACCATTCTTGCGCAAGAATCCTGCAGTGTAGATGTAGCCTAAGTGTTTATATAAAGCAGGCATAATGTCTTGCATAATATTTGAAGTTAACCAGCATGCCAGGGATATTAGCCCTGTTCTTGCCAAGAGTTATATATGGGATCTTAACAATCACAAATGATCAAAACCTTTCTTGCAGTTCATCCTAAAACAAGATATTCAGCATCCTAGCACTGCTCATGCATTGGTTTGTTACTGACATCAACGGATGAGAACCATCAAATGAATCATCAGTCGTGTACTACTTGCTGCTGCTTGTAGCACCCTGAATTTTATTCTTGGAAGTTGAGATATGATTCTTGAATGGACTCAGTTTGTGATACAATCAAAAAATAAGAACAGTTGAATGAAAGCTTGTAGAAAAGGATTCTTCTAGAATAGGAGTTACTAAAACAGAGGTACTCACTAGTTGGATGTTTGCTTGGATGTAAAATATATCAGTTTACATGCATATTCTCCAGGGCTACGTCTACATTGGCCCCTTTTCTGAAAGGGGCATGCTAATTTGACAGGTCGTAATAGGGAAATCCGCGGGGGATTTAAATATCCCCCGCTGCATTTAAATAAAAATGTCCACCGCTTTTTTCCGGCTTTTAGAAAAGCTGGAAAAGAGCGTCTACACTGGCCCCGATCCTCTGGAAAAAAGCCCTTTTCCAGAGGATCTCTTATTCCTACTTTGAAGTAGGGCTTTTTTCCGGAGGATCGGGGCCAGTGTAGACGCTCTTTTCCGGCTTTTCTAAAAGCTGGAAAAAAGCGGCGGACATTTTTAATTAAATGCCGTGGGGGATATTTAAATCCCCCGCGGATTTCCCTATTATGACCTGTCAAATTAGCATGCCCCTTTCGGAAAAGGGGCCAGTGTAGACGTAGCCCAGATGTTCTGTCATTCAGTAACACACTATGAGGGTGAAAATTTGGTCCCAAGGAAGTCAACAACAAAGCTTCCATTGAATTTCAGTGGGGCCTGAATTTTAATCCTAATGGATAGAATAATGGTGAGGAAAATAATGGCTGAAAAGATGGGGCAGCAACACTGATGTAAGCCAACAATGTACCACAGAGTGAGATTAGCCTGTGCATATCATGTTTTTTGTTTCTCTGAATTGTTTGTTTTTGCTGTTTCTGACATTGGTAATCCTCATTCTAGGAGGAAGAAGCCTTTTTCTGAAAGAACTCTTTTGGAAAAAGGCATGTGTAGATGGCAAAGAGGTAGTTCTTTCGAAAGAATAGGAAAGAGGAAAAAGCACAGGTGCCCTAGTGGCCACTCCATCCATAGTAACCAGAGCTGAAATGTGAGATAGCGTCCATTCAGTGTAGATGCTATCTTTCAAAAAAGCAGATCGCTTTTTTGATGCACTTTTGCAGTATGGACGCTCTCCTTCAGAAGAAGTTTTTCCAGAAGATCTCTTCTGAAAAAAGCATCTTCCGAAAGAAGGCTGCAGTCTAGACATAACCACAGAATGATAGGACTAGTCATCTACTTCAGTGCTCTGTACTCATGGCAGGACAAAGCACCATCCTAGACCATCCATGACAGGCGTTTGTCTAACCTGCTCTTAAAAATCACTAAGGATGGAGATTCCACAATCTCCCTAGACAATTTATTCCAGTGATTAAGCACCTTGACAGTTAGGAAGTATTTCCTAATGTCCAACCTAAATCTTTCTTGTTTCAGTGTAAACCTTTACTTTGCTTCTTGTCCTATCATCAAGGTTAAGTAGAATAATTTTTCAGCCTCTCCCTGTAACAACTCTTTTATGTACTTAAACTGTTATGTTCCCTCTTGGTCTTTTCTTCTCCAGACAGAGCAAACCCATTTTTTTTAGTCAACCCTCGTAGGTCATGTTTTCTAGACCTTTAATAAGCTTTGCTGCTTTTCTCTGGACTTTCTGCAATTTGTCCATAACCAAGGGTGAAAGTAACTTAAATTTCTTACAGGTACTGTCCTATCACAACCCCCTCTCTGTCCTATCACATCCCTTGGGGAGGGATGAGGGCAGGAGGTGGGAGGACTGCATTATGAAAGCACCTCTAAGAAATGTAAATGTGGGGTGGAGTGTGAGGGGATCAAGACATAGGGTTGGGATGTGGGGCAGGAGTCAGTGTTGGGGTGTATGAGGGTCTCAGAGCACAGGGCTGGGTGCGTGGTGGGGGGGGGGGGTCTCAGGCAGGGAACTAGGGGAGTGTGGAGATGGGTTGGAGACCTTACCCAGCACTGCTCCTGTTCCCAGCCAAATGGGAGCTGTGGTGGCAGAGCTATTAGGCCCAGGAAGGGAGCTAAGGGTGAACCTAGTTTAAATCCCTTCTCACTAGATTACCAGTCTGTGTCCAAATATACTCTTCCCTTTCCTATTAGGTGTACCCTATCTCTGTTCAGCAGTCCTGCTCCCCAGAACTGCATCCCATGATCAAAGAAGCTACAGCCTTCCTGGAAACACCATCATCATAGCCAGGCATTCATCTCTACAATGCACCTATCTGTCTGGGTCTCTATCCTTGACTGGAAGAATCAAAGAGAAAAACAACAGTGCACCCAACTCCTTTACCCTTATTCCCAGGGCCTTTCTATACTTACTTCTGAACTGCTCAGGTTCATAACTTTCAGTATCATGGATGAGTAGCATGGTGGTAATAATCACAGGGCCAGATGATCCTTGACAGTCCTTCCATAACATCTCAGATATGGGCTCCTGGCAGGCAGCTTATCTCCCAAGATGCCATGTCAGGCTAAGAGATGGGTGTCTCCATCTCCCTCAGAAGAGAGGGTGTGACTAGACTACAGGGTGTTGTTGACAAAAATGGACTTTTGTCGACAAAACTATGCCTGCGTCTACACTACCGCCTAGTTCTGTCGACAGTAAGTTGACAGAACACGGCAGTTTTGTCAATGGCAGTAAACCTCATTCTACGAGGAATAACACTTTTTGTTGACAGAGTTCTGTGAAGAAAAGGCGATACTGCATCCACACTGTGCTTTTTCAAAAGAGAGCATCTAGACTCTCTGTCGACAAAGTGGCTTGCTTTGTCAACAGAACTGGCTGTAGTCTAGACACTCTTTGTCGATAGAAGCTTTGTCGACAGTATCTGTTGACAAAGCCTCTATCAAAAAAAGCCTATAGTCTAGACATACTCGGAGTCACAAACTGCCACTATCCTATTTCCTCAAGGGGATGGTGACTGTGATCTTCACAGATGTGGGGTACACTGCTTTTCCCTCCTTCGCTGTTGAGGGTGATTTCTCCTGGTTCATTGCCAGGGCAGCATAATGATTTTTATTTCCTGGAGGGTTGGGAATAGGATGGAGCCTGCTTTTAGAAGTAACCAGCCAGTGTCAGGGTAGTAATGTAGGCAACCGGAGTTGCAAATGAAGCCCAGGATTTGAATTTCACGAGGAGTAACGGTAGTTCGGACTAGGAAGCCTAGTCCGAACTACCTAGTCCGTGCCGCGTGTAGCAGTGCGGCACGGAGTCCGCACTAGCAGACATTTAAAAATGGCGGCGCCCGGCTTTATGCAAATGAAGCCCGGGAAATTCAAATCCCGGGCTTCATTTGCAACTCCGGTTGCCTACATTACCACCCTAATTCGAACTAGGGTGGTAGTATAGACATACCCTAAGTGAAAGGAAAAAATACAAGCCAAACTCATTCACCTCAAGATTAATGCTCGCATCTTGTTCTTTCAGCAGGTTGATCTCTTCTCCCTCTCAAATTCCCCCATAACCCTCCATAATGGTCTACTGTTATTATTACTGCATAGCTATTGTTTTTTCCTCCCTTTCCTGCCCATGGCAGGCCCCACAGGGCTGGAGCAGACCCCAGCCTACCAGTTCACTTGTAACTGGTAAGCATCACTCGGTAAGGGTGATGCTTACTGGTTAACTGGTTAACCATTCACATCCCTAATCTTAACTTGATGCAACAATATACATTATGTTAAAGTACATAAATCTTTCCTGATCCAAATCTGCATCTTTACAAATCTTTTGTAATGTTTACTAATGAATGTTGTCCCACTGACTAACCTTCCCAGCAGGCTTATGTGTTACCCCAAATTTCACTGGAGACCACCTTAGGGTTACACTTATATGGATTTATTAAATGAGGAATTAACCATCCACTACAGGGTTAAACTCAAGGGCTGTATCTACACTGGCACCCTTTTCCGTAAAAGGGATGCTAATGAGACACTTCGGAATTGCAAATTCTGCAGGGGATTTAAATAACCCCCGCGGAATTTGCATGAACATGCCTGCCGCTTTTTTCCGGCTCGGGGTTTTGCCGGAGAAAAGCGCCAGTCTAGACAGGATCTTGCGGAAGATAAGCCCTTTTCCGGAAGATCCCTTATTCCTACTTTCAAGGTGACTTTCAAGGAATAAGGGATCTTCCGGAAAAGGGCTTATTTTCCACAAGATCCCGTCTAGACTGGCACTTTTCTCTGGCAAACCCCAAGCCGGAAAAAAGCGGCAGCCATGTTCATGCAAATGCCGCAGGGGATATTTAAATCCCCCGTGGAATTTGCAATTCCGAAGTGTCTCATTAGCATCCCTTTTACGGAAAAGGATGCCAGTGTAGACACAGCCAAGGGTATTGAGCAGTCATTGATTGCCACTATAGGTTTAAACTGAAGGGGACTGAGCTATCTCTCTCACCCATACAAACACAAACACATACATTCATTCATGCCCTCAGGCACTCACACACTTGCCCGGGCAAAAGGTTGCAGAAAGAGCCAAGGCATATTGATTCCGGAGGTTTGCCTCTATCAATAGTTCCTGGCTGGGGAACTGATCAGAAAGGAGATTCTGCCATGTGCTCTCCCCTTTTATAAGAACTGGTCAACTCCTGTCACTCACATAGAGGTCCTGCCTCCATATTCGTCATCGAGGAGCATGCCTAGACTACCTGAGCCTGGGTCCTTTGTTTGCTTAGAGCAGCATTGACTCTTTAATTAGTCATCACCAGACTTCCAGCTCCACATGTTTAGTCCTGCTGTTTCCCTCACCCCAAACACACTTCCATATCACAGGGTGGAATGCAGCTTACAAGCAAAGTGGATGAGAGTTACAAAGATTACAAAGTTGCAAGGCTCAACAATCACCAAGCTTACAGTAGGTTTCTGAACTTATACAGCAAAGTGGCTGAGAGTTACAAAGTTGCAAAGCTCAACAATCTTACAACAAGGTGCAGAATTTAAAAGGTAAAGTAACTGGAGGTTACAAAAAAACAATTACAAAGCTTCAAAGCTCAGTGGTTGCAGAGATACCTTCCAAAGCACAGCAACTGACAGAGAACAATTTCCATTTACAAATCATCAGTAATAAAGTGTTCACAGCAATGAAGTCAGCAATAGGTTTTGTCATTTTCTAAGTCATGTGTTGGCAGAACCTTACAGTTTAATGCATTTCCAGAAAATGCACGTAATCAAGTAATAGCTCGGGCGAAGGCTTTATGCAACATTATGTACACGTAGAACGAGGGATAGCAATATTGGCCACTATGGGTATGTCTACACTACATGGCTCTGTCGACGGAGCCATGTAGATGAGCTTTGTAGACATAGCAAAATGAAGCGGTGATTTAAATAATCGCCGCTTCATTTACATCAAAATGGCTGCTGCGCTGTGCCGATCAGCTGTTTGTCAGCTAAGCACGGTAGTCTGGACGCTCGGTGGTCGACATCAAAAGCCTTTGTCAACTGCCCCATTATGCCTCATGGGGTGAGGTTTACCGGGGCGGTCGACAAAGGCTTTTGATGTTGACCACCGAGTGTCCAGACTACCACGCTGAGATGACAAACAGCTGATCGGCACAGTGCAGCAGCCATTTTGATGTAAATGAAGCGGTATTTATTTAAATCGCCGCTTCATTTTGCTATGTCTACAAAGCTCATCTACATGGATCTGTCGACGGAGCTATGTAGTGTAGACATACCCTATGGTACCCTGTAGAAGAGATCATTTGGGGCAGAGAAACAAATGCACAAAGTTATTGATTTCTCTTTGTGCCATTTAAAAGCCCCATGTTAGCTTCCACAAATGAGTCAACCTAGTTCATGACTAGTTGCAGGAACAACTGCTAAGATAGCAGCATGAACATTAGCTGCATATTGCAATGAGATCATCAACTGATATTACTAGTGTATTTTTCTTTTTATAATGAGGCCTATAGCCTAATGGAAGTGGGTCAGAAAAGTCTGCACATGTAAAAACCTGCCAGTTACCTTGCCAAAATTTTCTGTCAATGACATTTTAAAAAATAGATTGGATAAAGGTCACTTGTTAGCTAGACTGTCAGCATTGAGCTGGAACCTTGATTATTGACTTCACAATTGCTTCTTTAAAAACCAAGTTTACCCCCCAAAAAATTATTTATATGGTATGCATCATAGTATTGGAATGTCTGCGATGCATAAAGTTATTAGAGATAGTAAAAAACAATGAGGTCCTTTCTTTGTGGTATATATTAGAGGTTCTGATTCCATACCTGTCATTTCCCTGGAACAGTACTTCCTTACTCAAGTACGCTGAATTTCTATGATCATTTCAAATAAAAAGATATGATTATTTACTACATAATATAATTATTCATGTTTTGCTTACATTTTCTTGCTACAGTGTATATCCCCTACTGGTATCTTGTCAGCATAATTTCCTTGCCATTTTATTTGAAATAAGAATTATTTGACATATCTAATTAATTTAGCCTATAACGCACCATGGTTTATTAATTGTTATGTGTAAAGAGAGAAAATTAAAATTTTACTCTCTCCCATTTAGTAAATCTTTAGTACTTCATAGAAGACTTGTGCATTAGTTTGATCATAGAATCATAGAACATTAGAATCATAGAATACTAGGACTGGAAGGGACCTTGAGAGGTCATCGAGTCCAGTCCCCCGCCCTCATGGCAGGACCAAATTCTGTCTAGACCATCCCTGATAGACATTTATCTAACCTACTCTTAAATATCTCCAGAGATGGAGATTCCACAACCTCCCTAGGCAATTTATTCTGGTGTTTAACCATGCTGACAGTTAGGAACCTTTTCCTAATGTCCAACCGAAACCTCCCTTGCTGCAGTTTAAGCCCATTGCTTCTTGTTCTACCCTCAGAGGCCAGGAAGAACAAGTTTTCTCCCTCCTCCTTGTGACACCCTTTTAGATACCTGCAAAACCACTATCATTTCCCCTCTCAATCTTCTCTTTTCCAAACTAAACAAGCCCAATTCTTTCAGTCTTCCTTCATAGGTCACGTCCTCTAGACCTTTAATCATTCTTGTTGCTCTTCTCTGAACCTTCTCCAGTTTCTCCACATCTTTCTTGAAATATGGTGCCCAGAACTGGACACAATACTCCAACTGAGGCTTGCCTAATCAGCGCAGAGTAGAGCAGAAGAATGACTTCTCATGTCTTGCTCACAACACACCTGTTAATGCATCATAGAATCATGTTTGCTTTTTTGGCAACAGCATCACACTGTTGACTCATATTTAGCTTGTGATCCACTATAACCCCCAGATCCCTTTCTGCCACACTCCTTGCTAGACAGTCGCTTCCCATTCTGTATGTGTGAATCTGATTGTTCCTTCCTAAGTGGAGCACTTCCTAAGTGGAGCACTTTGCATTTGTCCTTATTAAATTTCATCCTGTTTACCTCAGACCATATCTCCAGTTTGTCCAGATCATTTTGAATTATGATCCTATCCTCCAAAGCAATTGCAACCCTTCCAAGCTTCATATCATCTGCAAACTTAATAAGCATACTCTCTATGCCGATATCTAAATCATTGAGGAAGATATTGAACAAAACTGGTCCCAAAACAGACCCCTGCGGAACCCCACTTGTTACTCCTTTCCAGCAGGATTGTGAAATGTTAATAACTACTCTCTGGGAATGGTTATCCAGCCAGTTATGCACCCACCTTATAGTAGCCACATCTAAGTTGTATTTGCCTAGTTTATTGATAAAAATATCATACAAGACCGTATCAAATGCCTTACTAAACCCTAGGTATACCACATCCACCACTTCTCCTTATCCACCAGATTCGTTATCCTATCAAAGAAAGCTATCAGATTGGTTTGACATGATTTGTTCTTTACAAATCCATGCTGGCTGTTACCTATCACCTTATTATCTTCCAAGCGTTTGCAGATAATTTCCTTAATTACTTGCTCTGTTATCTTTCCTGGCACAGAAGTTAAACTGACTGGTCTGTAGTTTCCTGGGATGTTTTTATTTCCCTTTTTATAGATGGGCACTATATTTCCCCTTTTCCAATCTTCTGGAATCTCTCCTGTCTTCCATGATTTTCCAAAGATGATAGCTAAAGGCTCAGATACCTCCTCTATCAGCTCCTTAAGTATTCTAGGATGCATTTCCTCAGGTCCTGGAGACTTGCAGACATCTAACTTTTGTAAGTGATTTTTAACTTGTTCTTTTTTTATTTTATCTTCTAAACCTACCCCCTTCCCACTAGCATTCACAATGTTAGGCATTCCTTCGTCAGACTTCTCGGTGAAGACTGAAACAAAGAAGTCATTAAGCATCTCTGCCATTTCCAAGTTTCCTGTTACTGTTTCCCCCTCCTCACTGAGCAATGGGCCTACCCTGTCCTTGGTCTTCCTCTTGCTTCTAATATATTTATACGTCTTTTTGTTTCTCTTTATGCCTTTAGCTAGTTTGAGCTCATTTTGTGCCTTTGCCTTTCTAATCTTGCCCCTGCATTCCTGTATTATTTGCCTATATTCATCCTTTGTAATTTGTCCTTATTTCTATTTTTTATATGACTTCTTTGTTATTTTTAGATCATGCAAGATTTCTTGGTTGATCCCAGATGGTCTTTTGCCATATTTTCTATCTTTCCTATGCAGCAGAATAGCTTGTTTTTGAGCCCTTAACAATATCCCTTTGAAAAACTGCCAACTCTCTCCAGTTGTTTTTCCCCTCAGTCTTGCTTCCTATTGGAACCTTACCTACCAGCTCTATGAGCTCACCAAAATCTGCCTTCCTGAAATCTATTGTCTCTAATTTGCCATTATCTCTTCTACAATACCTTAGAATTGTGAAATCTGATTTCATGATCACTTTCACCCAAGCTGCCTTCCACTTTCAAATTCTCAACCAGTTCCTCCCTATTTGTTAAAATCAAGTCTAGAACAGCTTCCTCTTAGTAGCTTTTTCAACCTTCTGAAATAAAAAGTTGTCTTCAATGCTGTCCAAGAACTTATTGGATAGTCTGTGCCCCGCTGTGTTAGTTTCCCAACATATTTCTGGATAGTTGAAGTCCCCCATCACCACCAAATTCTGTGCTTTGGATGATTTTGTTAGTTGTTTAAAAAAAGCCTCATCCACCTCTTCCACCTGGGTAGGTGGCCTGTAGTAGACCCCTATCATGACATCACCCTTGTTTTTTACCCCTTTTAGCCTAACCCAGAGACTCTCAACATGCACGTCTCCTATGTCCATCTTCACCTCAGTCCAAGTGTGTACATTTTTAATATATAAGGCAACACCTCCTCCCTTTTTTTCCCCACCTGTCCTTCGTGAGTAAGCTGTACCCTTCTATACCAATATTCCAGTTGTGTGTATTATCCCACCAAGACTTTGTGATGCCAACAATGTCATAGTTGTATTTATTTATTAGCACTTCCAGTTCTTCCTGCTTATTACCCATACTTCTTGCATTTGTATATAGGCATCTAAGATACTGATTTGATCTTGCCTCCCAGTTCTGCCTTGTCCCTCCTTTCTCTCTGCTATTATAGCCCACACTCCCTCCCATTTCTGACCCATCTCCCAGGTCTCCATGTTCTTCACTTACCCATGGGCTTTGGTCACCTGTCCCCGTCAAACCTAATTTAAAGCCCTCCTCACTAGGTTAGCCAGTCTGTATCCAAATACATAACCTGATTCCTTGAAAAACTACCCCACAGTTTCGAAGATCAAGATTCTTAGCTATCCAGAATAGTGATAGAAATGTAGCCGTGTTAGTCTGGGGTAGTTGAAGCAAAATGCAGGACAATGTAGCACTTTAAAGACTAACAAGATGGTTTATTAGATGATGAGCTTTCGTGGGCCAGACCCACTTCCTCAGATCAAATAGTGGAAGAAAGTAGTCACAACCATATATACCAAAGGATACAATTAAAAAAAATGAACAAATATGAAAAGGACAAATCACATTGCAGAACAGAAGGGGGATGCGGGGGGGTGGGAAGGGGGAGGAAGGAAGGTAAGTGTCTGTGAATTGCTGATATTAAAGGTAGGGAGAGTGGGATGTTTGTGAGTTAATGGTATTACAGGTGATAATTGGGGAAACTGTCTTGGTAATGGGTGAGAAAGTTCAAAGACTTGTTAAGTCCTTGCTGGCAAGTGTCGAATTTTAACATGAATGACAGTTCAGAGGATTCCCTTTCAAGTGCAGATGTAAAAGGTCTTTGTAGCAGAATGCAGGTGGCTAAGTCATTTAGAGAGTGTCCTTTCTGGTTAAAGTGGCAAGAAAGTGTCCGTCTGCTATGTACATTGGACAAACATCTCAGACACTTCGCCAAAGGATTAATGCCCACAAAACAGATATCAGACAAGATCACAAAGAGAAAACAGTTTCTTGCCACTTTAACCAGTAAAGAAACTGTTACTTTCTTTCAGGAAGTGCAGGGAGAGTTGGTGGGCTCCAATTTGTAGAGAGAAATCAGATTTCTGGTGTGGAGCCTTTTCCAGTCCAGGAGCTCCTACTAGAAGCTAGAACTTGCTACCAAGAGCCTGCTGGGGCTTGGATCTAGCTGGCTGCTTCAGGGGCTGTTGATGATTGTCCGTGGAAGGGGGAAACTTTGGCTGTGCCTGTGGTTGAGAAGGGCCTGCATAAACCTGCATAGATGGTTCTGTGAGTAACTGTGGCTATTTGGGAAAGTGCTGCCTGGGGCGGAGCACAGAAGACTCTGGGTCCAAAGAGAGACAGAGTGATCTGCCCAATGAACCAGAGCTGCTGGCATTTGGCAGGGCCTGCTCCAGTATCAGAGGGATTTTTCAGCTGTTGCTGCTTAGATTAAAACACACACACACACACAACCTGCACAGTGCTATCTCCACTCCAGCTGCAGATCTGGAACTGTGCCCAGGCAAGTGTCTGGGACTCTGAGATCCAGAGGAGTGCACTCTCTGGGATGGGATAAATGGTGGCATGGAAAATGCCAGTTAGATAACTTTCCTTTATTTCTGTGTACTTTGTTAACTGATTTTATTCAATTTTAGTTTGTTAAGCCCAGTTTTTTTAAGTTGTTAAGTAAAGGTGTGTTAATTCTAATTTAATCAATTAGGTGTATATTATTTATTATTGTTGTTTTTGGAGTCAGATCCACATTATTACTGGAATAAATTTATTCTTGGAGGTTCCCATGGCACACCATTAGTGTGTTCAGGGCCAACCAGCTGGAGGCACCACCATTGTATATTTCTTTAGAAACAAGGTGCTGCAGCAAGGGAGTAAGTGGGGGATCCCCAACTATCCAACATCACCACTGGGTTACTCGGGTTTTCCTTTAATATTAAAAACCATCAGGCACCCAGGAGAGCATGGCCTGCTCTGGAGTAACCCAGTGAGGAAAGAAGGGGTTACATGAAGGTGACCATTTTAGAAGCTTTGGCTTTGAGGTTGCAAGCTCAGCTTGTTGCTCTAATACAAAAGTATATATCTCCCACATTACAAATAAAGCCAAGCTTTAACTCATGTAGCATGTCAGTTTTTCAGAAACTAGAGAGCTGTGAAATATATATGGTTGGTCAGCAGTTTACCAATGAGACTGTTCTAACTTCTTAAGAAATCAAAATCAAATGTCACTGGCCTGTTCTCCCTTGGTGCCAATACCTTAAAGTTACGCATTATTTCTTACATGCTAAAAAAGCAATGGGAATGGACAACCAAAAAATATATATCTAATCTTACAAACAACTTTCCTGACAAGAAAACATCCATATTTGTTATGCTGGGAAGATGATTGGAGTAGACTAATTGCTCAAAAGGAAAGAAGACTAGCAACTTTGATTTGTTATAAAATAAAACAATTTTACAGATTAACATTTTAAACCAAGGATTTTTAAGAATACATACACAATGGGTGGCATGGATGTTGGAAAAATGTTTATGCACCAGTAATGCATATTGGTACATGATTCATAATCAATTATAAAATGATAATTATTATATTATATAATGACACTTCAAGCAAAACTCAGGATTTTCTAGCAGAAATGGTTATATATAGCAGTTAGGCTTTTTCATGGAACAAGGAAACAAAATTCTCCCAAACAAAAGGAATGGTTTCATGAGACATGGATGATCACTGCTAAGGAACAGTACATAAAATATGTACATACAAAATAGATAGAAGATAAAAGGATATTTAAATATTTTATTCCTATTTTTTCCTGTACTCAAAGTACATTCTTCTGCAAGGAAATTGTTTGCATTTAACAATTTTTTTAATATTAAGAACTATAATAAATTTGCTGTGGTATAGTAATGACTAAAGCCAGAAGAATTAAGTTTAAGGAAATGTCCAGAGGCCAATCCCCCTGGATGGTGTAAGAAGTTTCATCTTGTAACATGGTAGTACATTGCCCAATAAGATAAAGTTGATTATACCAGTGCATAATGTTTCTCAAGTGAAAAAAGGGTGGTATCTGTTTTCGTATTTGTTAATATTGCATTTTTTGGTAATTCCATGCTAGTTGTTTTAAAAATTGTTTATGCTTCCTAAATAAACAATTATATACACAATGCATGTGCCTCAGATAACTGGTTCATCAGCTCAGGCATGCTAAGAGGTTTGTCATTCAGCACTATTAGCTCTCTGGTCTTGTGGCAAGAGACAGGCTCACTTCAACACACTCCTTTAATATCACTGATTCTTTATCTTTAACTGCCACAGAGATGTCAAGGCACAGGCCTTTGTTGGCTGAAAACCTTTAGCTTGTTTACCTAATATCAAGGACAGGCCTCTGTAGACTCTGCCTTGGTCTGCTGGTTTCTAGGAATCATGTCTGTCTCAAGCAGAGACCTTTCAGAGGTCACTGGACCATCATATTAGCTTGCTGAGCTCATTTCAAGGCCTGAATCACAGAGTTCAGATACTCAATCTAGAAATGCTGAATCAATGCAGCCAAAGAGACAATTAGGCCAAAAAGATATTGCAACGTCACCCAGCCAGGGCTCCATTTTATGTCATCAAGGATCTTATCCCTTATCAACTCATGACTTACATGAAATGAATAAATGGAGCATTACTCACCAACTGCTTATGTCCCTAAGAATCATTACAAGGTGAAACCTAAGGAATGAAGAGTGAACATCTCAGCCTCTGTCAATGCCTATTTCACTATTTAATGTGTGATACATGATCCTTGGCTCATCTCTTCCTCCATTCCCTCATAAAACTGGGGGTGGGAGAGAGGGAGAGCCAAAACCCTCAAAATCATCAGCTCTCTTAATTCTCCATATTCCCTGCAGCAGCATTTCACTAGCTGTTACACTAATATGGAGTTTTGGTTTGTACTTGTATTTTAAATCTGTGTTACACTAAGTATTTCCCATACTGGTACTTTTTTCTTTGCCACCAGGAACATATTTAATATTTATATTAATTAAATCCATTTCCAGTTTTGTAACTCTCCAGAATGTCAGACAGCCTTTAACAGTCATGAAAGTCTCTGTCTTCACAAGGCCTAGTGTTGTTAATGATGTAAATGCATTCCTCCATTTAATTTGTAGCTCCATTATTCTGTTAATGAACCTTCACAGCTTTTCTGATTTTATCTTTCATACTAATCATATATCCACTAAATTCAGTCTTATTTGTTGACAATACAAGCACTCTCACATGATTTAGACATGTCTATTGTGACTACACTTTCTGTTGCTTTGATTGGAAAAAATGTGGAGTTCAAGGAGATACACACTTTTATTCTCTTAAAACAAGATATATGCTTTTCAGAAGGTTTTTTTTAATTTTCATTTCCATTTCCTACCTTCTCTACACTTGTCCTTTGATTAGTTATAATTTGACCAGTGTATCTGGAGAAACTGATTATAAATGCTATACATAGAACACATTTTTGGCTTCTCAATTAACAATAAAGTTCTGAAACAGAAAATAAAACTTCAAATCTCCTTTCTCCCATCAGCTACCCTATTCAATGTGTTTTGCCAGCTGCCAGGAATAAATCAGTTTTGTAATAATCTTTTGCTCATCCTCTCACAAAGTAAATATATTCCAAAATATATACATGAATAAGCAAATAAGCAATCACTGGCAATATGAGCATAACAGAATCACTGCTTTTTTATTGGGCATAAAATAAGATGAGATGAAGGTCAAAAAAGAGGATACAAAAGAAAGCTGCAAGTGAAAGGCTAGACACCTTAAAATTAGAATTGTACGTGATGTATACTATTCAATGTGACATTTCAAATATTGAAAGTAATATAATTTTTTTTAGATTTGATGGCCATTGCCAATTTAAATAACTATTTGATCTGGCATTTATAACAACGTAAAACAAAGAAGATTTTTCTGCCACAGCTTCTTGACTTTTAACACATTGTTTTATGGGGTTTGTCCTTTGAGTCTTGAGGATGCAGCTTCCCTACAAGAAGAGATTCAGTAACAGCCTAAAAATAGACTAGAATAGAATTTGGCTTTATATCTTTAATACCCAAGGTATCCCAAAGCACTTTACAAGATAATGAGTTAGTTGTCAGCAGTGCAGTGACTGCAGGTAAACACAAAAGCCATTATATGCTCAGCAATAACTCATGTATAGTAGAACAGAATCAGCTAATGGAACAAAACTTATTTTCTATTTCAGGCACTAGAACTAGGTGACATTTCTCAGATTACCCTCTACTGGATGTTTTGTATTGTTATTCCACTGTTCTGTTGTATCTTTGCATTTGCATTGTCCAGTAATTTGTATGCATTTATTAAATAATTCTGTAAATTCTTCATTATTGTGCCCCAAAGACAGAGATCTTTATTACTCATTCAGTTTTCATCAGATATCAATGACTGTAGCTGAATATTTTAGCTTTTGATGCATTGCTCTGACCATCACAGGAGTTGGCTTCCGTGTGCCATCTATATGGCTGTATCTTTTGGGAAGCACTTTTGTTAATCTAGGGTTGATTTTATCTGTTTGGGTACATCTACACAGCAGGGCAAAAGTTGAATTAAGCTACTCAACTTGAGCTGCATCAATTGCATAGCTGTAGTTGAAATAGCTTAATTCGGCTGTTGACACTATCTACATAGCAGGAAGTCGAAGAAAGAACATTCTACTGTTGACTTCCGTTACTCCTCGTAAAATGAGGTTTACAGGAGTCAGAGTAAGAAGCTCATTATTTCAAAATTATTTACACATCAGTAAATTAATCAGTTATTCCAAAATAACGCTGCTGTGTAAACATACCCTTAGTTCCAACTTGTTCAGTACATTCTAAAAGGAGTGAGACATCTTTTCATTTCAGCCTTGTTTATCGACATTCATGCTAACAAGGCCCACACTTCCCTGTGGGCCACTGTGTAGTCTATACATTCTTTTATGCCAAAAATTTAGTGGATTCATTTCTTCATGACAGAATAGTACGTTTAAATCTTCACTCTATGCAAGCGTGTGAAGTTCCTTACTGATAAACTGTTGCCTATTGCAGATACAATTCCTTAGGTGTACTGTGTGTACATCTCACGTGTATATATTTTGTATGATTAATCACAAAGTTGTCCCCAGTGTCCAAAAACTGTTCAATTGTATGCTAAACTTCTTCAGTACAGATTGGACCTCCCTGATCCAGCACCCTTGGGACCTGACCGGTCCCCAACGAGGGGATTTGCTGGACCCAAGGAGGTCCCTGCCCCTTGTGGCCCATTCTGAATTGCTGACCTCCGCTAATGCTTCAGCCTGGCTCTGCTGATGCCTACCTGACTGTGGCTCCCCAGGCTGGAGTGCTGCATCTGAGTTTTGGAGCTCTATGGTCGGGGCCAGAGCCCCCTGACCACTATGACTAGGGCTGGAACTCCCTGGCTGTCACCACCGAAACCTAAGCTCCACGGCCAGAGTTCCCTGGCCACCAACAATGGGGCCAGAGATCTGTGGCCAGGGCCAGCCCCCTTGCTACCGTCCAGCTGCTAGGGTCATAACTTCTGCTGCCCCGTTTGCCCCCCATTCCCTCCACTGACACAGGGCTCCCCCTGCTGCATTCCTGCTCTGTGGCCAGACTTCTCTACACCTGGGCTCTATGATCCAGGAACATTTGTGGTCCTCGTGGACCATGGATGTTGCTGGACCAGAGAGTCCTGGTTAAGTGAGGCAAAATCCGTACCAGTCTATCAGCAAATACACATTTCAAGTCTACATGACCACATTTATTCCTGTGTTTGCCTGGAACAAGCTAATATTTCATGGATAAGGGTAGTCTGGGTTTTGGCCTGATCAAAATCCCATTGAAGTCACTAGGCATTTTGTCATTTATTTGATTGGAAGCAGGACCAATCTTTAATAAAGACTTTTGATGCTGGGAGTACATGTAGTACACGCAGTTTCTCCTGCATAAATACTCTAAAGAAAGAAAGTGATCATTCCCTCGCGTGGTCCTCATCAATACAGTGGGACACTGTGGGAGTAAAGTTCACTCTGCAATGCATTGTTTTTCAGGATCAGCTCCCAAAACTTTATTTTTTTGTTTCTTCCATTGGAGTGCACAAAATATAGAGACTTCGACTGTAGGTCTTAATTCCAAAATGTCTAAAATAAATTATATTTACTATTTATTTTCTCATTAATTTAATTTAGGAATTATACTTTTATTTTTCACCACTTACTGAGTCTTGTATTGTTCCTTGTGGAGTTTGAACTGTTCTCTTATAAATGGAATATCACTTTTGCCATTCATTTGACATCAATTTTTAATCTTGTCTGTGTCTTATCTTTGTTTTCTTCCATATCACATTTCAGTTAGAATAGTTTTTGTTAACTAACTGGCAGATTATTACTTAGCAGGTGTATTTTTATTTTCTGTAATACTTAGCACAAGATTAGCTAGTTTCTGATTCATAGTCTGGCAGGGTTAGTACAGGTTGGACCTTCCTCGTCCAGCACCACTGGGACCTGACTGGTGCCCAATGAGAGAATTTGACGAACCAAGGGAGGTGTCCCCTATAACCTGCCCGGAGCCAGCTGGACTCCTGCCTCGGGTCCCCTCTATTTCCTCCCCAGCCTGTCTGTCTGTCATGATGCTGCTGCCTCCCAACTCAGGGCTGTCATGGGTGACCAGGATTCTCTGGCGCTGGCATTGGCTTCACACTGTCGTGCACAGTCAGGTTTCCCTGACTTTGCAGCGCTACAGGAGGCTAAAACTCTCCGGCTCCAAGCCCTCAGCCCCACGCTGCTGCAGGCGGCTGGGGTTCTCCAACCCCACACTGCCGTGGGTTGCTGGGGTTCTATCACAACCAGCTGGGGTTCTAAAACTGCTGTGGGGCTCCTCCATACCTGCTGCCCCCAGCCCTGGCCAGCCTGCTGGCCCTCCTGCCATTAGGTTCCTGGACACTCTGATCCAGGAGCCAGACCAGAGAGTGCCAGATATCATAGGTGCAACCTGTGTATCGTCTCAATTTACCCGTGACATATAACACTCACACATCACAACGTTAATTTGGATTCTGAATAGTAATTCAGAAGGCTGGGTCTATAACAGAGTTTAAAAAGAAGCTAGATAATTACATGGAAGTTAGGTCCATAAAAGACTATTAGCCAGGGGATAGAAATGGTGTCCCTAGCCTCTGTTTGTCAGAGGCTGGAGATAGATGGCACAAGACAAATGGCTTGATCATTGTCTTCGGTCCACCCCCTCTGGGGCACCTGGCGTTGGCATCTGTCGGTAGACAGGCTACTGGGCTAGATGGACCTTTGGTCTGACCCAGTACGGCCATTCTTATGTTCTTATGTTAATGCTCTCTTGTTCAGAAGAAGCCACACAATAACATCCCAACCAAAAAATCCCACAAAGAGTGACTTAGTTACAGTGGCATTGTTAATACCTGGCAAACTGGGGTATAAAGCTATAGCACACTTGCATGCTGTGCGTTACCTGTCAGTGTGGACTCTGCTACTATACACCAAAAGTTCCCTAGCACAGAGGTTCTCAACCTTTTCCTTTCTGAGGCCTCCTCAACATGCCATAAAAACTCCACAGCCAACCTGGCCCACAACAACTGTTTTTCTGCCTATAAAAACCAGGGTAGCATTAAGGGGTAGTAAGTAAGCCAATTAATTACCTAGGATCCCTCACAACAGGGGGCCCTGCTAAGTTGCTCACGGTTCAAATTCTATACCAGGTGACAAGACTTGTACTTCTAGGTGTCAGACCCAAGTATTGGGGCATCAGCTTTCCATTGAGCCCCAGCAAATCTAATGCCAGCCCTGCTTTGTGCCTGAAACTTGCTCTCAGCCCCACAATGGACCCCTGGTTGAGAACCACTGTCCTACTGTGCTTTGATTTACTCTGCTTTGCAACAAGAGTAGAATCCCCTCCAAACTCAGAACTACCATTTCATCTTTAACTCACTTTCTTCTGTCTAGTTGCAGTTACTTGCTTTTGAGTCATATCTGAATGCCATATTATTATTTTTAGACGTGCTTTGTCTGTGTTCACAAGTTCTTGTGATGGTATTGCAGTGGGGGAGGGAGGAGAGGACCCTTATGTCATGTGAATTATCTTGGAAGCTAACCAGATAATACTTGAGTATTTAGTGCCGTCTACTGTGTTAAAGAATTAACTGAGTAGCTTTAATGATGTGACAGAGTAATTTCTGTTGTTGAATAGAAGTTCATAGTCTAAAGAAGCTCAGTTGTGTGGTTCATTTGTTTTGTTTTAATTAAACTATTCTCAGGAGAAAACAAAAGATGGTCTCTTGGAACAATATTAATTGGAAGTTTCAGCCCCTAACTTTAGAAGTTCGAGATTTGCCTTTGCTCTTTTTAATCTTAAACTGCTGGTGACAGTTCCATTACAATATTTTACTATAGCTTAGCAAACAATATCAATCACTTCAGTGAAATGCAATGAGGGGACAAATGTTTCTTCACAAATGTTTCTTCACAAATTTTCATCTTCCCTGATAAACCCCTAGTTTCATACCTGTCCAGTTTATTACTAGAGGCTTTAATCAATACTATTGCTACAGTTTGAGAAGTTGAAATCTGCAGTTGGTATTTTTAGTAGTTTGGATGAAACCTGGTTGGATGCTTATTAGAGGTTTTATTTCACATTGGAAACTGTTCCTATCTGGGGAGATATCACAGTGATAAGTATGATATTAATGCCTAAAATAGAAAAGAAGTAGTTCTCTCCAGTGAGTGATAATCCTCTTTATATGCATTAGAGTTTAGTGGTCACATAGCAGACAGTAGGAACAGACAGTTGTACTAGGAGCTAGAGGGCATGGGATTTATATCTGAAACAAAAAATATTTAGGATGAAATTTTCAAAAGCACCTACAGGATATAGGACCTATACTTCTAGGGTACGTCTAGACTACAGGCTTTTGTCGACAGAGGCTTTGTCAAAAGATAGGCTGTGTCTAGACTACATGGCTCCATCAATGGAGCCATGTAGATTAGACAGATAGGCAAAGGCAAATGAAGCCGTGATTTAAATGATCGTGGCTTCATTTAAATTTACATGGCTGCCGTGCTGAGCCGACAAACAGCTGATCAGCTGTTTGTCCGCTCAGCGCGCTAGTCTGGACGCTCCCCTGCCGAGATCAAAGCCCTTTGTCGGCAGCCCCATTATTCCTCGTGGGATGAGGTTTACCGTGGCTGATCAGCTGTTTGTCGGCTCAGCGTGGCAGCCATGTAAATTTAAATGAAGCCGCGATCATTTAAATCACGGCTTCATTTGCCTTTGCCAAAAAAACAAATCTACATGGCTCCATCGACGGAGCCATGTAGTTTAGACATACCCATACCGTTGACAAAGCTTCTGTCGACAAAGAGTCTAGACTACATCCAGTTCTGTTGACAAAGCAAGCTGCTTTGTTGACATGACAGTGTAGATGCAATAATGTCTTCTGTCAACAGAACTCTGTCAACAAAAGGCATTATTCCTCGTAGAATGAGTTTTACTGCCGTCGACAAAACTGCTGAGTTCTGTTGACATAATGTCAACAGAACTCGGTGGTAGTGCAGACGCAGGTATAGTTGTCAACAAAAGTCCATTTTTGTCCACAAAACCCTATAGTCTAGATACACCCCTAGTGTCTTTTCAACAGACTTTAGGCACTTGAATCATTTTTGCATGTTTGAAAATGTCACCATTAGGATCCAGTTTAGGGTGTTGTATATCTTTTTAAACTTTATTTTATTCACCTCATATTCACCAATTCATCTAGCACTACTTATGGTTTGTTTTTTCCAACAGAGGGAAAACCGACTCAGCACATTGCATGCCTCACCCAAGTCTCACTAAATCCTTTAAATAGGATTTTAACTGATGCACTTGTGCAAAACACGGGCCTTTTGCTGGACCTCTGTACAGGGGTGAGTTTCATCTAATGTGAATCTCAGTCTTTCCAATGAGTCCAGTAACACTCTGCCAGAAGACAATTACTTCAAATTTGATTCCTGTCAACGATTATAATTGGGAATAGCTATTCCTAGAAGAGGAGGAAAAGCCAGTGTTGAAACAAGCCATCTATCATTCTAAATCTTCTCAGACAATGCCTATTGTATAATGCACACAATTTGCAACGTCTCATTTCTACAGAATTCTAGCACTGTTATATTAATTGATGAACAAGGTTAACATTTACAAAGATCAGAATATTAACCTGTTTATCTTTTTGCTTACTCAGTGATATTTATCTTTTACTGTAAAACTCTGTGTTGTCTTCATATATAGATCTGAACTTGCAGATTAGCTAGATTGGACCTCGGTTTTGGGAATGAATAATAAGCACTTCAATTTCTTAAAACTACCCTTTAAAAAACATCAGTGTCACACTGCTTGTAGGCAGACCATTAAAGGGCCCAGTGTTTCCCCCAATGCCATAGAATCTTTCCTTTTTCATGCAGAAGCAGCCCCACTTATATAGCCCACTCACATTTAACTTCACCTTCAACATTTACAAAAATATAGAAGAAGGTCAAACAAAATTTACAAATTATTGGGAATTAATCCCCTGAACCATATCTTGCATAGTAAAAAGCCTGCAAAAATTTCCAAATTCAGGGTTTTCATGTGTTTCCTCCTTCACATTGCTGCTCTCTTTCTCCAGCATTGGTTATCAGCTTTTCTAAGAATCAGCCAGGCTGGAACAAAAATAAAAATATAAATATTTTTGGGTATGTCTACACTACCACCCTAGTTTGAACTAGGGTGGTAATGTAGTCAACCGGAGTTGCAAATGAAGCCCGGGATTTGAATTTCCCGGGCTTCATTTGCATGTTGCCGGGCACCGCCATTTTTAAATGTCCGCTAGTTTGGACTCTGTGCCCCGCAGCTACACGCAGCACGAACTAGGTAGTTCGGACTAGGCTTCCTATTCCGAACTACCGTTACTCCTCGTTAGGAATAGTTACGAGGAGTAATGGTAGTTACGAGGAGTAATGGTAGTTCAGAATAGGAAGCCTAGTCCGAACTACCTAGTTCGTGTCGCGTGTAACCACGGGGCACGGAGTCCAAACTAGCGGATATTTAAAAATGGCGGCGCCCAGCAACATGCAAATGAAGCCCAGGAAATTTAAATCCCGGGCTTCATTTGCAACTCCAGTTGACTACATTACCACCCTAGTTTGAACTAGGGTGGTAGTGTAGACATACTGTCACAGGGTACGCCCCTGACGGGGGCTGCTGAACCCCTTATACTGACCCGCGTCTCAGTCCGGGCCCATACTGCACCCCAAAGTCCCCAAAAGTTCAGGCCCCTCTATCCAGGGATATACGGTATCCAATGTCCCAACACAAAGTCCAGGCCCCTCTACCAGGGGATATACGGTATTAATGTCCCAACACAAAGTCCAGGCCCCTCTATCAGGGGATATACGGTATCAGAGGCCTAGTCCCTCTGAGGAGCCTCTCCCGGCCCCAGGCCTGGTTATCCAGGGGGGACCTGCGTGGTAGGGGGACCCAGGCCCTCCATCTCCACCGGGTCCCAGCCTAAGGCCCTTTTAGGCAGGGTCTGTGGCTCCTGCCGGCTCGGCGGGGAATCCGGCCGATACACGCCGAGCCAAACTTTGTATCCCCTGCCCTGGGCTGCTTCCTACCACGCCCCGGTTCCCCGGGGGCCCCTTGTCCTCCGAGGCAGTACCTGCTGGGGTTGTGGGCACGTTCCAGTCTCCTGGAGTCGGGGTCTGCTTCCTTGGTGTCTGGGTCCAGCACTGGCAGCGGCTCTAGTCCCAGCGGCTGCACAAACACTGGCCTGGCTTGGTCTCCTCCCTCCCCCAGCTGTCCTCTTGCCTGCTGGGCTCTCTCTGCCTTTATACCTGGCCTCTGCTGGGAGCATGCCCAGCAGGGCCGGAAGGGCGGGGCCCTCTCAGCCAGCTGGGCCTGGGCTACTCCCAGCCCTGCAGCGCGGGGCCTGTTCGCCCCGTCACACATACCCTTTGGCATCTAATTGGCTTCCAGAACGACAACCAAAATCTACCCTTTTGTGTCACTCAGGGGCCAGAGAGATCAGTATTTTCTCTACTTTTGGTTTTAACATTCCAGACTGAAATCAATAGAGATGAAAACAAAGGATTTCAATTTCTATAAACTCTTGAGTAAAGTCTCTTATAAGAACCCAGAAATGATCAACTATTTTACATTTTATACGATGTGTTTAAGCTGCCATTGTGACAACCCCACTCCATGCTTTATGAAATGGACTTACAAACTCAAATAGAGTGCATCTGCACAGCTGCTTGAATGCCCTGGCAATGTGGTCAGTCTCTGCCCCCCACAAGCTGGCAGGGACGCTTCCCCCTTCCTCTCACAAATACTGTGAAGGACACAGCATGTGGACACCACATTTGGGATGTTCTGCTTCCCAACATCCAGCTGGGTGAAGGATGCATCTGAACCGTGCCTTTGGACGCCTGAAGGCACCCTCTACCACCCTGCGGGACACTTGAGTTGTGGAAGATGTGGGCACATAATGTACATGTCCATAAATTGGCCCCACGATGGCCTGCAGGACCATCAAGAAATCCCCTTCTGGTTAATATACACAGAAGCCCATGGTCAGGGGCATAGATGGGGCTATGGTGCCATTAATAGCCCTCCCACAGTTGGGGAAGCCCAAGTCGGAAAAGCCAGCAACGATGGCATCCACATCACCAAGGTAGATGACCCCGCATGCAGGATGGTGTTCATGGCCTGCACCACCTGTAGAAGGAGATAAACAGAATCAACAGGAGTGCCAGGGCCCTTGGGAGGTCCTCGAATCTACTTCTCCCTCCCCTGTCCCACACACACCCTCCCCACATAGCAGGAGTAACTCTCCACCTACCCCATCCTCTGGCAGGGCTTTGTGAAGGCGGGACTGAAAAACCTCCCAGGAAGGGGACTACCACACACCCACACTTCCCTCGGGAATCCCATTCCAGTACTTCACCCACTCCTGGGACAATAGCCCGAGGATTCCATACCTGCATGACAAGGGCCCCGACAGTCGATCTCTCCATGCCAAACTAGTTCCCGATAGACTGGTAACCGTCTGGCGTAACGAGCTTCCACAGAGCGATGGCAACCCACTTCTGGAGGGGGATAGCGAGTCTCATGTGAGTGTCCCGTTGTCTGAGGGCAGGGGCGAACCACTCACAGAGATCCAGAAAGGTGTCCTTCCACATGTGCAAATTCTGGAGACACTGCTTGTCATCGCACCACTCCATGATGAGCCAATCCCACCAGTTGGTACTTGTGTCCAGATGCCAGAAGTGGTGGTGCACGGTGTATAGGGGAGGGCAGGTGGGATCCAGCAGTATGAGCTGCCTCCACAGAGATGTCTCCAAAATTATCAGAGAGTTGGTTTCCTGCAAAGCCTGGGAGACAGGCTGCAGAAACTGCTGCATGAGGTGCAGCACAATCTGCAATAGCCGTTGAGTGCCCAGAGGCCGCTCTGGCTCCATAGCTGGAGTGCTGAGGTATCCGCAAGGGCAACCACAGCAGGCAAAGAAAAGGTCTTGCTGTCCCTTGAGGAGGTAGACAGAGGAAAAAAGCCTGAGACACTGCTGCATAGGGGGATCCTTTTAAGCACGTCTCAGATAGCCCGAGGCAGCAGCCACAGGAAGCGAGAGTTGTCCTGATGCCGTTTCTGAAGTAGTTCCGGGTGGCCTTAAATGCAATTTAGCATCCAATCAGTGTGGATACTCTATTTCAAAATAGCTCAGTGCTATTTCGATGAGCTTTTGGTGTCTAGATGTGCTATTTCAAAATATCCAATTTTGGAATATTTCTTCCAGAATAGTTTATTCCAAAATAAATGTGCAGTGTAGACATAGCCAGAGCCTGACAATCATGTATTCTACTCACCCATGGCAAGGAGATTACATCCCAGAAGAGCCAGGTTTGGGCGATCTTCACATGCACAGAACACCGGACAGTGCAGCTGGCGAGCGGGGCTTGCCATGGCTCGCGAGGCCTGGACATAGCCATATACAGAGCTCGACAAATAATACAATCTACTCACCTGTGGTGAGTAGATTGTAACCTGGAAGAGCCAGGTTCGGGCAATCTGCGCATCGGCAGAACGATCTGCGCATCCGCAGATCACCAGAGAGCACGGCTGGCGAGCGGGGCTCGCCGCAGTTTGGCGAGCCCTGGCCATATACATAACTCAAACATGCTTGGGACAAACTGCTTCATGTAATCTATCAATATTCATTTCTTAATCCTCTGGATCTGCTTATCTTTTTTTGGTGTATGTATCATTCTTGTGTGCAAAATTAGACATATGGAGTGTGAAATGCTTTATGGTTTTTAAATGCATGAATGAAAGAAATCACGAGTATTACCCTCAATGTCATGATGACCAACTGTTAAACAATCTCTTTTGTCCTTTAAGTCTTAGTAGTGGTTGGTTTGGGCAAGTCACATGTCCATCCTGACCGGTAAGGTGACTTCCCATGCAAAAAGGGAATCTCTAAAAACAATAGGAAAGTGGGAGTCTGGGTCTTTTGGCTGGCTGGTGTGGCACACCCAAGGGAGGGAACCAGAGATCCCAGGGAAAAGTAGACTTCTCTGGTTTGGAAGGCTTGGTCAGGAAAGAAACAGTTTTAGGTTGAGTTTGTAGTAAGTTTGTACTGAAGTTGTAGTGTAGAAGTAGCTTAGCTAAGCGTTTTCTGTTATTTTGAGTTTGTAATCTACTTTGCTCTGTCTGTTCTCACTTATCGCCATTTAAATCCTACTGCTTGTACTTAATAAAATCACTTCTATTTTCTATCAAGCCCAGTGTAAATAATTATAACCTGGAGGAGCAATCAGGGTGTACGTTCCCCCTTTTCAGAGAGTGGCAGTGGCCTTGTCAGCACCGTGGGAATCACCCCCAAGGGGTCTTCTGTGACCTCACCCTGTCACAGACATACTGCAGACATTGCTATAAAAATGCTATTAAATGAAGAGGCAGTCAGAGGCTACGTCTAGACTGGCCCCTAATTCCGGAAGAGGCATGCAAAGCAGGTAAGTCAGAATAGGGAAATCCGCGGGGGATTTAAATATCCCCCGCGGGATTTAAATAAACATGTCCGCTGCTTTTTTTCCAGCTTGGGGAAAAGCCGGAAAAAAGCGTCTAGACTGGCACGATCCTCCGGAATAAAGCCCTTTTCCGGAGGATCTCTTATTCCTACCTGAAAGTAGGAATTCCCGCGGATTTCCCTATTCTGACTTACCTGCTTTGCATGCCTTTTCCGGAATTAGGGGCCAGTCTAGACGTTGCCAGAGTGTGTGGATGAATTTAAAAGGACAAAAGTTGTGCTATAACTATTCAATAGCCCTGATGAGAGGAAAATTGTCTAGACTAACCTTTGAATGCAGATAAAATAACACTCCCCATAACTAGATGATCTATGCAAGGGAAGTAGATAATTTACACAAGAGTGGATTGGCCTCGCATGCGTCCCCGATTGCCCACAAAAGCACCCGTTATACTTAGATCAAAGGAAACTCCCCACAGAACACAGCCACTTGGTAGGCCGGAAGTCTGTAACGACTACGTGGACTCCTAGAATCCTGGCTTCCCCAAGAGACAGCAACACCTCAGGTTCCACTGCCTCTGGCCCACAGTGCAGGGCAGGCATTACTTTCTGTAACAGAATACTGATTTTCACCTACTGAACTTCAAAACATTGTGCACTTGCAAATGAATAAGCATGCCTATGATGCTTCTCTTCAGGGTTTAAAGCTGAAAGAATATTGTACAAGTTCTTCTATATTATGACACGTAGATATTGCTGCTTTGATTTTCAAAGGCTTCCTTTCTTTTGTTTCATTTATAATCTTGTACTATGCAACTTTTATGTTTTGTGATCACGAATTTCCTCTATGGGCATTTGTTGCATCTTTCTTTGATCCCCAATGGAGAACTCTAGCTCATGCATGCTGAAAAATGTATGCTACCAATGATTTATATGGGATAGAGGTATTAAACACAAATAAAGCAACCACCTAACGTGTATTTTTTTATAATTTATGTCTTGTCTGTTTTGAAGGAGATTGACAGACTCAGAAAGAGTCACATTGTCATGCTTTCATGTCTACAGAGATGAAGTCTCTACTGCTCCCTGCCAGATCTAAGCAGGTGAATCTGGGGTGGGATGACACAGAGGTGGTGAAAATAGATCTCTGGCATTTTCCACCCTTCATCCAATTCTTTATAAGGGACCCCTCAACCTTTAGCTCATAAGTTAAGGATTTTACGGTTTAGTTGAGGACTTGACAATCATTAGTACAGAAATCCACCATGAGCAGACTTCTTTGGCCTCAAACCCATGGTTATATACATGTAACCCTTCTGCTGGGTAGGCCTGGCAGCAACCAGGACAGGGGTCAATATCTTGGGGTCCATCTCACACAGAACCGGCTCAAGCCCCCACCCAGTAACCTGGGAAATTCACATACCCCTAGGTGCCTCTGAGAGGCAATGCTTCCCCACTCACAAGTACAGAGTCTGAGTGTAGGAAAGAAACATTTAATGAAACAGAGAGAGAAGTCATACATCATTAACTTGGGAAAATACCACAGAGTTCATAACCCAAACATGAGCTAAACCCCCTGCCCCCAGCCAAGAATCACCCGAAGTCCCAAAGTCCGACACCCCAAAAGTCTCTGTCCCTGGTCAGTGCCACCCAGAGTCCAAAAGTTCACCCGCAGGGTTTCATCTCCCAACCTGGGTAGAAATGGGGGTGGCAGGATAGATAGAGGGCACCTTACGAGTCACTTAGCCACGCTCCACCAGCTGTCTCGTTCCATGCCACCGGACGCTCCACTGGTCGCCTGCCGCCACTCCTACCAGCTGCTGGTCACCACTCCTCACCTGCCGCTGCTGGTCACCGCTCCTCACTGGCTGCAATGGGTCTGGCTCCTAGCCAAAGCAGTGATTTCCGCTCTTAGGGTATGTCTACACTACCATCCTAATTCGAACTAGGGTGGTAATGTAGGCAACCGGAATTGCAAATGAAGCCCAGGATTTGAATTTCCCAGGCTTCATTTGCATCTCACCAGGAGCTGCCATTTTTAAATGTCTGCTAGTGCAGACTCCGTGACGCGCGGCTACATGTGAAACGAGGAGTAACGGTAGTTCGGAATAGGAAGCCTAGTCCGAACTACCTAGTTGGTGCCACGTGTAGCTGCGCTGCACGGAGTCCGCACTAGCGGACATTTAAAAGTGGTGGCGCCCGGCGAGATGCAAATGAAGCCCGGGAAATTCAAATCCCGGGCTTTATTTGCAACTCCAGTTGCCTACATTACCACCCTAGTTCGACTAGGGTGGTAGTGTAGACATACCCTTAGTGATTTCAACTCTTTAATCACCACCTGAATTGGCAAAGGATTCCAGCTTCCACTGGACTAACAAAAAGACTCCTCATGGAGTCTGCTTTAGGTCTGTCCTTAAAACAAAGGGGGAAAGGGACAGGTTGGGCCAGTCTTACAGCTCACACCTGGCAGGTATGAAGCAGGCTGACTCAAGCCCTTTAATACTTCCCCACCAGATCAGCTCACTCAACTCTGGAAGGGGGGAGGCTTGTTCCTCGGAGACTTCTTACAATGATGGTGGCGTCTCTCCTGCAAGCACTGGTGGAATGTTTTACAGTTCCCACATTTAGGGGTAGCATGATTAGTTACCCCCTCAACAGTCCCAAATTATTTACAATTCTCCACATTGCATTCCAACACTGACCCTCCATCAGCCCTGGCTGAATTGGATTTACATAGCCACTCCTCGGATTCCCTCCCCATCCTGGCATGAGCTGTATTTACATATCAACAGTTAACAGTTAATTATCTTGCAGAGTGAAACAATTGTAGGGGTCACACCCACCCCAGGGCAGCTCTCTCCTTTTAGCTGGCTGATAGCAAGCAGCAGTTCAGCCCATGCTTACATACAACAGCAATGAGAAACAGCTGAATAAGAATTTCAGAATTTCTTTATGTTCCTTTCATTTCTGGATAGTGAATATTCCCTTCCTCTGTTGAGAGGAGATTTGGGACAGGCGTCGCATGTGAGCCATTTCAGTACAAAACATGTGGAGGACATGTGACTGTTGAGAAAGGGATATATTCAGGGATCATACAAAGCAATTAGCCTAGGCAGATGTCAGTACATCTGTGGGTTTGGTTGGTCAAACATTGCTCTCTCAGAGATAGGGACAACCAGGGCTGTCTGATGGGGGTGCAGGGCCAAAGGCAGCACCCCCTCCAGTGTCTCAGGTATGGGGCTTAGGGCAATAACCCCACCATCCCCTGCTCTGTTCCTCAAGCAACATGGCTTGAGAGATTACAGAGGTCCTGCATGGCAGCAGCAGAGGTCGTTCCCTCCCCACTCACCATGCGGGCAGTGGGAGCTGGAGCAGACCAGCAGCCTGCTCTGCCCCCCAACGCTGCATTTTCCTGGCCACTGAACACCACTACTACACAGCGGCAGGAAGCAGAACACTCCGGGGGCCAGGACACTCCACTTCCCACCACTGCAGAGAAGTGGAGCACGGGGGGGGGGGGGGGCAGAGCAGGCTTCCAGGCTGCTCCAGCACCCTCCATGCATGTGGTGAGCATGGGGGGGCAACCTCTACGGTTGCTGATAATCCTCTGGGTCCCTACCATCCATACGGGTCCCACATCACGGCACCTGGGGCAGCATCCCCAGTTTGTCCTATGGATGGGACAGCTTTGGGGACTCCTCCCCTCCTCATGTCAGAACAATCGGAAGGAGACTTAAACTGAAGTGTGCAGAGTTCAGGTGACCTACTCTGAGAATATGCAATGGGATATTCTCATCTTATGCATCACAAGTAAAATAAAACTTCTCCCCCTCCTTGAATACATCAGTATTCAATTTGTTTTGTTTTGAAGATAATTTTATGTTTATTTTTAAGTTATTTATTGATTTATATTTTCAAAGTTATGCATAATTATGGGTTTTAAGCTTTTTCCTATTTTATCTATTGACATTTTCACAACTGAGGAAAATTATGGGGGAAATCAGACAATTTAATGACAGAAGATGTCGAGATTCAAAATCTTAAAGCTTTATCATAAATTAACATCACCTGTCAGAAAATTTGAAGTAAATATCATTCAAATTAATAAATCATTCAAATTAATAAATCAGAAAGTTTCTTACTTTATCTCTCAGGGTATGTCTACACTACCACCTTAGTTTGAACTAGGGTGGTAATGTAGGCAACTGAAGTTGCAAATGAAGCCCGGGATTTGAATTTCCCGGGCTTCATTTGCATCTCGCCGGGCGCCACCATTTTTAAATGTCCGCTAGTGCGGACTCCGTGCAGTGCGGCTACACGCGGCACCGACTAGGTAGTTCGGACTAAGCTTCCTAGTCCGAACTACCGTTACTCCTCGTTTCACGTGTAGCTGCGCGGCACGGAGTCCGCACTAGCGGACATTTAAAAATGGCAGCGCCCGGCGATATGCAATGAAGCCTGGGAAATTCAAATCCCAGGCTTCATTTGCAACTCCGGTTGCCTACATTACCACCCTAGTTCAAACTAAGGTGGTAGTGTAGACATACCCTCAGCGAATTTTATTAATAATCAAAAAATCTTTTCCCAGTTTGTTTCTGTATGGTCAAATCAATGTTTGCCTATCTTTGTTGATGAACTTCTAACCCTTTCACCTGAATTACAATATTGTTCATGATAATATTTTTGTCAATCTATAATATACACTCAATAAATTACATGTGATATATACCGCACCAAACCCACAGATAGAAAACAGACAGAGAGCAACAGCTGTTTGCGTCTGCAAAATCAAATGAAGCACTGGACGACACTACCATGTTAGATGCATCTTACACATTTTCCTTCATCTCCCCTTTACTTTCTAAAAATCTACACATAAATTTTTACTAGAAACTTTACAGTTCTATATAATCTGAAACTGCCACTCTAGTGCTTGCAGTGACAAGGGAGGGTTGTCTGCTTGTTAAGATTATTGCATAGCTTCCATTCAGACTGTTCTGGGTTGAATTAAAGTGGGTGTAACTATTGCTCTTTATTTACTGTAGTTGTAAATAACTGGAAAGTTCCCTTATGGAAGCAGGTAGCTGAAATTGTAGCATATTCCAGTCAAAACCCAAGCACAAGGCACCACTTAAAACAAAACACAGGTGAGACCAAATAGGAATTTTAAAAATGTATGTGGAAGGGCTCTGGTGCACATTTTTATTTGTGTGTGAGAGAAAAAATAAACACAGGAAAACAGCAGATACTTTGGACTCTAGTGGTAACTGAAAAAGAGGCTTGGAATTAGGACCAATGACACACATTTGATTACTGATTTGTTCAGGGAACCAGTGGTTTGTTCATTCTTACAATCTTGTTTCATTTGTTAAGATATCTAACTTCATTCATTTCTCCTTTTATTGGAGGCAGTCTTGAGGGCCTTACGCTTTCACTTAACTGCTCAGCCTCAAAAGAGATACTGACATATTATAGAACATCCAAATTATTTTTACAACTGTTAGAGTTTACTAGAATTAAGTAATGCACATAAATTGATGCTTAATTACTGATAATTTCTAACATGATACATAAAATTTCATTCAAGACTAACCTTTCATATTTAAATTATTTGTAATTAAAGGCAGTTCAAAGCAATGGTAGCTGGGGATTTCCTTAACATAGCAGGGAAAGCAATGTAGGCAATTTCCTGGCATTCCTGGCCTAGATGATGTGCCAAAGAAGGCCAGACATGTGTTGGGTCAGAGCACCTCAGAAAGTCCCCAGCCCAGTAGAATAGTTTGTAGTAGACCACTCCAACTGGTATAGTTTTTTGGACTTTGCTGGTACCCTATAGGGATAAAGGCAGCAGATCTGTTGCAACTTCTCCACATTGTCAGTCTTTCTGCTCTTCCATATGTTGTGTTGATGCAAACTCTAGTACAGTTTGGCTCACTATCAGTGTGGTTGTGCTACATATTAAGTTATGACAACACTCATTTGCATGTATCAGAGGGGTAGCCGTGTTAGTCTGGATCTGCAAAAGCGACAAGGAATCCTGTAGCACCTTATAGACTAACAGATGTATTGGAGCATAAGCTTTCGTGGGCAAAGACCCACTTCATCAGATGCATGTAGTGGAAATTTCCCGAGGCAAGTATAAATATGCAGGCAAGAATCAGGCTAGAGATAACAAGGTATATTCAGTCAGGGAGGATGAGGCCCACTTCTAGCAGCTGATCTGGAGGTGTGAACACCAAGAGAGGAGAAACTGCTTTTGTACTTGGCTAGCCATTCACAGTCTTTGTTTAATCCTGAGCTGATGGTGTCAACTTTGCAGATCAACTGCAGCTCAGCAGTTTCTCTCTGAAGTCTGGTCTTGAAGTTTTTTTTGCTGCAGGATGGCTACCTTTAAATCTGCTATTGTGTGTCCAGGGAGATTGAAGTGTTCTCCTACAGGTTTTTGTATGTTGCCATTCCTAATATCTGATTTGTGTCCATTTATTCTTTTGCGTAGGGACTGTCCAGTTTGGCCAATGTATATAGCAGAGGGGCATTGCTGACACATGATGGCGTATATTACATTGGTAGATGTGTAGGTGAATGAGCCAGTGATGGTGTGTCTGATCTGGTTAGGTCCTGTGATGGTGTCGCTGGTGTAGATATGAGGGCAGAGTTGGCACCGAGGTTTGTTGCAGGGATTGGTTCCTGAGTTAGAGGTTACTGTGGTGCGGTGTATAGTTGCTGGTGAGAATATGCTTCAGGCTGGCAGGTTGTCTGTGGGCTAGAACTGGCCTGCTTTCCAAGACCTGTGAAAGTGAGGGATCGTTGTCCAGGATGGGTTGTAGATCACTAATGATGTGTTGGAAAGGTTTTAGCTGAGGACTGTAGGTGATGGCCAGTGGTGTTCTGTCGGTTTCTTTTTTGAGCTTGTCCCGCAGCAGGAGGCTTCTGGGTACACATCTGGCTCTGTTGATCTGTTTCCTTACTTCCTCATGTGGGTATTGTAGTTTCAAGAATGCTTGTTGAAAATCTTGTAAGTGTTGGTTTCTGTCTGAGGGCTTGAAGCAAACGTGGTTGTACCTCAGTGTTTGGCTGTAGACAATGGATCGTGTGGTGTGTCCAGGATCGAAACTGAAGGCATGAAACTCATTTGCGTTTCTTTCACTGTAGCTTTAATAGCTCAGCAGCACTCAGAATTCAAAGAGCTTGGCTTCTTCCTCTTCTCCTTTTACAGGATATAATTTCAGCAGTAGCACTTCTTTGGTATGCTGGACCTGACTAGCACACTGCTGCTTCTCAATCCATATAGCAGACATTTTCACAATAAAGTGCAAGGACATTTAGTTTGTTAAGTTCACATATGGAGGCAACATTTTTTCCTCCTTTACCACACATGCACACACAACGAGGAGAGAAAAGGAATGAATTTGCCACATGAATGCACACATACATGATAGATTAGAAGGTTATGATGAAAGTGTCAGAGTATAATGAGGAAACTAAAAGCCAAGGAGGAAGATAGGTTTAATATTGTGGTCTCGCCAGTGGTTATTAGTTTAGGTCCATATTTCTCACTGCTGCAATTCTCTGCTATTTCAAAATCAACTCACATGCTAATTTTTAATGGTGGATAGGACAAAAAAATCAAAATTGATAGATATTAAGGCAGAAAGAATCATCTAGTCTGACCTCTTGCATGTAATAGGCCACAGAATTTCATACAGCAATGTCTGAACCGTGTGAAATAACTTGTAGTTGAAGAATGGGATATCTTTTAAAAAGATATCCGGTCTTTATTTAAAATAGTTCAAGTGATAGAGAGTCCACACTAAAGCTTTTGGTAGCTATTCCAACTATTAAAGATACTGTTAAACTATGCGCCTTATTTCCAATTTAAATTTGTTTAGCCTTAGATTCTAGCCAATATTTCTTGTTAATTCTTCGTCAGTTAGGTTAAGAAACCCTCCGCTGTCAGCTACCTTCTCCCATTGTAGGTACTTACAGATCCTGATCAAGTCACTTCTTAAATTTCTCTGTGAAAAGTTAAATAGGTCTCCTGCTATAAAACTTGTTTTCCATACCTGGAATCATTATGGCTGTTCTCTGAATGCTCTCAAATTTTTCAGTGTCATTTTTAAAGTATGCATAATAGAACTGAACACAGTATTAGGGCCTGTCCTCATGGGGCATGCAGCAGGCACATGAAGTTAAAGTTTATTAAAGCTCTCTGGGAAAACATTCACCACGCATACTCAATCACCAAGGAACTGCAAAGAAAAAATAGCAACATCGCATCAATCCATCACTGCTGATTGATTGTATGATAGATCATCAAATAAAGACAGAATGAGTGGGAAAGCACACAATATTTTTGTAGAAAGTCCAAAATAATGCAAATTAATTTTTATAAACCAACAGTGTATACAGCAAAGAGAATATGCCAAATTATAATGCATCTAGGAAAAAGAAAATAAGCACTCAAATAGGAGAAAGGAAAGTGGCCCTAAAGACAAAAGTCATAGAAAGCCCAGTTATACTCCATAGCATATATAATAAATAAATAAATGTCTTGTCACAAGTGTTATGCTAAGAAGAGCTGTTGACAAGGTTATAAAGTAGAGCTTTCATGAGTAAGTAGGTCAGGGGCTTTTTGTTTAAAACACAGCTAAGCAGGATAGCTCAATTCAACAGTTCAGAGGACAATCCTAACAAGATGCTCATGCTACACACACACACACACACACACACACACTTTTCTTAGGCCAAAACAAGCGTTTTGCAGTCTATTACTTTTGTTGCCAGGAGCAAAGATAAGTGCAGCAGAAATCCTCTTATTGAACAATGCATGGTTTCAAATGATCTTCCAAATCCATTTGTGTAAATAGATACAGAATTCTAGGAAACAGCTCCTTCGACAAGAAGCTCTTCCCATTTTAAAACCTCATGAATAGATTATCACACTTAGTGCAAGTGAACGGGGCAACTACAGGCCAACAATAATAGTTTGTGGAACACGAGGCATTTGCAAGTCATCAACTGTACTGTCACTCTCTCTTCCCCATAGCTGCTTGCACTAGTGTCCTACAGTGCACTGTATCATTGCTCCCCGAAAGTACATCTCACATGACATCTCTGTCCTTTTCTTCAGTATGGATACTCTCGCTTGTTATGGTTGTCATTCTTCCCCACCAAATGAGAGATTTTTTGGCTTACGTCAAGTAGTGCACTGGTCGATTTCATGGCTAGGCTCTTACAGTATACATGAATTTGGTTTAGCAAACTCTTGTGAAGATATAAAAGACATGAAAAGCTGGAGAGAACAAGCCTTAAAAAGGATCTGCAAAAGGGCTTTTCACCCCATATGCTACAAAGCAGAGATCCAGAACAATATGCAAGCCAGATTTGGAAGAAAAGGTGAGGATTGAAAGAAGATGGCAGGGACATGGCCACAAAGACTGACTACAATGAATGCACAGTACTTTGCTAAACCATATTGCTCAGAGATGGGGGTAGGAGTAGCAAAATGAAATGCTGCTAATAGCTCATGTACCATAGTAACATCTGTGGAGCATATGTGACTGTATTTCATGCATGAATGCCTTAATTCTTTCCTGTCAAGTGTACAGTTAAGATTTAGGCAGAGAACCTATTTCTTTGTGCTTCGACATAGGGGATCATGATTTTTAAAATCATAGCAGATTCAGACAGGTCCAACCAAACTTGTTTTTAAACACTTTGTAGAAGGAATCTGTTTGCACAGTTCCAGCGAGGAGAACACGTCCTTTTCATTCTTTTGGAACAAGCAAAATATGGGAATGTTCTTCCCTTTCATTGATTCAATTAAACTGTAAGATATTTTGATACTACTTTTATCCAAGATCACCAAAATAGTGTGTAAATTCAGGGACAAGTTGCACAGTTTGCAAGTAATGATCAAGGAAATAAACAGCCAATATATATCATGGAGTGGGAAAACCAAAATAATCCCTTCTTAATTTTTACTGACAAGCACATTTTGCTGGGCTTGGGTCTAAGACTTCTGCAGTACTTCCTATGTACCCAACAGGCATATAGACACAGATCAATTAGAAAACTCTTACTTTCTTGAAAAGGCTCAAGCCTTTATTACATCTTCTTGGTATTTCAATCAAGTTTTACTGATTATTTATAACCTAGCCTCTATACTTGCAGTAATGAACAAATTGTAACACTGAATTAAATAAGAAAGAAATGTTAATATTTAACTTTGAAAACTGTTCAAACCAGTTGCTGTTTCTGTCATCTTCATTCTCTTTGACACATTAAAAATAGGTATAGCTTTTGTTCTTATCTATTCTTTTTATTTATACACAAGAACTTTCAAAGGACAAATTTGCAGCTCACATAGCAGTGAATCAATTGGTAGAAATCTGACAGGATAAGAGTGTAAGATATTTCATTGTATCCTCCTACTAACAGACATGGCAGAAGGCAACTTTGATCTTGTTTTCTACTTCCATGTATCTGTGGTGGTATGTGATTCATATCAACTTCTGAGGCCTCTTTAATGAAAAAATGAACTCTGTGAACAATAAAGAAGTGCCTATGGAATACAGCTGAGACTGCAATGAGAAGAAAAAACACTGTCACAGAACACCGGCTGTTTCTTGACTTCAAAATATTTTCATCAGAAAGGCTGAGGTTTGCTGGTCAGTTTCAAGTCTGCAGTTTCTGAAGAAATGTTCCATCTTGAAAGATGGTTTGTCAATATGTCATTTACACAATAACATGCCAGGGAAGTTGAGCATAAAAAAAAAGAGTTATGGGTTTATGCCATAGCTGCATTTTATAAGTTTAACAAGGTTTCCATGGGGCAGCAATTCCCAAGTTCCCATGCTGTATTTACTTGACTGAAGTCATTACTGAAATACAGTCAATTTCACTGCACTGTAGTTTGGGTTAAGCTATGTTATTGAATCTTTGTAAGTTCTGCTAAAGCAACTCAAAAAGCATAAATCAATCAAACCAAGTTCACAGTCTTTAGAGAAGGGATATCATCAATCATTCCACTGTATTACTACTTTTTGGATGGACAATGTTGTACATATTTCAGAATTGTTATGATCAAATGCAAACTTGTTTATTTGCTTAGAAAATGGATAAAGGAAAGTGAAGAGAACTTAGATAACCATAACAATAAACCACATAAAGATCACATGCTAAAGAAATAAATTGTGTTCTTTATAATTCATCTGGTATTTACACAAACATGTAATACATTTTGTCAGCAATATATTTTAAAACACTGTATAGTTAGCATCTCTGCAGTGTTGAATCAGAAACCTATCTCTTCTGACAGTAGATCCTGGGAATGCTTCTACTGTCATAATAAATAGGTTTCTAATTCAATATGGCAAAAACTTTTAAGTGTATGGGTAATCTCAGCCCCACTGAAGCCTGTGCTCAAACTTCCAGGGATGTCAGTGTGTCCAGGATTTCAATCATATATGTATTCCTTTTATTGAGATTCATGGAACTCAGCCACCTTGTTTTCAACACTTTAGAAAACAGTTGTTGCATAGGTCGTTTATATCTGGACTTCCAATGAAACTCTTCACAAAATGCATGCTAAGTATGGCCTTTAGGGAGTTGAGAGCAATTTTTGTAGACAATTTCATTTAGGCATCTGTATTTATATGAGTATTTACCATGTATTCATCATGATTTTTGTTTACTTATACACTGTAACTTACAGATATTCATATTAATGTGAGCACAGTTTTGAACCTTACTGAAGTGGTGTAACAAGCATGTTTAACTAAATAAGACTTTGCTTTTAAAAATATACTTCTCTGCCACATTGCAATTAACATGTATGATCCTGAGTGTACCTTTTCTCCCAAGAGTAAATTCAGTGATAAAAACTATGGAGGCATGTTTTAATCATGTTTCAGTATGTTTCAATCAGAAGCATGTTGCACTACAGACTTATCTTTCCTATTACTTCAGAAAGAGCATTTCCATGTTTCAGCACAACTCAAACATCTAGGTTAGGAGGCCACTTATTAGATACCCACAGCTCACTGAGAAAATGTGAAAAATAAAAGAGGCCAAAGAAACTAATCTGTGCTGCTGGAATATCAGATCAAAAGGGAAAAGACCTGTAAACTGACTTATAGAAGAGGTTATTCTTGGTATTTAATAGCTTAATGCAGCTGACAAAAAAATCTTAGTGGAAAGGATATTGCCCTCCACTTATATTTTAACACCAACTGCTTGAAGGGGAAGATATTTAGCTCCCTGGTGCATTAATGATGATGTAGTGTGGGTGAAAAGGCCTCCCTCCATTATCAGTCATAGCATTAAATGCCTGATACGCAAACCTACAGGGCATGCAATTGAGCATTTTAAATTAAAGTTCTGGTTTGAAGATTCAGGATTCACAGACAGTTTCTCCTCATAGCTTTTGATGTTTTTCCACAGTTGCTGAGGGTTTTGGGAGATAAGTCTAAAATCAACTGTAACCGATTCTCAGAGTCAATCTGAGAGATGATGCTTTATGTACTTGTCTTGTTACAGTTATGTTAATGCCTCTCATCTCTTTAATGCCGCTCACTCCATGTTAATTTTTTTCCCCAGTCATTCTAGTGTACACTGGTTTCTATGGAGACTGAAAGGGGGAAAGAAGAGCTTTTTGGATGACAACACTTTTGACTGGAAGATGAATTCCAGGGATTCTGATTTCTACATGATGCAAACTGCAGGTTCTGTTTGCCTGAAGTTTACACCTGAAAAAACAAAGGCTTGCTTAAAATGAGATTTAAAAGTTGGACCTCTGAACAAATCTCCTCACTTTACCAATTTTTCCTCCTGCTTAATCTAAAATCCCATTTCCTACTTTGTTTCTTAATTTTTCTCTCTGCTGCTATACATTATTAATCTCAGTAACTATATTATTTAGCTCTGTATTCTATTATTAATCCTGTAAAGGCCTGGAGTTACATTTTTATGAGACCCTATAAAAATAAAGTTGTAACAATGTATTAATCCTGCAGTGAATTCCAATGTAGAGTTGGATTACAGAAACTATGTTGTGGCGGGGACAGCGCAGAGCTGCCTCATAGCTTTATTCAATAATCTTGTTCAATAACTGAGGTTCTTCGAGATATGTGTCTCTATTGGTGCTTCACTCCAGGTGATGGCGCATCCCAGTGCCATTCATTGGAGTTTTTTGGTAGCAGTGCCTGGCGAGCCCTTTATGTAGGCACCATGCAGAAAAATGTTTCCATTTTTGTAGTTAAGTACTGCACATGGAGAAGCGTCTGCTATTCAATATTACATGTTTGAGCTGTTCTGAACAGGTTAACTTTTGTACTTCAACCCATGTTAGAGCCAGGGGCAGATATAGTGCAGGGCGAGCAGGGCGGCTGCCCCAGACCCCGCGCTTCAAGAAGCCCCGCACATGCACCGTGGCAAAGGGGGGCCCCGCGAAATTGGGCTGCCCTGGGCCCCACAAAATGGTCATCTGCCCCTGGTTAGAGCCATGCTTTTAGATGAAGGTTCTGACTGTTATCTTGCAATAGAAGCTCCAGTCTCATTGGGAGAGTTCATGGAGGATGCACTGACATGCCTAGCAAGTAAAAGTATCAGGTCTACATGAGCCAAACTAGGGTGATTAAGGTAATTTTGGCCTTATCATCCCTGACCTTGCATAGGACCTGTGCAGTAGTGGGATCAGTGGGAATGCATACATAAGTGCCTTCTCCCACTGAATCAGGAAAGTGTCCCTCAGAGACTGGGGGCTGAACCAAAGAAAAGGACATTTGTTGTTCCTTCTCATGGCAAATAAGTCAAGAGATGGGAACCCCAATATGTGGAATATTTCTTATATAACCATCAAGTACAGTTCCCATTCATTTTCCTGTGAAATCATCTGTTTAATGTGTCAGCAATCGTATTCTGACTTCCTGGTAGGTCTGTCTGAAGCTGAGATGCTGATATAGAATCATAGAATCATAGAATCATAGGACTGGAAGGGACCTCGAGAGGTCATCGAGTCCAGCCCCCCGCCCTCGAGGCAGGATCAAGCTCCATCTACACCATCCCTGACAGATGTCTATCTAACCTGTTCTTAAATATCTCCAGAGAGGGAGATTCCACCACCTCCCTTGGCAATTTATTCCAATATTTGACCACCCTGACAGTTAGGAATTTTTTCCTAATGTCCAATCTAAACCTCCCCTGCTGCACTTTAAGCCCATTACTCCTTGTCCTGTCCTCAAAAACCAAGAGGAACAAATTTTCTCCTTCCTCCTTGTGACACTGGTGCTAGGAAGTACCAGTTTCATAGTTTCATGACTTCTATGCATAGGGAATGAGATCAGGCAATCAGGCCCCCTCTTGTCGGTTGATATAAAACATATGTGCCAGATTTTTTGTCATTACTTGGATTGATTTGATTCTTATGAGCAGTAGGGAGTGAAGGCAGGCATACCATACTGCCCTGACTTCTAGAAGGTTTATGTGTAAATGTGATTTCGAAGTTAAGGGAGGCATCCATTCAGATCATGATTGATGGAAGTCTGTGGTGGAAAAGGATACCTATGCAAATATTCCCTCTTTTTGTCCACCGCTGTAAGGACATTGACAACACCACCAACTATGTACCATCATGTTGAGTCTATGCTTGGTGTGTTTGTATACTAAGCTCAATAAGCTCTAGATGCATATTATGTGTAGTTTGTCCTATTTTACCACAAATGTGGTGGTAGCCATGTGTCCCAATAGTTGAGAGGCTCTGCTTTGAATTGAGTCTAGATATGCCTTGCTTAATTTTAGTTGTGTGGGTATCAAAGTGGATTTCTGAAAGTTTCTTTGCAACCCTAATCTCTGAAAGCCCAGGCAGAGGACAGACCTAATGGCAGTACTCCCTACTGGAAATGTTCATCTACCACTGTGAATTTGAGGAATCATCTGAGCCTGGACGTACTGAGATGTGAAAATATACATTTTGTAGATCTAAGGTGGAGAACCAGTCCACCTGTTCTAATACTGGGATTATTGTGTCCCATGTGATCATCTTGAATTTTTGAAAGCATACAAATGTGTTGAAATTTTGTAGGTCTAATATCAGCTGGCATCCACCACTTTTCTTCTAGGGCAGGAAATAGTGGGAATAGAATCCCTTCCCTCTGTATTGTGTTGGTACTGGATCTATAGTACCTAGCTGAAGTAGATTATATACTTCCAGATGTAGCAGGTGCTCCTGAAAAAAGGTCCCTAAAAAGGGACAGGAAAGGGGTAACTGTGGGGGAGCAGGAAGTAAAAGTGATTGAATAGCCCACATACATTATTTGCAAGATGCAGAGGTCTTGTGTGATTTGCTCCCAAGCATGATGAAAATGATGGGAGCAGAGGCCAAATGGGCACTTTTTGGAAATACCGTATTTCAAAAGAAAAAAACGCAGTCTAGACATGGTTATTTCGAGAAAAAAACCCTTCTTTCGAAATAACCCTTAAACCTCATTTTTAAAGGAGTAAGGGTTATTTCAAAAGAAGTTTTTTTTCTCAAAATAACGCCGTCCAGATTGCATTTTTTCTTTTGAAATAGGGTATTTCAAAAAAGCTCCCAGACACCATTATGTAAGTGAAGTGCAGGAAATTCAAATCCACGCTTTATTTGCAATTTCACTTGGCTTCATTTGCATTCCTCTCTCTAAAGAGGAATGCAGTGTAGACATACCCAAAGAGTTTGCCAGAGTTGTTGGAACTGGATTCAGCCAGCAGTATATTATGGTTGGCTATCCAGAAATGTGGTGTGGAAGATGTATGGAGCTTGCATCGTAGGAGGTTTTAGAGCTTGTGATCCTTACCCTGTGGATCCGAGTTCAGAGTGTTTTGCCCTGTAGTTTGCTGCTTCCATCACAAGAGAATTTGGTTGCGGGTAGGCAAACAAGAAGTCCATGCTGCCCATGTGTCCCATGGTGGCAATCTGTGGAAATTCTTATACCAGGGAAATTGGGGTTGAGCTTTGTGCATAAAGTCCCAAACAAGGGTTTTGGTGGAGGTGTGGGAGAGTCTGGAGGCAAAAAACACACTTCACTTCTTGGTTATCATTGTCACTTTCCAAGAAAGCTGATTGTACTATGGGTTGACACTGGTTTGGTTAAGGCTGATCCTTTGATGCCAAGAGAAGTGATTCTGGTACCAGTGTCACTTGGATGTCTTTCTGTGTCAAGAATTGTTGCAGTGCCAATAGATGATGCACTGACAACTTGATATTTGATATCAAGTACAGGTGTCATATTTCACCTTTGTCGATGCTAGTAGTCCCATCTACAGTCCCACAACAGTGCCATCAGTTGTTTTTTTTAAATCTCGTGGCCATCAGCACCAGTGGTAATGGCTTTGCTGGGGGCTTTTTCTTCTTATGTTGTTTCTTCTTTTGCGGTTCACTGTTTCCAGCCAAGAGCAGCTGTGAGAAGCAGAGGCCCAGCCCACACCACTTACTGTAGCTTCCTTTAGCTAGAAACAACGAACTGCAGCTTTACACAAACAAAGCATGTTGTGACCTGCAAGCAACTTATCCAGGCAGGTCCGTGACCTAACTTTGAAAACCCCGGCAATAGATCATGCATTCTTGTCATTTTAACCAGTATTCATTCCCAGTGTGCCAAGTTAGGCATTTTTTCTGATTCCATTATTCTCTTTGCATGCAAGTTACAACTTAAGCATAGACCTTACATAATATCAGTAACCCCTCTTTTTTATATTAAGACTTCATGTCTTTCTTTCAGGATTTTTCTATCAAAATGTGTCATTGTCAGTTAGGACATTTTGCTGCCTTTTACTGATGGAGCAAGGCATAAGAGGCCAGGTTAGACCTCTTGTGCCCCAAGTGTTGCAACATGATGCAACAGGAGTTCTCGAAGGCATTTCCTTCTGATCTTGTAGAGGGGCGCAGCAAAATCACAGTGCTTGTGCTAATCTGACTGGAAGGAATGTGTGAAGTGAATGGGGCTAGCCATCTATAATGAAGAAAGTAAGTGAGGAGGCAAGGCCACAGTCCTGTCCCCACCACCAGTCCTTCAGCTCTGCCCAGCATATGCCATTGCCACTGCAGTGGCATTTGGGAGCCCCAGGACATTTGAAATTGCCAAGTGCTGGGGCAACTGCCCACATTGCCTCCTCCCCATCAGCGGACCTTTTGGATGGTGGTGTCTGATGCCCCCACACAAAAAGACTCTTTGTTGTGTCAGATACACAGAGATGTGCTGTCCCTAGAAAAATCAGTGACACTGCTGCTAGGTAACCAAGGGTATGTCTACACTACCCTCCTAGTTCGAACTAGGAGGGTAATGTAGGCATACCGCACTTGCAAATGAAGCCCGGGATTTGAATTTCCCGGGCTTCATTTGCATAAGCGGGGAGCCGCCATTTTTAAAACCCCGCTGGTTCGAACCCCGTGCAGCGCGGCTACACGGGGCTCGAACTAGGTAGTTCGGAATAGGAAGCCTAGTCCGAACTACCTAGTTCAAGCCCCGTGTAGCCGCGCTGCACGGGGTTCGAACCAGCGGGGTTTTAAAAATGGCAGCTCCCCGCTTATGCAAATGAAGCCCGGGAAATTCAAATCCCGGGCTTCATTTGCAAGTGCGGTATGCCTACATTACCCCGCTAGTTCGAACTAGCGGGGTAGTGTAGACATACCCCAAGAGTGTAAAGCCAAGTACACAGGTGACAAAAAAGGGAAGGACTTGTTTTTCAACCCTAGAATTACATGCTCCTTTCTTCCCCTTCAGCTTTCTCCCTCTATTGAAGAACTAAAATATTTGGATTATTTAAGAGCAATAATTAGGCATGGGTTAGTTAATACTAAAAGGTGATTTAATGATTGCTATGCTTGCTAAATTAAATTTCTAAATTTCTGGAAATGTTGTAAAATGCAAAAAGTTGTAAAATGTAAAATTGCTTGCTAAATAATTGATAACAGTGAATATGAAAAAGTTTCCCATCCAGGTCAGAGACCACAAGAATGAAGAAGTAGAAATAAACAGGAAAGTACCATTAAAAATGAGACAGAAAAACTGAGTCAAACAGGAAAGCATAGCAGAGAAAAACTATAATGGTTTAAGTGGCCAATAAATAGAGTGAACAAAGTATGAGAGTTAGGTATGATTAATAATAATTAACCAATGAAATGACTAATATTGTGTGTGTTTTATATTGACTGGAAAATATGTAATACAGTAAAACTCCATTAGTCTGGCATCCAATGCTCCGGGACTCCTGATGGTCCGGCACCATCAGGAACCCGGAAGTGCTGGGGCAGCCGGACAGGCTTCCCCCATTCAGCTGCTGCTGAAACTGACCAGCAGCTGAATCAGGGAAGCCGGGAGCAGAGCAGCTGGGGTGCTGCTGGGTTGGTCTCGTAGCGCTGCCCCTCGGGGCTGCGGGACCAACCCAACAGCACCCCAGCTGCTCTGCCCCAGGGGTCCCCAAGTCAGCCGCTGCTGAAACAGATCAGCGGCTGACTCCAGGAAGCCCCGGGCAGAGCAGCTCTGCCCCGGGCTTCCTGGAATCAGCCGCTGATCTGTTTCAGCAGCAGCTGAATCGGGGACCCCTGGGTCAGAGCAGCTGGGGTCCTGCCGGGTTGGTCCCGCAGTGCCGTCCTTTGGCGCTGAGGGACCAACCCGGCAGCACTCCAGCTGCTCTGCCCCAGGCGTCCCCAAGAGCAGCTAGAGTGCTGCTGGGTTGGCGCTGCAGCGCCGCCCCTCGGCGCTGCGCGACCAACCCGGCAGCACCCCAGCTGCTCTATTGCAGGCATCCCCGATTCAGCTGCTGCTGAAACTGACCAGCAGCGGCTGAATCAGGGACGCCTGGGACAGAGCGGGACTATCGTAAGAGGGGGCTATGAGAGGTCTGGGGTGGCATCCCCTCCCACCCCACTCCAGACCCTTCATACCCCCCCTTTCTGATAGTCCGGCATATCTGATAATCTGGCACCCCCTGGGTCCTAAAGGTGCCGGATTATCGGAAGTTTACTGTATTAACTTTCTCCCACCCATCAGACAGTGACTATGCAACAAGAATATGTATAAATATGCTAGAAAGTAAGGTGTTAGTTGGAGCATTGTAGAAGCAATCCACCATGACCCTCTTATGGAGAAGGTAATTGATCATTGTCATTTTGTGTCTGGCATTATTGACTGTTTTAATAGTGTTTGTTAATCACAAGGAATGCTTTTGGTTCAAATAAAGGGCTGAATTAATAAACATGAGTGTCTCAGACCAAGTATGTTAAACCTGACTCACCAGCACAGTGATGAAAAATTCAGATAAAGATATGATTCAATTGAAACTGTTTGTACAATGTTTGTGTCTTTTGATGCTCCCAGAATTTAAATAATCAAGTAATAATGCTACAAAAGTGGTGGCTAGATAGTTGTCCTTAATAAATCCTTATTCGCCTCACTGTATAGTCCCAGCACAACAGAAATAAATAGCTGGTAGACATTCATTTCAACAGTATACATCACAGCCAGCTGTTTCAGGACTTGAGTACTGTACACAGCATTTTGATTGGCAGCTTTTGTGCATGTTTAATACTGCTGTTATATCTGTTATATGAACAGCACATATAATAGTTTGCTTTTATAGGAGGCATCCATCTCCCTTTGTTAGAAGATACGTCTGCTAGTATATTATGGCATCATTCCTTAGGTCAAAGATAAAACTTATCAGTTACATATCCTGTATTTACATCATAATGATAACAGATAAAAAAGCAACAATACATTATATTTTTATTCCCACTGTAGGGAGAGCATTCAAACAGCACTGAAGTCCACACATAGTTTTTATCCAGGAAAATTCCCACCAACTTCTGTGAGGATTTTGTTCAAGTAAACACTGAAGGAAAAGTGGAGGAACAACCATCCTTTCCATTCATCTATCTATTATTTCCAGCATAGAAGGAATGGGGTCAAGCAGTTCCATTTCAGACTCCCCTCTGTTGCTCTGATCTTCTCCAGGCCCTCCACTTGCAGGGATAAGTGAGCTAGATAGGGCTGGCCTTACCATGAGGCGAACTGAAGCGGCCGCCTCAGGTGCCAGACTGTGGGGGGGGGAGCGGGGAGGAGGTGCCACTAGGACCCAGAGTGTAGAAAATTGTGTCTGCTGCTGGTGCAGCAAGGGGGCATGGGAGCATCATTTGATCTCCCCGCCTCAGGTGCCAAAATGTTGTGGGCCAGCCCTGGACCTAGAAGTGTTCCAGTTACACAGGACACATGTAGCAGCATGTCAGCAGACTATTTCTGGCATTTGAACCCAGAGGACAATGGTCCTGATTCAGCCAGGTACTAAAGCACATGCCTAACTTTTAAGTATGCAGTTTTGTTGCTGGCGCAACTTCTACAATGAGGATGCAGTAGAAAAAACAAAACATTCCATTCCATTGATTTCTCAGTTTTCTTTCCAGTGACCATGATTAGTGGAAATATATAATCTGTAGTTACTGTACTTCATCTATCCCATTAGGCTCCGTTAAATGCAGGCTCTGTAAGTTGCTGAGAACTATAGAATTCTGAAGGTCTGACAGTAAATTGGAGAAAGCAGAGGATGTAAAAGAACTGTTCTCTTCTGAAAGAGACAAGGTATGTGGCCAGTCAAACAAATCATTGACCTAAGTGGGACTTCTCAGCTAAATAGGAGTATTAAAAGGGAGACAGAAGATGAGTAAACAAGTGCGACAGCAAGTGAGCAACATTGCTACATTAAAAAAATCTGTGAATTTTAAAAACATACAAGCCAGTGCATGTACAAACATATAAGACAGCATAGTCCCTGGCCAAAGGGGAAGGCATTAAAATTCTACAGAGTGACAAGGGAGAATTCCCCCAGTGAAAACTAAACATAGGAAAGCTGTAATCTGGCCTATTCTGCCCTTTCACAAACCCGGACATATATATACACCGATGACAAGAATGGTGGTTGGATTGAAGATCTATTTCGGAGTTGCACCACATCTCATAGGCAGCCTAGAACAGCCAACCATATATTAGAACAAGTGGATGTTTCTTAATTAATGGCCATTTTTGGCTCCCAGGGCCACCCATAAACTGGAAAGTATAATGTGGCATAAAATTGTCATTGGCTTTCATTTGGAATTGCACCACCTGGAGCCACAGCACAGAATTGGATCCAGACAGAACAGCTCAGATACACATCATCTAGTGTGATGGATTAAAAACAATGCACTGCAGGTATCTCATGACTGGTGAAAGATTTCATGACACAATGACATTTAAATATGGTTTGAAGAATGAGAGGAATAATACAGGTTGTTTTATAGCATGAAATGTTAAAATGTCTTCAAAATAAAAGTAACGCTTATGGCAGGGGTGGGGAATGTACATCCCGGGGGCCAGATGTGGCCCCTGGCTTGGGACTCTGCCCCCAGCATTGTGTGCTCCAGGCCCCTCCCCCCCCCACCTCCCATAGGGCTGGAGCACACAAAATCTACAAGCCTGAGCTCCCCAGGATCTTCCCCAGGTGTGCAAGGGGAATGTAGGGTGTGTCTTTCTCCTTCTTAGTCGGAGGCCATTTCAGTGAGGGTTTTCTTGCTTCACACTTGTGTGCAGCCCCCAACTGATTTTTCTCTGGGTCAGTGGCCCCTGACCCTAAAAAGGTTCCCTAATCCATGACTTATGGCATTGTTTTTAGCAGGAAGTCCTTATCCTGCAATTCCTCCTCATGCAAAACTGACATTGATATAAAACTTTAGCTTAGCTAAATCTCCAGGTCAGGAAAAATAGCTACATCTTAATTTTTCTTTAAGTTTAAGCTTGTCTTTGAAGACCATATAAAACCAGGTAAAAGGAGGTGGAAGGGATTCGAAATATGAGCCCAATACACACACTTAAAATAGATATTAAAATATATGGAATATAAATACTATTTTGATAATATTATTACGAGCAAACCATTCAAACTCTGTTTGTAGTAAATTTAAAATTAGTTTATGTAGGAGCCTTTTTATAATTTTCCAGTATCAGATATTCTGAGTTTAGAAGCCTTTATTAGTGAATTCCTTGATTCACTCAGTTCTACTGGAAATCTTACCTGATACATACAGCAACAATTGGAAATCTTTTTGTGAAAGGAAAGCTCCATAAACAATCTGTCAGATATGTTATCTGTATTTCCTTGTTATTTTTTAGTAGCTTGGGTAATACAAGTACTGCTAACAGCCTACTTTCAGTTTCTGGCTTTTTGTCTTCATTGATTCACTATGTGATTTTATGGTTTCCATTAGTGATGGAAAATGAAATTTAAGCATTACTATAAATGTTGCAAACAACCATCTGCTTTGCCTTAATTACCAAAAACGTAATGTGCGCACCCTTACTTCTGAATACCAATATTCACATTTCTTTGTAAAGATAGGCTTTTGTGATACAACAGATCAGAATATAGAAATTCTATGCAGAACTGAGGGGTATGACTGCTTTTGCAACCCTGTTTTTATACAATTAGTCCCAGTAAATCCAATGTGACAACACACATAAACACAGGGGACTGGTAGACTCAAGGGAGCCAATAGTCATACAGGGCCCATGGGCAGGGTGTTGGGGTGGCTCCATGCTCCTGGAAGAGACATGGCCTCAGGCAGAAGTGGCAGGCCTGGGAGCAGCCCAGGGTCACTGGGAGCATGCCATGCCGCTCTCCCCCCATGCTCCCGCCAGCTGCACTAGCAGTAGCAGTGGCTGGGAGTCCGCAGGGCTGCAGAGCAATTGCCCCTTTGCCCGTCCCCCCTTTGTGTGCCTGGATAGACTTGATGGACCCAATCCTACAAATGCCTGTACGTATGCATAAACTTTTTACATTTTTCCCGTCTCATTGGTTGCACTGGGACTACTGCGTAATGAAATGTTATCTATGTTTGCAGAATGGCCCAGTTTCTAGGGCAGTCCAAAGAACACACACAAGTCTTCATGAAGAACTCTAGCATGCTATTTTGAGAGGTTTTTCCCCTTAATAGGTGTCTGTTACCTTAGAAAAGATTAAACAATGTTGACAAGTTGCTGCAAACTGATTTTCTAATCAATATCTGAGCCAAAAAAGTTACAAGAGAACGGGCATTAAAATATTCAACCTTTTAAAAAGCAATAAATTAAAATTAATAAAATGATATGTGCTAGTTTTTGGTAAAATTAATAGTGTTGGTAAATTAAAGGCAAAAGTCTGCTCAAGCATTATAAATAATCATGGGGATTGTGATTACTGTGCATCGCTAAACCTGCTTCCCACCTTCAGAAGTTATTCCCAGTTATTTCAGAATAGGTATTTGTAATGGGGTCTACTACCCTTTCGTAAGCAGAGATAGAATGGGGATGGGAGCATCCCTGCATACAGGCAAGCAACCTGACCACACCCCTACACAGCTGCCACAGCTACCCCGTAATGAATAAGGGAAACAAGGCCTGCTATAAAAAGTGAGAACTCAGAGAAATGGGAAGGCAGAAAGGCCTGAGACAGCAGGGGAGCACCATCTTTGTATAGGTACCAGGCTGCCTCTAGAAACAACACCCAAAAGAACAAAGCTGACCTTGAACTTAGAGGCCAGGGTCAAGAATTGCCAGGATCAGGGCTAACCAAAGAAAACCAGACAGGGAGCAGTAGTAACCTGCCGTGAGACCATATCGGGGGCCACTGACAACCTTACATATTAAGATGCCATCCATTGCAGAGGACAGAGCAATGTCATACATTTTAAATTAATGTTTTTCACCTTTGCCCAGCACATTCACCCAATTGACTGCTTATCCCCAATCAGCCTTCTGCAGGGGAACTGATTGGTGCCAAGTGATCACCTGTTAGCTTCCAGCACTTTGTCACAGTTTCTTAAATGGGGAAGCAATCTGGGCATGTATCTATCTACCTAATCAAGACCATAGTAAATAAGACCCACAGAGGGTTTTCAAAAACACAGTGATGGGCTCTTTGAAGCCAATCTCTCTCAGAGACATTCAGTCATGGTATGCGAGCTGGTGGTTATGCGGCTTGAATGTCAGTCCAAGGGAAATAAAATAGTAGACCAGTCTTTCAGATTTTGAAATGTTGATCAAAATAGGTCCCAGCCTGATGATGATGGTAAAGTCATCTATCTAACCAGAAATGAAGAGAGTCTTTCCTGTTTTATAGCTACCTGATTATTAAGTAGCAATGGTGTGCATAATAGGACCTGGCGACTTCATACTATCTTGGTGATCAGAGGACCAATGCCTTTGATGTAGGGAAAGCATAGTGTTCTCATCTAAATTAAGCTTAAGAAATTGTTTAGCATCTAAGTAGTTACCTCTTGTAAACACTATGGCTGTGTCTAGACTGGCAAGTTTTTCCGCAAAATCATCTGCTTTTGCGGAAAAACTTGCCAGTTATCTACACTGGCCGTTTGAATTTCCGCAAGAACACTGTAAGATTCATGTACGATTGTCAGTGTTCTTGCGGAAATACTGTGCTGCTCCCGTTCGGGCAAAAGCCCCCTTGCACAAATCATTTGCGCAAGAGGGCCAGTGTAAACAGCACAGTACTGTTTTCCGCAAAAAAAACCCAATCATGAAAATGGCGATCGGGGCTTTTTTGCGGGAAACCGCGTCTAGATTGGCCATGGAGGCTTTTTCGCAAAAAGTGCTTTTGTGGAAAAGCAGCCTGCCAATCTAGATGTGCTTTTCTGAAAATGCTTTTAACAGAAAACTTTTCCGTTAAAAGCATTTTCGGAAAATCATGCCAGTGTAGACGTAACCTACCTCTTCTTTAGCTATCACAGCACCATTTCAACAAACATCTGTTATTGTAAAGAACTGTATAAAGAGGAGAAAACTATTTTAGAGATTACATAGTTATTCACTACATGCTCTATTTGTAAGTAATTGGGAATATTCCCTGTTTATCCCCACAATCTGCAGAGAATTTGAATATTTTTCAAGGTGGAGAATAACTGTTGCTCGAACCATTAATCCTGAACTAGAACTTTTAAGCTCTACCAATTGAGCTAGAGGACATGCTAAATGATGCACCAGTCACCAGAGTTGCAGCTAGAGCTGCTCCCTTTAATATGAAGATTGTTAGTTCATGTTCCAACAGGAACAGAAGGTTACACTGATGCCTAATTTGTAATGTGAACCCCACTAATGAGAGTGGTTTTTATACATATCAGGAGGAATTGAGAGGTACTGTTTCCCAAGAATATTCTGTGTCAGAATAAATCCAGCTTGTAACAGGAATAAGTATTTGATGGTTCAATGCTTTAGCAGCTAGGTACTTCAGTGAGATGGTTTTGTACTAAAAGAACATTTTCAGATTTCACAAATTTAAAAAATAAATCTCGACAGGGTCATGTTTTTTTTTTAAACTACACTTCTTAGCAACAAATCTGTTCTCATATAAGGACTCACTTTTCACTTCCAAAATTCTTTCCTAAGCGTACAGTGAACTCATAATGGTGAATTTGTTATAATCAGTAGCATCTATGACAATTGTTTTGGATGTTAAAACAGGGATGTCAAGTATAAGGTAAAGTTGTACTGTGAGGGATGAATCAATGGTTATAAATAGGTATAAATATATAATAGGTATAAATATGTAGAAAAGTAAAAGGAAATGTAATGTGACAAATCTGACCAACTAAAGAGGGCATTTAGGATATGTCTAGACTGCACTCCTCTGCTGGCAGAGGGATGCAGATTAGGCTGAGTGAAATTGTTAATGAAGTTGGGGTTTAAATATCCCACGCTTCATTAGCATAAAAATGTCCACTGATTTTTTCGGCATGGAGCTTTGCTGGAGAAAAATGACAGTCTAGACGCTGATCTATCACTAAAGAAAGCCTTTTTTGATAGATCCCTTATGCCTCATAAAATGAGGTATACAGAATCTATCAGGAAAGGCTTTCTTTAGCGATAGATCAGTGTCTAGACTGCCACTTTTCTCTGACAAAGCTCCATGCTGAAAAAAAGTGGCGGCCATTTTTATGCTAATGGAACGAGGTGTACAGATAGTTCGGAATAGCTAGCTAGTTCGAACTATCTAGCCCATGCCGCGTGTAGCCACGCGGCACGGGGTTCGCACTAGCCAGCTTTTAAAAATGGCGGCGCCGGCTTTATGCTAATGAAGCCCGGGAAATTCAAATCCCGGGCTTCATTAGCAAGTTCGGTATGCATACATTACCCCGCTAGTTCGAACTAGTGGGGTAGTGTAGACATACCCTCAGTCTTTATTCTCAAGCTGAGGTGTCTGCTGAGAAAAGCCGCTCTGCGTCTCCCTGGTCTGCTGGGGGGAAGCAGCTAGTGCGGGGTTACCTCACCCCGTTTGTAAGTAGGGATCCGATGTAAGTCGGATCCATGTAACCCGGGGACTGCCTGTATATAAGGCACTGATTTTCAGTTTGTGGTTTTTTTGACTCTTTATTATGAGTTTGCACCTTGCCTATTGAAATCAGTTCAGGTAAATTAATGTATTATGAATCTTAAGTGGGACTAATGTTGGATTTTCATAGTTTATACACACACAGAGAGAGAAAGAGAGAGTATTGAGGTAAATATTAATGAGAAGATACTATAATTAAAATGTATAATCACACAACATTGAAAATCTGACCCATTATTTCCATCCCTTTTGAGAGATTCTTGTGCTCTTCTTCTTAAGAAGCTATTGGATTTTTTGCCTTTCCTGGGTCTCAGGAGATAGAGGTCTGAACAGTCTGGAATTAGCAGAGAAGCTAGGAGAAAAGAGACTTAAACAAGAAGTTTGCAGGGAGAAATGAGCTGTAAGCAACTTAAATGAGACTGAAGAAACAAACAGAATGGCAGTAATATCAGAGAGCCTGCTGGTAGTGTGACACTAATCCCACCTCTTGTTAAGTAGGGGTCTATACAAAGTTCTGACTAACTGCACCTGTATTCCCCTCGCACAGTCCTTCAAGGGCACTTACTCTAGGCTATGGACACCCAGCTGTTGCCTCTCTTACATGAAGATTTGTGTCTCTTTCCCTCCTGACCAGGGATATCCAGGCTGCACAGTTTCCTGCCTACCCTGCCTGAATAGGCATGTGCATGCATTTTGCTTTCTCCTCAGAGGCTAGGAAGAATTGCTGTTGCCCACAGTTGTAAATTATCACACAGACCTTCCTAAGTAAGGACATTGATACTTGAGGTGAAAATGTTATCAAGAAAACATCAAACACAAAAACGAACCTGCACACATGCTATTAAGCTTGCCAGAAGTCACCCCGAAACAAGAACCAGCATGAATTGTTCATTTCTTCCTTCCATCTGTCCTAGGTGATGAACAGTCACAGGTCCTTTCTTCAGGGTGTAACTCGGACAGTTGAGTTTCTGCATAACTAAAAGAGGTACATTTGCATTCACATATATCCTGCAAAATAATTTGTCCCAAAAGTTCACTATTGTTTAGCATTATATTAGTTGTCTCTCTCTGCAATAGAAATTACACACAATCCCACAATAATTATGGTTAAGATTTTGTCACAGTCGTTTTAGTAAAAGTCATGGGCAGGATACAGGTCGAACAAATATTCACAGAAGCACATCACCAGTTTTTTGGCTTTTACTAAAAATACTGTCTGGGACAGAACCAAGAGCTGGAACCTGATTGGATATTGACCACAGCCACCGCTCCTGTCGCTGGGGAATGACACTAACCTTAGCCCTGCTGCTGCTCTTGGTCTTCTGCCCTTGCAGCAGCTGCCACTGTTCTTGATCCAGCCGCCCTGAGCCATGGCTCCAGCAGTGGGGAATGACTCTCATCAACTGCACTAGCCAACAGCTGGTACCAATGGCTTATTGCTGCTCCAGGGCAGAAGATGAGAGCTACTGCAGCCCCACCACTGTGATGGGCTGAAGCAGCAGTAGCCACGGAGGTCCACTGAAGTCATGAAACCCATGACCTCTGTGAAAGAATCAGATCCTTAACAATAACACACACATTTTGCATTTTTAATGCACTGGACATTAAAGATCCTAAAACATAATTCAGTAAGGTTTTTCAAGGAGATTTCAGTATATTTGTCACAGGAAGTACTCTAAAACTCAGTAACGTTTAATGTACTATTAGCAGTAAATATTTAAGATTGAGGTAGCAGCCAAAAGCCTTAGTCAGGATTGGAATCCCATTATGCGGAGAGCTGTACAAACAGAGTCAAGAGATAGATAACTTCTACCCTGAAGTTCTATAAACAGAACAAAGAGAAAAGGTACGGGGTTGAGGACACAGCAATCCAGCAAGCAAATAGAGTACAGAACTGGCACTGGTTTCTTAGACACATGCATTATATTTTTTTTTAAATGAAGGCAGAGCTAGAGAAGAAGAAAGTAGGGCAGACAGGCTGCTTAGGCATTATGGCAGAGTTGCATCTTAAAGTGGGGTTAAAAAGAGGATTAGGTAATGCAGTTCAGATTTTAACTGGGAATTTTTTTCTATGCAGAAAAGCTGCATAGTAAAAGATACAGAAATGTTGTTACTAGATTTATCGATTGCTTTGGTTATGCTTATTAGATATACTCTTGGGCTGTGTCTAGACTACGAGGAATCCTAGTCCGAACTACCTAGTTCGAGCCCCGTGTAGCCGCGCTGCACGGGGTTCGAACCAGCGGGGTTTTAAAAATGGCGGCTCCCCGCTTATGCAAATGAAGCCCGGGAAATTCAAATCCTGGGCTTCATTTGCAAGTGCGGTATGCATACATTACCCCGCTAGTTCGAACTAGTGGGGTAGTGTAGACATACCCTAAGGGATGGGTGAGCCAGGTGGCTGCCCGGGGTGCAAACCGATGGGGGGGCGCCTGATGGCAGCTTTAAGGGGCACGCAGCGCCCCTTATAGCTGCCATCAGGCGCTGCACACCCAGCTCCCACAGTGCTGCCCCTCCCATCCCCGTGGCACCGGCCAGCAGCACCCTTCCTCCCACAGCCACGGGGCCCTACATGGCCATGCGCAGCAGCCGGGCCAGGTTGGGCAGCGCATCACCGTGCGTCCCGGGAGCAGACCCTTGTATTCGCTGTGTACCCCAGGAGCGGGCCCATGCTCCCTAGGGGGGTGGGCCCACGCATGCGCCGTGCGCCCGGGGGCAGTGCCGCGCACCCAAGCCCAAGGCACCAAAATGGCTTGGGTCTGCCCTGCTTGTGCCTCATTCCTCCCTCCTTCCACTTACCCCTCCCTAACCCCCCTTCCTGATGTCAAATAAAAACACATTTCTTGCCAAAAACAAACTCTCTTTATTGACCGAAACTGGGGTGGGAATGAAGATGGCAGAGGGGAGGGGGAAACCTGGGAGGAGGAAGCTGGAAGGGGAAGGCAAGGGGAGGAAGGGGGAGGAGAAGTTCAGTGTTGGGGGTCTTGCCGGACCAACTTGATTTTCATGCAAACCTTCTCCTGGGTTCAGATATGGCCTTTGGTGGCCAGGCTGGCAGCTTTCCTGCCATAGATGGCTGCATTCCTCTGTCTAGTGAGGAGATTATGGACATTGGGGGCATCCCCCCAAACCTGAGTATGGTCCACCCTGATGTCCACCCTGGACCAGGAAGGCACCCACCTTCTCTAGGCCTTGGTAGGCTCCTGGGAGCTGGCAGACTGCTCCTGGGGCGCAGTGGAGGGCTGGCTGCCAGTGGCTTGCTGGCTCATGTTTTGGGGCCACTGGATCAAGGCAGTGACTCTGGCTCTGGGCCAGCAGGCTTGAAGCTGGTACAGTCACTGTGGCCAGAGTCTGCCCCTTTAAAGGCTCTGGGTCTGGGGGGAGGGAGAAGAGTTTTTCTGGTTTGGCCCAGAGTGGCCACCAGGGGAAGCTGCGAAGGCTGGAGGCCAGCTAATGCGAACTAAGCGTCTACACAGCGCTTATTCCGAATTAGCTAATTTGAGTTTGGCGTTACTCCTCATAGAATGAGGTTTACCAAACTCAAATTAAGCGCCCCACTATTTCGAATTTAATTCGAAATAGCGGTTTGCTTGTGTAGATGCTATGGAAGTTAATTCACTCTATGCAGCACATAGAGTGAACCACCAGCGGTTCACTCTAGGTGCCGTGAGGCCCTTGCAGGGCAGGGGCAGAGGGCCAGAAACTTTGTGTGCTTCCACACCCCCAGGCCTTTATTAACCTAGGGTTGGGGGGAGCATTGTAGCCTATAAATCTAACCTTGCCTACAACCCTTGCCTGCAAACTAGTATATTTTTGATAAACTTTTCACTGTTTTTTTCCTTCTCGCAGTAACACAAGGCCTACAGAGATTTCATCCTGTAAGAAGTTAGCTTCAGCAGTAGAATAAGATTACAAGAAAGATATAGTACAGATAAGATAGAAGATATAAGATTTTCCTTTCTTTGTTGAAATATGGTATTATACAGTTAAACTATAAATAGATAGAGAAGAATATATATGTAGTAGGTATTTGAATGTGCTAGATTTAACTCTTCAGGACAGGTTATACCACAGATGATCATGTTGACATACCAGACGGTATGCAGACATTCTATGCCCTGAAAATAGAATGATCAGGCATGGTATCTGATGCCAATCTCACAAGTGTGGCATTATAATATAATTGTTTGGACTGAAGATCATCTAGGCCCAAAATATACCCTAACTTGAAAAGGGTAAACATCATGCTTTCCTAGGAAAACAGCAATGGAGAGTGACTTGCAGTATTTCTTCAAATATTAACCAAAAATACCCCTCTTCACGAGGACACGTGACAACTCATGCATATTCAAAGGGATGCCTTAATTTAATTCTCCAAACATGAGCACCTACAAATAGCTTAGGGTACAGAAATCTGTTTATGGCTTTGAGGGTGGATCCCAAATTATGTCAAATAGGTCTATAAACCCACACAACTGGTGGTGCGAGGAATGTTCATGATTGTCATCCTGATCCCTCCTTTACCTTCTAAACTTTCATAATAAGTACTACTTACATCTTTAGTTTCTTATGCCATCCTAATCTCTTGTCTCTAAGGGTCTGTCTACACTAGCACATTAATTCGAGCTAGGTAGGCAAATCAGGCAACTGGAGTTGCAAATGAAGCTCGGGATTTAAATATCCCGGGCTTTATTTGCATGTTCCCATCTGGCTGCCATTTTTAAATCCCCCTTAGTTCGAATAAACTGCCTGCAGCTACGTGCAGCAGTTTAAAGTTAATCCGAATTAAGTCTTTAGTTCGGATTAATTGTTACACCTTATTCCACGAGCAGTAACAGTTAATCCGAACTAAGGACTTAGTTTGGATTAACTTTAAACTGCCGCGTGTAGCCGCGGGCACTTCGTTCGAACTCAGCGGGATTTAAAAATGGCGGCCGGCCGGGAACATGCAAATAAAGCCCGGGATATTTAAATCCTGGGCTTCATTTGCAACTCCGGTTGCCTGATTTGCCTACCTAGCTCAAATTAACGAGCTAGTGTAGACATACCCTAACTGAGACATCTTTTATTCCAACGGAGTAGGCTGGTTCCGTAACTCCTCAAGGTCAGCAGGAGGGTGTGAGTATGGTGTTCTGTTAGGCAACTGCTATTATATGCTTAGGCTATATTCATGTAACCATCTGGAGTTATTGAAACTTATCTAATTGTTGACTGTAGTTGGTTAATGTGTTTACTTGTATGGCCTGTTGCAATAAAGGTAGTCATTTGTACCAGAGCTACTGTGAGTGTGGATTTTGTGGTTCCTGAAACTCCCTTTCATATGTGGAGATCATTAGTAATCTCTAATTTTGTGACCAGGAGTGAGGGATGACCTAGGAATTTTCTAGTCAGATTCAGTGAGCCTTATACCCATATTATATTCCAAAACTCCCGGACAGCAGCATGCAAAATCTTTGTGTGGCGCCTAGAGGGAACCGCTAGCTGTGGGTAAGGACTTCATGCGCTCCTCTGCCCCCAGGCCAATCAGGGTTTCTGGGTGGAGGAGCATGGGAAGTGTACTGACCCCACCCATTCCAGGGCAGCCCAGGGCCACTTCAAAAATTTGCGAAGTGGCTCCCCTTCTAAAATTTTTGCCCACTCTGGTGTATAGTATCAAACACTAAAAGGTACTCTTTTCTAACATATGGTCAACACACAGACTCCAAACAATTACAATGTATTGCAGTTTTACTCTGTTGTACTGGTTAGCTAATAAGCATGTATAGTTAGCTTCATACTTACAGGGGACTTTTGGAATACAATCATTGTACTCACACTGGGCTTCCTTTTTCATTGCCTTTTGTGGTGTATTTTTAACCTTTAACTTAAGTATTAATTTTATTTAGCTTTTTTTCCTGCATATCACCAGTAATCTTGAAGGGCAAGAAAGCCTATTTAAATGCATTGAAGTGCATTACCATGAAAAAATAATGAGTCCTTAAGCATTCTAATTTAGGTAGGTGCACTTAAATTAGTTATAGCATCTGCTGTCAAAAAGTTCTACCCAGAAACGATTGTGTTCAGAGAAGAACCTGATTTCAATATTTCTAGTCATACTGCCCCAGTGGGCCTTTCCTGGCTTTACTGCTCTGGGGCTTAAGTAGGAATCAGAAGCCAAAACACCCAGTGCCTTGCTCCTGTGGAGCTTATTGTTCTTCCTTCTTTTTCATCCGCTCTCACTAACAAGGAGTTATTCTTTTCTCTTAGGCCCTCACATAAATGTTGGCTCACGCATGCTGCAAAAACCATCCAACAGACCACATTTAGAAAAACAGATGTTAGTGACACATAGGGAGGGCTCTCAGAGGAACATTCACTGAACAGCTCCCTAGCCAGTTAAGCATATGGGGCACATGTTAAATATTTGGTATAATTTAAACCTCTTTAAAACAGTTACATTAAATCAGTGAATGTGCTGATTGATTTAACAGTGGACTGGTAATCTCACACAATTGGGTCTTGTCTTTCTGGGAAAAGGGTTTTCGGAATATGTCCACTATCGTTATATATTTCATTGTGATAATTCAGTCAGATCTCCGGAATAACACTTTATGAAGGCCATAAAATGTTCTTCAAAAATACTTATAGCATACTTTTGGAAACACATCCAATCTTGATTTTCAAAATTTCAGTGATGGGAAATCTACCACCAGAGTAAATTGTTACTCTGACTTAAATATTAGGACTTTTTTCCAGTCTGTATTTGTGTAGCTTCAACTTCCAGACATTGGATTGTGTTCAGATCTTTCTTTGCTAGATTGAAGAGCTCATTATTTAAAAAAATAGTTACTTCCCATCTAGGCACTCCTAGACTGTAATGAAATCACCCCTTAACTTTCCCTTCATTAAATTACATAGATTGAGCTCCTTGAATCTCCACTATAAGGCATGCTTGCTAAACCTTGGATCCTTTTGTAAGGCAGAATATCTGTTGCGGAAAAAGGTGCATTCATCTTCTTTGCTTATGCCAGTTTACATTATTTTCCTTGCGAGTCAGTGCATCCTCACAGCTCTTTTGGTTTGTTTGTTTTTAATAACCATGCAGCAATCTGGGAAGCTATTCCTTGGTTCAGTGTACTGCCACTAGGGACCTTTCTCATGGCACATTGTGGGATGCCTACCAGAACCTACTGGAATTTTAAGAATTGAGGTTAAACTAAATAATTCTCACCATTTTTTCTTAGCTTTCCATAATTCATGTGTTTGGTTGTGGGGAGGGTTGTTCATTTGTTTTCTTTTGTAAGCCAGCAACATTTCTACAGCATGAGAAAACACTGCTAAGTTATTTCATAAAACCTTTCCTGGGCAGACAAGGCCTTTCTGCACCAGAGAATACCGAAATAAAACAGTGTTAGGAGAGGGGGTGGTTAAGCTTCACAATGAGATAAACCAGAGATGAGCAGAATAAATAAAGAAGTGTTGGAAGAAGAAATAACCCAGTAGGGAGCTGGGAGTGAAGGTAGGAGAGGTGAGGGAGAATTAATAAAATCACTGCTGCTATTCCTAAAAGTAGAGAAAAAGAGAGACAAAGAAGATAAAAACAAAGAAATTGGTGATAGGAATGAGACAGGCAAAGGAGACCCACAGCTTCCAGAGTTACAGAGTAATAGTGTGACCAGAGTCTAGCCATAAAGACATCATTGATACAAGTAAGCAAAATGATACAAGTAAGAGCACACTAAAGAGATTAGTTTTTATTCTCCAGTCTAATACCCTTTAGTTTAACAAATAAAATCTATTGTTTCTTTTCTGTGTGGCACTTGCTTTGCTGTATTTCTAGCTGTGCAGCACTGTAACATAAAACATTACTCACCCCGTTCATTGCTGTTTGTGGGATTTTGCCACATGATAAACACTGCCTTTCTAGTGTATACAGTATAATCCTCATGTGTGCAAGCTGTGTTGTAGTTAAACTGCCTTCCTCTGTGGGAGGAGCAAAGGTGGTGCTCATTTCTGTGGCTATTTGTACCTAATTAAGGCTGTTAATTGGATCCCCACAGGAAAGGACGTCTGAAGCAATCTGTCTCTCACAAACTGCTAACGTCATTATAGTATTTGTCCTAGAGTCTCACACATTTCCCTTTACTGTCAGTGGAAACTTAAAACCTAAAATTATGCTCCCATATGCTAAATAATACAGTAAAACTCCAATTGTCCAGCATCCAGTGGTCTGGCATTCCTGATAGTCCGGCACCAACTGGAACCCGGAAGTGCTCCAGCCAGCCAGACAATTGGAGCTGCTCTGCCCCGGCTTCCCAAGTCCGCCACTGGTCAGTTTCAGCAGTGATGGACTTGAAGAAGCCCTGAGGCAGAGCACCCCAGATGCTCTGCTCCCGGCTTCCCCAAGTCCGCTGTTGCTGAAACTGACCAGCGGCTTACTTGGGGAAACCAGCGGCAGAGCAGCTGGAGTGCTGCCAGGTTGGTCCCACAGCGCCGCCCTCTCCCACGCTGCGCAGTTCCCCGCCGACCCCCACCCCCACTCCAGGCCCCTCATAGCCCCACTTCCTGTACTCCAGCATATCTGATAATCCAGCACCCCCTGGGTCCTAAAGGTGCCAGTTTATCGGAAGTTTTCTCTCTCTACAAATAGAAGGTCCTAAATAAATTGTGTTTCTCTATTGGTAATCATCTCTGACAGAATCACACTTCTTGATTCTTACAGTCCTGCATATGAAAGTCATAAGTATCTTATCAAACAAACATTTTCCTACCTTACTATGAGGTTGCACATGCACTACCTTGCTGAGACATGAAAAACGACTACTCTCAGACATTACCCTCCTTCCCTTATTTGACGAGTTGTCAGTGCACTGTTACATTAATTGCCTTTTCCTTGAGAAGAAGAGAGTTTTACTACTAAAAATGTCTTGACATTATTTTTCCTTTTTAAATTCTGTACAGTGATAGATCATCTCTCATGGAAACAGCATATTAAATCACAGAGGAAGAGCCCAATAATAAACTGAAGCTGCACTTCCTCTTTTCCAAAAGGATCATTTTGCCTATGTGGAAATTATTTATTTGGCCTTTCTTGGGAACGATGTTTTCAGTTACGCCTTTTATTGTTTAGTGCTCTGCTGCTTGTCATGAGTCCAGTATTTGGTTTTTAAGTTTTACATTTTTCATCCAATATTGAAGGACATTTACAGTTGGGATTTTTTTAGCATTTTCATTACTTACAAGGTATACTCCAGTAGCATCCAGGGAACCTAATTAATATAAGCTTACATCAGCTTTGAGAGCAGCATCTGCACTAAGAGCCTTGGTTGAGTTTTCCAGACCAGGTGGCTGGCTTGGCTCAAGTTGTTCTTGGTTGCTTTCTAGAACCTTTCCATAAATCCTTAATTAGAGTTTATCTGGGAGCATGGACTGTCTTTGCTAATTGCACAGTGCATAGCAAAATGGTGTCTTGATCTGTAATTGAGGTTCCCTTGTGCTGCCATGGTACACATAATAAGTCCAACTTCATAGCTTGCCTGTGTCACAAACAAAAAAGGAATAAGCATTGACTCTTCTAGAAGTCTCTCTCTTGATTCCAAGCCAACAAGTTTATACATAGTATTCAAAGATAGATGCCATATTATATGGCTAAGAGGGTTTCCTAATTTAGATTTGGTTTCTAACAATTTTAAAAGACTTGGATTTTGGGAAGAGGGGTTTTCGGGGGAGGAGGTTTCATTGCTTTAGAAAAGTATTTAAGATCTATAAACCTCTACAGGGAAAAATTTTTATCACCACATCCTCAGGCCTCCCAAACGAAACAACGAAGGAGTACTTTTTCAATCAGATGATATTTCTTTCTAATACAATGAATTAAGCAGATTGGATCATTGAATTATACAAAAGGATATAAACTAAGGCAACTAGGAGCTTGAACTACTAAATCTCTAAGGAATCATTTATACCAGATGGTAAACACCACAAGATCTTCTTTACAAACAAGCTTCCAAGACATTCAGAGCAGCGTCTACAAATTCTTACATTAATAAAAAACTTTGGCTATCTCTGCAGTGAGCACAAAGCACTTGATCTACACATTGTACCTTTTTACCCAGCATATTTGTCCTACAGCAAATTATAGCTTAGCATGTCTAAATACAGTCATTACAAGGCTATAGAATAAGGACAACCTGTGACATATTATATGCTTCATAATTAATTCATTTCTCTTTTGCCTGTAGGAACATGGCCTCAAATTGTGGTCTCCTCACATCTTAGAAGAAAACCAAAGCTGCATTGGGTCATGGCTTTGAGGAAAGACCTATAGGTAACATGTAGGTGCTGCAGGAAGTGGAACTGATAATTCTGTAATTCTTAATTCATAATTCTTATGTCTGAATCAGGAATAAATTGCTGCAAGGGGCACTGTACAAGAAGGCATCTACAAAAGGAAAATGTGAACCATATGCCCTGATCACTTACAATTTCTACAGCTCCTATGGCACATGTCAAACCTCAACCTCCTATCCATATTGCATCTAAAGTGATTCCATTCTCACCCTGGACATTTCAGTTGAATGTGTGTTATACTGCATTTCCTCTTTTAGTGAGCTCTGCAGAGAACTGGAAGCCAGGAGACCTGGATTCAAATCCTCGTTCTGACACTAATTTACTGTGCAGTGTTGTTTTAGCCAGATTGGTCTCAGGATATTCAAGAGACAAGGTGAGTGATGTAATGTCTTTTAGTGGACCAATGTCCTTTGGTGAAAGGGAAGCTTTCAGGTTACCCAGAACTCTCTTTGGGTGATTAGGGATAAGTAGACTCCTCGCCGCTTTTAGGGATAAGTAGGTTAACCACTTTGTAAAAAGTGGAATATATTCTTAGTTCAAAAGGGGCAGAGTTTACAATGACTTTTCAAACAATGCTTTCAGATTCTTAAGTTCTCTGTCATCATTATGAGGTGCTCCTGTAAGTTTGGAGTAGAGGCCAATGATGCACAGGAGAGGACAGTTATATTTTCGTGCATGTCAGCTCTCTTGAACACCTTGGATCTGAGATACTCATGATACATGTTAAGCAGGAATGAGATGTGTGATTTGGCAGAAGCATCTGCTGCAGGGAAAAACAAAATAGCAGCAGAGATTTTAGGGTCGACCGGAGAGGATGTTTTAGTGGCCTAAAGAATAAGGTTTCAAATATGTATATTCTCCCCACAGCTGCAAATTCAAATTGAAGACAGAAATGATTCGACTTTTCTCCTAAAGGCAGAGAAACTGAATTTCATGCAGTTTACCATGTGGCATTTCAGACAGGATGATAAAAATTGTTCTGCTCTCTGCAGACATTAAAGAGATTCAATGTCATTCCTATTAGTTACAGGTCCTCATCTTATTTAGTACCTCTGTTGAAAAAAGTCTGAGTAGAAATACAAAGAATTGCATGGACAAGGAAAGTGATAGGAGGAATACATGGAACAATGAGACAATACTGGTCACCATGACAGGCGGGATATTTGCAACCAACAGCCTAACAATTTTTTGGAAGCACCATAGCAAGGGAAAGATTTGAGGAGTTTTCTGCAGGAGAATGAGTTTAGTTTTGCAGATATTTATGGGGAGCTTGTTAGAAAATGTGAAGTGAGCAATAGAGGTTGGCATCACAGACCAATCAGAAACAAGTTTTGACATCTCAATATTAAATGAGAGATGGAAGACAGAGAGGGAATAGATCACTAAGGGCTTTGAAAGTGAAAAGAAGCAGCTGATACTGTATATCCGTGGTCACCAACTAGTAGATCGTGATCTACTGGTAGATCTCAGGGGCTCCAAGAGTAGCTCTTGAGCCCTCTCTGAACTGCGCACCTGAGCAGTACATTTACATTAGATTTCCTCATGTAATGTAGGCAGGGCTTCAAGGAAGGGGCGGGGCAGTAGATCTTCGCCTGTTCTGAGACTTAAAAAGTGATCTTGGGTGTAAAAAGGTTGGAGAACACTGCTGTATATGATGTGATAGAGAAAGGGGAGCCAGTGGAGGGATGTTTGCAAAGAGGAAGGTGCACAGTCAAACTGAGGAGGGAAATTATCTCTGTAGATAGCATTTGTCACAGCCAGAAAGATGCACTGGAGATATGTGATGATGAAAGAATTGTAGCCATGTGGGTGGATGAGAAAGGAAATGTCTTACAGATGTTATGCAGAAACAAATAGCATGATTTAGAAAAACCAAGATGCAAGGAAGTTTATCATCACTTTTGAATGATTGGAGTTCCTCTTAAAAGAAGCAGCTGTTATCTTAACTTCAGTTTTGTCACTAAGTAGCAGTAAAGATAAACGGTCCAGTGGTAAACTAGCATATGTAGTCTGATTTTCTGTTCTTGATACCAAATCAACTGAATTAGTGGAAATGGCACAATACAAGACAGAGCAGCTGACAACTTCTCCCCATACAAACCAAACCATGAAGTGTCCTAAAAATGCAACTTCTCTCACAGAAAAAACTGATTTTTTTTGCCTTAAGCTTTTCTAACTTTTTGTCATGTTATATTTTCACATTAAAAACATTGTTAAATTGTAACTATGGTTGCCACTTCCAATTCCAAACTAGTCAAACTATTCTATTCATTGCTAAAAACAAACATTGAGGTTATGGAAATCCTCAGTGAAGATTGAGCATATACAGAATTGGTATTCTGTCTCTGCAATATTCACATAAGCTTAACTCCACCATTAGAAACTCCATACAAACTCAGACATCCATCAGAACCAGTGGAGGTTTCAGGGGAACTATTGGAAGCAAGTAGCAGTGAAGGTTTTGAGGCACCATGGACAAGATCAGCAGGATGCATCAGAGGTGTCAGGGATAGGGAAACACAGGCAGAAAGTCAACATCTGTTTCAGGCATTGGGTGGGAGCACAGTGTAAGGATCATTCCTGCAGGCCTGGTGGGAAGCTGGAAACTTGGCCACTCACCCATCATGCCAGCCTAGGACAGCCTTGCACAACAGGTACAACGGAGGGAGAGATCAGACCTGGATGCTCTGAGACTAGAGCAAATAGAGCGACACCAGCCTCAGAGTTCCTGCTGAGTGGCACCTGATGAGAATGAAACCATTTTAAAATGTCCAGACTCTTTGTCTCTCCATAAGGGACTCAGACAAAGGTATACACACAGAGCCGTCCCAGCCATTGTATGGTTTGGAGTTGTTGCTCTGGGCCCTGCACTTTGGGGGGCCTGCTCTTCAAGAAGACACAGAGCCAGGATGGTATGAGGGCCATCAGCAGTACCATCAGCCCCGCTTCACTCTGCCCCTGATTCAGGGGACATGGGGCCTGGGTAGTGTGGGGAAGCAGCATAGCAACCAGCCCTGCTCTACTCCACCAACTCACTATCCCCTGGCATCTCTTGAGACACAAGGGGTTGGAGGGGAGCAAGGACAGGATAGGGCAGGGTATAGCAGACCATGGGACAGAGGGAGATGTTGTGCCAGGACCCACACATCCCTAGGGACAGCCTGAATACACAGTTTAACAAGTTGCTAATTTCAGCAAGAAATGTCATACATGTTAGATTAGACGACTGCTTCGAAGAGCCAGTATAAAAGTTTCATAATATTGCAGCTAGGAGACAGTATTACTATTCCAACAGGCAGCTAAAGGAGAGAAAGAAATACCAGATAACTGAAAATATTCTAAATCAAGCCATTATTCTCAAATCCCCAGGTACTGTCAGAATTCGTAGCATGTGATACTTTCAATAAGCCCTTAAAATAAAGGGGTAAGTTCACGGCCTCAATCTCTGCGGATCTGCTAGCAATTGGCTAGAAAAAAGAAAGGAGATGGAGCAAGAGGAAATGGCAAGAATAAATAACATGATTGAATGACGTCTGCACGCTGCAAACACATTAGTAATATATGTATTCAGTGGGAGACTGATACATTTGGTCAAGCAAAGTAAACAATTCAGAATCTCAGTGAAAAACTGACCTGTAAAAGGACAAATAGGTGGGGGAGAAAGGAGGGGGAAATAAAAATGGAAGCCTCCAGAGAGAGTCATTCTTTGCAGGCATTCAAAGGGCTAAGCATCCCCCCTACACACACACATACACCCTAAACTGGGAAATTTAGAACTCGGAAAGAAATTTCCAGCATTTAGTTCTAAAATTAAATTGTGATCTCTTTCCTTTGTGAATATAGCTTTGAACCATTTTCAGTCACAAAATGCATTGAAAGAATGTGTCTGATATTTTCTGAGAGATCATTCACATTCTCACCCCAGATGTACTCTTTGGGTTCTGGAGAAATTGTACCCCAGACCCCAAATCAGAACTCAGCTGCAGGGACCAATTCCACCTTAATTGCCATTGCTGGTGCGAGGATCTTTGTGTACTCTTTCTTAACCAGCAGCCCACAAGTAAGCCAGCTCCCCTTTAAATCGGCCCCTTCCAGAAAAGAACTTAAACATTTAATTTTGGCCACATCCTTAATTGCTTTCCAGAACTAGAGCTTTGAAGAGTAGCAAGCAATTCTTATAACCCCAAGGAGGGACTGCTCAATAGCATCAGAAGTAGCACAATGTAGGGGACCAAGCAAGAAACTCACCCCATCTCTGATAGTGACTCCATCTGTGGCTGTGTGTCAAATCATGTGAGCAACCTAATTGCAGGCACCTAAATCCAGAGTAGATGAGCACTAGAGCAGCTACAATACTTTTTTTTTTTAACAAACAACTTTTCCCCCACTTGGTCAAGATTTTCAATTAGCTACATTATTGGAAAATTTCAAATAAATAATTTAATATATTAAAATAATAGAAATGACTATTTAAACAATCAGTTTAGTTATGATTGTATTAAGAAAATCAATTAAAATATAACTGAAAAAAATACAGAAGTCATGAGGTAAGGATACAACATCAATCCAAACTTTTATAAAATCAGTAAGCTATTTGGAGATAAACAGAGAAGGGAGTATGGAACCATGAGAAGAAAACAGAATCAATTACAAAAGATGTTGCAGAGAAACACTCTATTTTGGAATGAAAAGCCTCAGTAATCTTAAAAAACAAAGTAAAAAATAAAGTTCAAAATAAGGTCCAGGTTCAGATCTTCTTATTCATAACAGTTGCAAATTTGAGCTATCATTTAATATCCTTTAACAAAACCTCCTCTCTCTGTGCAGTCTTCCAGTTCTCTGTACTGTATCTTTTTAATATTTGTTAATCACATATGCCATATTTAACCAGTCTGAAAATGATGTTTGTAAAACCTTTCAAATTCATGATAGATTAATCACCAGTATTAATCAGAGCCTTCTATTACACACTCCACCAGCAAGACATAAATACATAACAGGGAAAGAAATATGGATAATGCATTCAAAAGTATTTGAATTAACTTTTTCTACTTGTGCTCAGAAAAGAATAATCACTGCATATTTGAACTTCAGTAGTTTCATTACCTCCATTGAGACTATGCATATGCACAGATTAAGGAATGTTTCAATACCTTGCTGAATAAACTGTATTGCCATCCCCCAGGTGTTCAAAGGTTATGGCAGGCCCAGAAAATCATTAGATGCTTACAACTAATAAATATGCAGTTGTTTTTATTTGCCTTCTGGGGCCTAACCCTTTGCAATATCACTCAGATCACATTTCTTAACTTTCCCCACAACCATGACAGCTGAAAACTTATTTTAGAAATAAAAAAAAAGCTAAAATTTTCATGCAATCTCTGGACACCCGCGCTACGTCTAATCTGCAAGCCTCTTTCGAAAGAGGCTTTTTCAAAAGATACTTTCGAAAAAGCCTCTTTTGTAAAAGAGCGTCTAGACTACAACCAGTACTTTCGAAAAAGCAAGTCACTTTTTCGAAAGAGAGCACCCAGGCAGTCTGAATGCTCTCTTTTGAAAAAGGACAGTTTGCATTACATAGTGCCTTTTTTCGAAGGTTTTACGCGGTCGAAAAAATTGCTGTGTTCTTTCAATTTACTTTCGAAAGAACGCGGCAGCAGTCTAGATGCAGGGGAAGTTTCTTCAAAAAAAGGCCACTTTTTTCGAAAAAACTCTGTAGTTTAGACACACCCAGGAGAGGGTAATTTAAGAAAAATACCAGATATTGCAAAACTTATAATAAGAATCATAATAAGCTATAGCACTGGACTTAGAAAAAAAGAAGTACTGGGAGGAGAAACTAGATAAAGTTTTGGTTAAAGTATTGCTTTAACCACCTGATGAGTCTGAGGAAGAGGAACAGTCCATTAATTCTAGACTAGTAAATGCTCCCATATACACTGAATTTTCTAAGTAGTTTCCTTTTTCAATTACATCTTTCTTTCAAATTCCACACACTGTTTTGCAGTACAATATATTATTTTCTAAAACATTTTATTATTTCATTGACATCCCATCTACCCTAAACCACCCCTACCCAAAACAATGAAATAACCTAAAATTATAATAAAAATATTAAAACCAACACAATTTAATTGTTATTCAGCCTTTCTATTTATGGAAACTAAAATCTTGGCAACAGATCGGTTACATACCTTTCATTATAGACTTTACAAAAGCCATAAAAATGGGCATTAATACTTATCTTTGGGCAAAAATATTTTCTATAGGTGTTTGTATAATAGTTAGTATATAGTGTGGGTAAACTCTTCATTGCTCAGGCCATATGAGCAGCACAATGAACGTCACACAGCACCAGCTGCTACAGGTCTTCCTCAAGGCTTGGTTCTAAGGAACTTGAATCGCTCAAGGGACCTCTTACCCTGATTTGATTAGGGAGCCACTCTTTCCTAAGTCCCACACATATCCAACAGATTGTTTAGTCTTCATGAGAGGCCAAATCCTGATATTCAAGCATGTTTCTTAGCAACATTGAAGCTATTTCACTGAGGGTTACAAATAAAAGAATTGGGGAGAGAGAGTCGGTATAGACTTACCTGAGCACTGGTAGACCCGGGATCCTGTCCCCTTGCTCTAATTTTTTTAAATTATTCAACAAGACAGATGGGGAGAACCCACCTCCATATATGCCATAATGCAGTGGCTACGGCAGTCACTGGATAAGTGGTAGATCCCTTTCAAATTCCTCAGGTAGATGGGGTTTCATGTCCCAAGTGGATACCCTAACCACTGAGGTGATATTTATGAAGCTTCTTGCTCAAATAGTTTAGGCACTAGGTTTACGTAACACATTTATATAAGGCACTTTTCATTCCATAACAAAATTCTTTAAAAAGAATTGTACTTATTGTTGTCCTCATTTCACAGATAGGGAAACACACAAAGAAGGGTTGAAAATCAATGAAGATATTTAAATGAGTAAGGTTTACTGGACTGGGCCTGTAAGAATAGCATCCTCTGTAAAGAAAAGCTAGAATACATAAATGCTTTCGGTGAGTGTCGATGAAGTAGGCCGTTTGACATGGACACTGTTTCAAGGTCTTAGCCTTGCTAAATAAAGATCCTAACAGCACAATAAAATTTTTTGTTAGACACACATTGTAGCTGGATATTTTTATGTTAATGTATTTCCAACAAATGAGAATAAAACATTTAAGAGTTTTAGAAAATAGAGTAGCCAAGAATAGTTTTATTGGATTTAAACTTAATTGCTCTGGAAATTATATTTTTAGTAGATTGTATTGTCAAGATAAAGTTAAATCAATGATGAAATTGGCTTGCAGTTTCTCTAAGTAATGAAGCACCTCATATATAATTGTGTATGAAGGTAAAATGCTTTATTTAGATCTCAGTTAGGAATATATGATCTGCATAGCCCATAATTGCACTATAGCTTTTCATATGGAAGCTACATAAAACAAACCTGTGTTCCATATATATTATTTACTAGAGAAAGACTTTTTCTCTCTAGCAGAATAGTTCTCACTGAGGAGATGGACTTGGCAAAAGCAGAACTATCCAGTCAATAATGAGTATTTGTTATGATTTTGTCAATTCTGAAGATGACTCATAGGAACTGCCATTACACACCAATTCTGTATCCTGCATTAGAAAATAGCAACAACAACAAAAACCAACTAGAAAATACTACTTCAACTCCTGTCAATATGCTTGAATCATAGAATCATAGGGCTGAAAGAGACCTCAGGAGGTCATCGAGCCTCCTGCCCAAGGCAGGACCAATCCCAATTAAATCAACCCAACCAGGGCTTTGTCAAGCCAAGACTTAAAAACCTCTAGGGATAGAGGTTCCACCACCTCCATAGGAAACCCATTCCAGGGCTTCACCACCTTCCTAGTGAAATAGTTTTTCCTAATATCCAACCTAGACTTCCCCAATGTAACTTGAGACCATTGATCCTTGTTCTGCCATCTGTCACCAGTGAGAACAGCCTCTCTCCATCTTCTTTGGAACCTCCCTTCAGGAAGTTGAAGGCTACTATCAAATCCCCCCTCACTCTTCTCTTCTGCAGACTAAATAAGCCCAAATCCCTCAGCCATGTGCTCCAGCCCCCTAATCATTTTGGTTGACCTCTGCTGGACCCTCTCCAATGCATCCACATCCTTTCTTTAGTGGGGGACCCAGAATTTGACACAATACTCCAGAAGTGGCCTCACTAGTGCTGAATAAAGGGGAAAAATCACTTCTCTATATCTGCTGGCAATGCTCCTTCTAATACAACTTAATATTCCATTCACCTTCTTGGCTACAAGGGCACACTGTTGACTCCTATCCAGCTTCTCATCCACTGTAATCCCCAGGTCCCTTTCTGCTGAGCTGCTACTTACCCATTTGGTCCCCAGCCTGTAACAATGCTTGAAATTCTTCTATCCCAAGTGCAGGACTGTGCACTTGTCCTTGTTGAACCTCATCAGACTTCTTTTGTCCCAATCCTCTAATTTGTCTAGGTCACACTGGACTCTATTTGTACCCTCCCACCTATCTACCTCTCCCTCTAGCTTAGTGTCATCTGCGAACTTGCTGAAGGTGGAATCCATCCCCTCATCCAGGTCATTAATGAAGATGTTGGACAAAACCAGCCCTAGAACTGACCTTGGGGCACTCTGCTAGAAACCGACTGCCAACCTAACATTGAGCCATTGATCACTACCCATTGGGCCTAACAATCTAGTCAGATTTCTATCAATCTTACAGTCCGTTTATCCAATCCATACTTCCTTAACTTGCTGGCAAGTATATTGTGGGAGACCATATCAAATATTTTGCTAAAGTCAAGGTATATCACATCCACTGACTTTCCCATATCCACAAAGCCAGTTACCACATCATAAAAGCTAATCGGATTGGTCAGGCATGACTTGCCCTTGGTGAATCCATGTTGTCTATTCCTGATCATTTTTCCCTCTTCCAAGTGCTTCAAAATGGATTCCTTGAGGATCCCCATCCATGATTTTTCTGAGGACTGAGGTAAGGCCGACTGGTCTGTAGTTCCCTGGGTTGTCCTTCTTCCCTTTTTTAAAGATGGGCACTACATTTGCCTTTTTCCAATCATCCTGGATCTCTCCTGATCTCCATTACTTTTCAATGATAATGGCCAAAGGCTCTGCAATGACATTTGCAACTCCCTCAGTACCCTCGGATGCATTAAAACTGGACCCATTGATTTGTGTATGTCTAGCTTTTCTAAATGGTTCTTAACCTCTTCTTTCTCCACCGAGGGCTGCCCACCTCCTTCCCATACTGTGTTGCCTAGTGCAGTAGTCTGGGAGCCGACCTTGTCTGTGAAGACAGAAGCAAAGAAAGTGTTGAGTATTTCAGCTTTTCCTACATCATTTGTCACTAGGTTACCTCCCTCCTCCAGTAAGGGTCCCACAGCCTCTTTGATCACCCTCTTATTGCTAACATGCCTGTAGAAACCTTTCTTGTTACCCTTCACATACCTTGCTAGCTGCAATTCCAATTGTGCTTTTACCTTCCTGATTACTACCCTGCATTCTCGAGCAATATATTTATACTCCTCCCTAGTCATCTGTCCAAGTTTCCACTTCTTGTAAGCTTCCTTTTTGTGTTTAAGCTCACCAAGGATTTCCCTGGTAAGTCAATCTGGTTGCCTACCATATTTGCATTTCTTACTGCACATCGGGATGGTTTCTTCCTGTGCCTTCAATAAGGCTTCTTTAAAATACTGCCAGCTCTCCTGGGGTACGTCTAGACAACATGCCTTTTTCGAAAGAGGCTTTTTTGAAAGTATCTTTCGAAAAAGCCTCTTTCAAAAAAGAGCATCTAGATTGCACTAAGCGGATTGATTTTTTGATCCGCTTTTTCAAAAAACAGCATCCAGGCAGGACAGCCTTTAATTTTGGGTCCTGCTGCATACTCTTCTCAGAGACGCATGCTTAAAGTGATCCTCCTGAACAGCCATTGCTCTGCTCCTGCAGCTGGCTTGCCTATTTCCTAGAGGGACAGCAAAGCTTCTGCAGTGCTTGCGTTGAGTGCCCTGCTTTCTGGGACCATCAGTTTGATTTTTGGTTGGTATTTGTGCTTTACATTCTCATTTTTGCCATGGAGCTGGAGTTGCCCCTGGGCAAGCAATGGCCCCAAACCGTAGTGCTTTAAGTTCTGCTGCAACTCCATGAGACCTTCATGATGTTCATGCCAGGTCTGGATTCTGAACCCAGCCTTGAGCCCCTCATTCAGGATGCAGAAACACTGTTCTTGCCACTAAAATTTTTCCATGAGAGGCGATTTTGGAGACTGGAGACAAGTTCAGACTGGTGGGACCAGCTCGTAATGGAGCAGTGGGCTTGGCTCCGAAACTTCAGGATGCGGAAGTCCACCTTCCAGGAGTTGTGTACCTGGCTCGCCCCCACCCTGCAATGACAGGACACCCCTCTGTGCCCTGCCATCCCGCTGGAGAAGAGGGTGGCTATTGCCCTCTGGAAGCTGGCCACCCAACAGCTACCGTTCAGTAGGACAGTTTAGTGGGGGGAGATCTACTATTGGCACCGTGTTGATGGAGGTAAGTCCCTCTGGGGGGACAGCCCGTGAGGGGTAGGAGGACTGTAACAGGAAAGGGCGGGAGGGCAATGGAGTGGAGGTAGTGGAGGGCTCCTGGCTTCACTCTGCCCTATTGCTGGGAGCGGCTGATGGGGGAGAGGGTCCTGGGGTCTTGGGAGGGAAGGAAAGGGGGAACCTCTAAAGGACTCGGGCAACCCCTCTAACTTCCTATTCTGTGTGTTTGTATGTGTCTATTTCTGCAGGTGCTGAGGGCCATCAACTCGGAACTCTGAACAGGACCTACACACCATCATGGCCGATTTTGCTGGGCTGGGATTCCTGAACTGTGGCAGAGCACTCAATGGAACTCACATTCCCTTCCGCGCACTGCCCCATCGAGCAGCCCGGTATATCAACAGAAAAGGGTACTGCTCCATGGTGCTGCAGGCCTTGGTTGACCACTGTGGACCATTCACTGACATTTGTGTGAGGTGGTCAGACCGGGCACATAATTTTTGGATCATCTGAAATTCCTATGTTTACCGAAGGCTGTGGGCTGGAACCTTCTTCCCCGCAGCGAAACTTTGCTGTTGGGGACATGGAGATGCCAATCCACTGGGCATCTAAACATGAGCAGGGAACTATTTAACACCTGACATGGGCGTGCTTGCAGGTGGAATGCATCTTTGGCCAGCTGAAGGGAAGGTTTAGGTGCCTGCTCACTCTCCTCGACATGGGGGAACACAATATCCCAGAGGTGGTGGCTGCATGTTGCATGCTCCACAACCTGGTGGAGAGCAAAGGGGAGGCCCTCCTCTCAGGCTGGGGGACACGGGCTGTAGTGGAGGGGAGGCAGTTTGAGCAGCCCCGGACAGCTGCTGTCCGCCAAGCCCATCAGGTGGGGGGTCCGCATGTGGGAGGCTCTGCGTGAGAGATTCTCAGCAGGAGCCCATTGACTTTCCACAGGGTCTCCCCCATGGGGCCTGTGGGCCTGGACTCCCCGGCCCAAAAATATTTCCACCCACAACCCATCCCTGCACCAGTCTCCAGACAGAGAACACACACACACCAGATTTAATATAAAAACCATAATGTTTATTAACAAACTCCGTGCAAATAAATAACTTTTTGTAACAAAATAAAACTGTGCAAAATGTATTAAAAAATAAATGTCCTCGTTCAACTATCAAAATATTTTCACAACTGGGGAGGAGAGGGGGATGTCAAACTGTAGGAGGGAAGGAGGGCAGGCGGGCAGTTTAGGTTTCATGAGGGTGTCGACTGGGCCAGAAAACTCTGCCGCCTTGGGTCCATGGACCTAACCATCCTCGGGGTCGAGTAGGACCTGGGACAGTGGGGGGGCTGCAGGTGGCTCTGCCCTAGCAGGAAGTGAGGAGAGTAGCAAGGGGGAAGGGGTGGCAGGGGCTGAGGGAGAAGAAAGGGGGTCAGAGGGGACTGGAGCAGGTTGAGCAGGAGAAGCAGCAATGGAGACAGGACCTGGGATAGCCAGGGCCTCTCGTGCACTCCCACACATAGCCATCAACTGAGGGAGGAAATCTTCCAGCAACTGGTTGTTCCAGCGAGCTTCCTCCTGTGCCCTTTCAACCATGGTCTCCTCTATCCTCTCTAGGGCCTCCACATGCATCCACAGGAGCTCGTTGTATACCCGCCAATGCCTGAGGCTTCCGTGGGATCAGGTGGGTGGTGGCACAGGTGTTGCATGGCACTCTGATCCAGCAGGTCCGACTGTGGAGGAGAAGAGGGAGAAGTGATCAGTGTTAGAAATTCACAAATTGTCCCTGCTTGTGCTCAGGGAATAAGTCCTTGGAACAAGGGATGGGAATGTTGTCACTGCAATCCCACGTCTGGCCCTGCCAGCCGCCCCAGCCTCACAGGGGCCCCAAGGTGGCTAGGGCAATGTCCCTCCCTTCCCTCCCCGCCAAGAGCCTCCTCCCGTCCCCACCATGGCCATACATCCCAGGGAAGTGTGCAGCCACAGTGGGTCACAAGATGTAGGACAGGGGCCCGGAGCAGCTTGGGTCTCCCAGGGCCCCCACCCACACACCCACCGCCTGCCCATGGCAGCACTGTCTGCGGGGCTGACTGTTGTGTTCCTTGAACATACATGCACAAGTTCTAGGTATGACAATTGCAGTGGTCTGTGTGGTGTCATGCATGCATCTTTCTGACCAGCCTGCTTCCCACAGTTCCTGGCAGGGGGAGGACAGCCCTCCCTGGGGTCAGACATGTGTGGGGCCCTCCCTGAGCTGTGAGAAGCTGCCCATGTGTGCCCTGGGAATGAACATGCTTGCACATGCACAGAAAGATGCAAGCTGTCCAGGAAGAGAATGACATGTGCAGATTGCTCCACATCCCCTGTGCTCCCACCTCCCCACTTCTGTGTGTGTGACCCTGACTGCACTCACCTGATGTTCCTTCACCAGCATCAGAGGGTGCCTGTGAGGCCTTCTGGGTCTCAGGGACCGACTCCAACGTGAGGGTGACCACACTGTGGTTGGGGTCCTCCTCCTCCTTCTCATCTGGCAGCTGCTCTTCTGTGTCCTCTGTTCCCTCCTGGCACCGCTGCACCGGTGTCTGTAACCCTGTCTGTACCAGGACCAGGGCAGACAGGGGTTCCCCACCATCCAGGATTCTATCCAGCTCCTGGAAATAGGCGCAGTGGTGAGGTGCTTCCCCTGAGGTGAAGCTGCGCTTGCAGGCCTTGGCATAGCCCTGCCTGAGCTCCTTAACCTTAACCCTCACTTGGTCTAAGGTTCTGGGGTGGTGTCCTCTTTTAGCCAGCCCCTCAGTCAAGTGGCCATAGATCTCTGCATTCCAGCGACAGGCATGCAGAGCCTGGAACACTTCCTCCTCTCCCAACAGCTCTAACAGGGTAAGGACCTCTGGTCCTGACCAGGCTGGAGCTCTCTTCTTGCCCCTGGAAGGCAGCTGGGATGGCTCCCTGGCAGGTCCTTGAGGCCTCGAGGGTCTTGGGATTGTGACATGACCACGTGGCAGAGAGGCAGGGAGAGACGTGTACTCAGAGGCTTGCTCTATGGCTGGCTTCCTGACAGAATGTCTGACCAGGGTGTCTGTGCCTTTAAAACATGGCTACAGACAGGAACAATAGAGGTTTCCCCTGCAGATGGACTTTCCACCAGGGCTTTTCCCTGGAGGTCTGTTTTGTTGGAAACCGCCTCTCCTCCCCCCCAGTGACTGCTGGCTCTGGGCTGGCAGGCTTGGAGCTGGCACAGGCACTGTGGCCAGAGTCAACCCCTTTAAGGGCTCCGGGGAGGAGGAGAGGGAGAGGAGTATTCTTGGTTGAGGCTGGAGTGACCACCAGGGCACCCTGGGAAGGCTGAAGGCCTCCTATTTTGAAATAAGTGTCTACACAGCACTTATTTCGAAATAGCTATTTCGAATGTGGTGTTATTCCTCGTAGTATGAGGTTTACCAAATTCAAAATAAGCACTCTACTATTTTGAATGTACTTCGAAATAGCGGTTTGGCTGTGTAGATGCTAGGAAAGTTATTTTGAAATAAGGGCTGTAGACATACCCTGAGGGAGTCAAAGTCTGCTTTTCTGAAGTCCAGGGTGTCTATTTGCTGCTCTCTTTTCTTCCTTTGGTCAGGATCTTGAAATCTACCATCTCATGATCACTGCTTCCCCAGTTACCACCCACATCAACTTCCCCTACTAGTTCCTCCCTGTTTGTGAGCAGCAGGTCAAACAGCGCAATCTTCTATGCTTTGTCCCACAATTTTTCTCCAAGAGAGTAACTCCATGCATATCTTAAGGCAGTGTTTCTCAACCAGTGGTACGAGTACCCCTAGGGGTACTTGAGAGAAGTCTGGGGGGTACATCAATACAATTGAAATTTTGAGAAAACGGAATTTTTGTTTTAAGTTTTACAGATCTTTATAATTTTTGTACTTTTGACACCCACAAATTTAATCACCCATCTACCATTAAGTTGTTTAAACAAATGTGTTGCAAAGGTAGAAAAAAAATTGTGTGTCTGAAAACTGTAGGTACTGGGGTACTTATATCTATTTATTTTTAAAGGGGGACTTTATAAAAAAAAGTTGAGAAACACTGTCTTAGGGGGTCAACAACCTAATTTAGGCCTCCAGTTCAGAAAACCACTTAAATCAATAGAGTTACTTGCAGGCTTAAAGTTAGGTTCCCTGCTGAAGGAGGCCTTAACTGATAACTCAAGGAAAGACTGAGTTCATAACATTTGACAAATCCAGCTCTAAATTATAGTGTTTAGCTGTTTAACCTACATCTACATGAACCATTAAATTTCTGTTCAGTTCTATATTTTATTAAAAAATAATCAGGTACTGAAATATTTATCTACATATCAAAGGAAAGCCTGCTAGTCAAATTGATTCAACATGCTTGCAAAGTACCTGAGATAACATGCCATATTTTCAAGACAGGTAGGCTTTTTTATGATCTTTTCTGATAGTATTCAATCTTTGAACTGTTTCGTAATATAATTAGAATTTTTGAACAAGCTAAACTCCTATTTGCTGCTATATTTAAAACTAGAAGATTTACCACGTGTTGCTTGGGTTTTTAACTCAATTTTTTGTATTCCTTCATTTAAATCATTGGCCTGGGGTGGGACTGGGGACGAGGGGCTCAATATTCAGGCTGCCCCCAGGAGAGAGGACAACCCCAGCCCTCTCTCACCACTTCAGCTTGGGATTAGGTAAGAAGTGCCCTCCATGGTCACTGCAGCTCCAGCTAGGGGATGGATGCACGTCCTCTCTCCTGGGGCAGGTCCAAGTTTGTCTGCCCACTGTACCCTCCAGCCAGAGTGAGGAATGCTTCAAACTGTGCACTTTCCCCTCACTCCCTGGTGAAGGTGAACAGCCAGCAATGTTCCTATTTGAATTGGGAGGGAAGCTTTGCCCTATACCCTCCCTAAAGGGCACATAGAGGGGTGGGGTTGGAGACCCAGGGCTGAAGCAGACCCAGTCAGGGAAGTGGGTGTGCCCCCCCTCACCAACTCCTTTCACCTGCCTGGTTAGTGTGTCTTTTTTCTATATGGTTTTATGAGAAGCAATCCTATTCCATGCACATTCCATTTTTCTAGCACAGCAAAACCCTTACTTTGCTTTAGGTGACCATTCCCCTGTCCCCAGCTACAGAACTGTCCCCATTCCCGTCCCCATTCCCGTCCCCACTCCCTGAACTCTGTCCCCACTGGCACCCTGTCCCCTGCTGCAGAAACTTGTTCTCTGCCCTCCCAGCACCCTGTTTCCTCTCCCCTGCCCCCAGCTGCAGAACTCTGTCCCCACAAAATATATAATTATAAATGCTTCATTTTAGATTTAAATAGCATGAATAAAAAACAGACCATTTATTTCATAACTATAAACACGTGATTTTAATTTTATACATCGCATAATTTTAAAATAAACTGTTTATCAGAGTGTGTAAGTAAGAGCTGGGGATAGCAAGTGATGGACAGGAGGAGACTAGCAGGGCTTCAAGGAAGGGGTAGGGCTTCAAGGAAGGGGCGGGGCTTCAAGGAAGGGGTGGGGTGGTAGATCTTCACCTGTTCTGGGATTTAAAAAGTGATCTTCGGTGTAAAAAGGTTGGAGACCACTGCATTGGAGAATTCTGAAGATCCCTCAGGGCATTCATCCAACCACTTTGTGTATATTGGTTTTTTGGGAGGAGGAGTTAAGACATATCTAATTCTCACTTTTGAACTTACAATTCCACAAAAAGTCCCTGTTGAATTTTGACTCCTGTTTTTTTCACCTATAATTTATTTTAATTTAAAACCATAGCTGGCGCTATAACTGAAAGCTTTGGGGACAATTTCAAAATAGCAAAATGATAAGAGTGGGGGCGGAGGGGAAGAATGCTGCTGAAGTACAGGTTGGACCTCCCAGGTCCGGCACCCTCGGGACCTCACCAGTTCTGGATGAGGGATTTTGCTGGACCAGGGGAGGTCAGATACCAGCTCCCCACCCAGCCCTGGACCAGCTGCCAGCCACCTGGCTGGGCTCCCCTTGCCACCAGCCTTGCTGCCTGCTGGTTCCCCTACCTCCTACCCTGCTATGCCAGGCAGCCCCACTGCGGTGCACTGAGCTCCTGGCCCTGCCAAGCTCCTAGCCCCACTGAGCAGCCCTGCTGCGGTGCACCGAGCTCCTGGCCCCTCCAGGCAACCCCACTGGTTGTGCCTGGCTTTTGGATGACAGATGTTGCCAGACCAGGGAGTCCCGGATTACAGAGGTTCAACCTGTATCTTTGGCATATCAACAACATTCTTTTCTCCAACGCTATTATCCTTTCTTCATTTGGAAAGTTTTACTATTAAATTAAATTTAATTACTATTGTATGTTCCCCACTGGACACTGTAGAGAATCAACAAATATAGTGCTTTGGCCATGTGATAGGGCATCCCAAGGACGAAACCAAGCAAGAGTCCTGAGCCAATAATAACAACATCTGCCTGAGTCAATGACCTTCGATAATGCTGTGTTTGGGACTGTGAAAAAGCAGTTTGTAAAAAAGCAGGATGTGGACTTCTGGGGAGTTTAGAGGGTATAAAGATAGTTGTAATCTTTCAATAAAACAATTTCGTGCTTGCACCAGCCGGAGTCCGTGCCTTCATACACCACAAATGGCGCCCGATACAGGGCTTGAAGTGAACGAGTGATTCGAACCGGTGGTGTATCCGCATCTGAACGGAGGATAAGTTGTTGAGAGGAGCTCCCGAAATTACTGACATCACCATTCGCAGGACGAACAGGTGAGCAGCCGCGGACAGAATAACAGTATGGGGCAGTCTGCCACAAAAGAGCAAAAACTGCAGCTTGTGATCTTGCAGCGCATTGTGAAGGAACAGGGGTTTAAGGTTCCCCCTGTACAGCTGGTTCAGCTGTTGGTTTGGATACGAGACCATTGCCCGTGGTTCCCGGAAAGGGGTTCTTATGATTTGACCTTCTGGGAGAAGGTGGGCAAGGAATTGAGAACCTCTGAACATCTTGCATTATCCCTCCCAAAAGGGATCATAGTAACGTGGCGAACTGTTTATACAGCCATACGGGCATTGCATCCCGCCGAGCGGGTCCTGAAGGAAGCATCGGCAACATTTGATCCCAGGCTATATCAGGACCCAGAGGACCCCTCATCTCCTCCCCCGAAACCTCCCGGGGAGGATTGTGAGCCAGTGTACACCATGGTCCCGGTCTCTCCGGAGCCTGATGACTTGTGCCTCGGCCCTGAGGACAGTGAATCTGAGGATGGCGGGCCCGAGGACCCCTTTGACACAGGGACGGCGGCGGTCAGCATAGGGTCTGACTCGCACCCGCTGCTCGAGCCCATCAAGGCCCTGGCGGCATCTGCGCCGATGGCGGAGCAAATTTTACAGATTCAGAGGCTACGAGCTGTTTCTCGGTCCTCGATTGTAGCCTCCGCCTTTTGCCCCATCATTAGCTCCCACTTCTTCATACAGGTCCGCAAGCCACATGGTTTCTCCATATGGGCCCCTCCATATCGCCCTCGCATAATGAACAGGCAGGGGTTTTATCTGAATGCCGACGTGAGGCTCTTCGGCGAGGAGATGTGCAGCTTCTACAGGCTTTTCCCCCGCGGCATTTGCATTTTCATGGCCGCCGCTTTTTTCTGGCTTGGAGATAAGCCGGAGAAAAGCGTCCAGACTGGCGCGATCCTCCGGAATAAAGCCCTATTGCAAGTAGGAATAAGAGATCCTCTGGAACAGGGCTTTATTCTGGAGGATCGCGCCAGTCTGGACGCACACACTCGGCCATCAGCCAGGCTGCACTTGCTGCAGGCTGCCATCTGGGGGGAGGGGGGGGTCAACCGGTGGGGTGTCAGGAACTAGGAGGCCCTTCAGGAGAGGGTCCACCCCGAGGAGCCCGCAGAGCCACCCCTGTCCTCCCCATCGGAGGCTCGTGCCCGATTCCTCCCTCACCTCTTTCCACTTACCCCTCCCTAGCCCCCCTTCCTGATGTAAAAAATATAGGACAAGTGTGTTCAAAAATAGAAACTCTCTTTATTTAACAAAACGGGGGGGGGGGAGCGGATTAACCTCTGGGGAGACTGGGAAAAGGAGGTGGAAGAGGGGAAGAGAGAGGGTGGAAGAGGGGAGGAGGAAACCTGGGAGGAGGGAGCTGGAAGGGGGAAGCCAGGGGAAGAAGGAGGAGGGGAAGTATAAAACTATGGTACGCCATATCTTCAGTACTGTGTACAGATGTGGTCTCCTCACCTCAAAAAAGATATTTTGGCCTTGGAAAGGGTGCAGAAAAGGGCAACTACAATGATTAGGGGTTTGGAACAGGTCCCATATGAAGAAAGGCTAAAAAGACTGGGACTTTTCAGTTTAGAAAAGAGGAGACTGAGGGGGAATATGATAGAGGTCTATAAAATCATGAGTGGTGTGGAGAGGGTGAATAAAGAAAAGTTCTTCATTAGTTCCCATAATAGAAAGACAAGAGGACACCAAGTGAAATTAATGGACAGCAGGTTTAAAACTAATAAGCGACAGTTCTTCTTAACACAGCACATAGTCAACCTGTGGAACTCCTTGTCACAGGAGGCTGTGAAGGCTAGAACTATAACAGAGTTTAAAGAGAAGTTAGAGAAATTCATGGAGGTTGGGTCCATAGAGTGCTATTAACCAGGGGGTAGGAATGGTGTCCCTGGCCTCTGTGGACGGCTGGAGATGGATGGCATGAGACAAATCGCTTGGTTGTTGTCTTTGGTCCATCCCCTCTGGGGTACCTGGTGTTGGCCACTGTCGGCAGACAGGCTACTGGGCTAGATGGACCTTTGGTCTGACCCAGTACGGCCGTTCTTATGTTCTTATGTTCTAAGCTCAGGGCTCAGGGTCCGGGGTCTCACTGGACCACCTTGATTTTCATGCAAACCCACTCCTGGGTTTGCATGTGGCCTTTGATGGCCAGGTTGGCAGCTATCCTGCCCTAGACAGCCGCATACCTGTGCATAGTGCAGAGGTCGTGGATGTTGGAGGTCTCCCCTCAAACCTCGATGAGGTCCACAATCTTGGCACTAGACCAGGCGGGCACCTGCTTCTTGCAGCCCCGGCCAGGCTCCTGGGAGCCGCCAGCCTGGTCCTGGGAAGAGGAGGAGGGCTGGGTGGCAGCGGGTGGCTGGCTCATGCCGTGCCAGGTGTAGGGTCCGCTGGCTGGGTGCTGGCAGGCTTGCAACTGGCACAAGCACCTTAGCCAGACTGTGGCCCTTTAAGGGCTCCGGGGCCAGAAGGGGGGCAGAAGAGTTTCCCTGGTTTGGCCCAGAGTGGCCACCAGGGCAACCTGGGAAGGGCTAGCCTCCAACTAGTTTGAATTAAGTGGCTACACAGCCCTTAATTCGAACTACTTAATTTGAACTAGGCATTAGTCCTCGTAGAATGAGGTTTATCTAGTTCGAATTAAGCGCTCCGCTAGTTCGAATTAGTTCGTATGTATAGACTCTATTAAAGTTAATTCGAACTAATGGCTGTTAGTTCGAATTAACTTTGTAGTGTAGACATACCCCAGGAGTTATGAGCCAATGTATGACCATAGTTACCAGTAAACCAAACCAGTGTTCTAGATCATAGCACATGCATTTAGTGGCTAAAATCTACTGAGAACATAAACAAAAATAAAAAAGCTGTAAATGCATTTTTAAACTTATCAGTGGTTCATCCAACTCTTCTTCTGGGGGCCCCTGATAGGTTTCAAAGTCTTCTAAGTCCGTCTCTCAAGGTTTGTCTCTTTTGGTTAGCAGGTCAGTTAGTCTGCAGCCCACAATCCCTTTTTGTCAGTTCAAACTCAATTATCATATCCCCAAATCCCATTTTTGTTCCTAGGCCTCTTGATATAGCTAGTGCCAGTTGCTGGCCCAGGGATAATACTTCACTTACTGGACAACTACAAGACCACTCTGCAAACGTGAGGGATAGAAATAAAACTTTTCTCCCCTATTCAAATGAAAGCTGAGCTTTCCAATAATCCAAAAGCGCCTGAGACACAGCGTTTTATGAAAAATAACAAATAAGAGATACTATTGAGAGAGATGGCCACATGTATTGCAGAGTTGAGTATCCAGAAGCAAATGGGAGAGAGAGATATTCACTGGGGGAGGATGGTGAGAAAGTTTTGGCAGGAAGGCTGCAGGAGCTGGAGAAAGGTAAGTGGGAGATTTTCAAGATAATCTATTTTGAAAAGCTAAATCACTCATTGTAGACCTGATCTTAACCTTCCTACTCACCAAAGAGGAGGAGAGGTCTTTGAAAGGACAGGGAATTAATAGTCTTCATCAGGCAGGTAGGGAGGAGATGATAAATTTGTTCACCGACTACACAGGGACTGACAAAACAATCATAGATTCAGTTTACAAATCTTTGTGTGATGGCTAGAAGCCATCAGCAAACAGAGTAATCATGTAATATGGAAAATCCCTTCACTAAATACCTCCACAGATGTGGATGAGTAACTACAGCTTTCCTGTGCCACAACTGGCTGAGCACATTCCATTTCAGTATAATATTATTTATATTTGTATTTGCAGCATAGGTAAGTATTCAGAACTTCAGCATTCTCTCTTGGAATCTACTCAGAATGATTTTATAGTTCTCCTGAACACAGCAGTCAGTCAGTCAATCAGTCAGTCAATAAAAACTTAAGTTATTCATTAATATTTTAGTCATGCTGGCATGTCTTGATTTTCTTTCTGCAACACATCTTCATGGCTACAAACAACATTGCCTTTTTTTCCAAATACATACTAGCACTTGGTTAGGTGGCTGCTTGGGGTATCAACATTTAAAGTGCTGACATGATTGATGGGAATATCTTTACTTGTCTACAACCACCTATGGCTGAATACATTGTTAAAAATACTTTACACACTAAAGGTTCTCACACTAGGGATTTTGAAGACTTGTCAAGAGGTCAAGATAATCACCCATCTCCTCTCAATTTACTCAGTGGGAGAGACATCCCAGAAAGTCCTGGTCTGGAAAGGACTGAACTACTGGCTTTTCACAGCACTGTCTGAAACTGAACTAATCACCACTTTATAAGTCCCCACTCCCAAATGTTTTAATAGTGTCATGCTTCACATATTTATACAATCTTAATATGATAACTTAGGGTATGTCTACACTACCCTCCTTGTTCGAACTAGGAGGGTAATGTAGGCATACCGCACTTGCAAATGAAGCCCAGGATTTGAATTTCCCGGGCTTCATTTGCATAAGCGGGGAGCCGCCATTTTTAAAACCCCGCTGGTTCGAACCCCTTGCAGCGCGGCTACACGGGGCTCGAACTACGTAGTTCGGACTAGGATTCCTATTCTGAACTACCGGTAAACCTCGTTCCACATGGAACGAGGTGTACCGGTAGTTCGGAATAGACTTCCTATTCCGAACTACCTAGTTCGAGCCCCGTGTAGCCGCGCTGCACGGGGTTCGAACCAGCGGGGTTTTAAAAATGGCGGCTCCCCGCTTATGCAAATGAAGCCTGGGAAATTCAAATCCCGGGCTTCATTTGCAAGTGTGGTATGCCTACATTACCCCGCTAGTTTGAACTAGCAGGGTAGTGTAGACATACCCTTAGTGTGCAATCAAGCTTAGCCAGGGTTTGTTGGGGCAGGACAGGGGGTGAAGTGTGGCTAAAATCATTGGCTGTGTCTTGACTGGCAAGTTTTTCCGGAAAATCAGCCACTTTTCCGGAAAAACTTGCCAGGTGTCTACACTGGCCGCTTGAATTTCCACAAAAGCACTGACTTCCTACTGTAAGAAATCAGTGCTTTTTGCAGAAATACTATGCTGCTCCCATTCGGGCAAAAATCCCTTTTGTGCAAACTTTTGCGCAAAAGGGCCAGTGTAGACAGCTGAGATTTGTTTTCCACAAAAAAGCCCTGATCGCAAAAATGGCAATCGGGGCTTTTTTGCAGAAAAGCGCGTCCAGATTGGCCATGGATGCTTTTCGCAAAAAGTGCTTTTGCGGAAAAGCGTCTGTGCTAATCTAGACACTCTGTTCCGAAAATGCTTTTAACGGAAAACTTTTTCATTAAAAACATTTCCGGAAAATCATGCCAGTGTAGATGTAGCCATCAAGTTTGAGATTAGATGGGCTTTTATGAAATGTTGATGCTAGTGGAGAGTGCAAAGTTAAAGACGACTGAACAGTCTTGAGAAAAATAGAACAGCTAAAGATAGATCAAAATTACTATGGAAAAGATCAAAACAGCCCAACATATATTATTAATGGTGCTGTAAAGCTTACAGCAGCAGGTGGTATAGGGTCAAGAGAGGCATATGGCGAGTGAAGAATAAAGTGAGATGAGAGGGGGAAATGCATGGGGGAGGATATAGAACTAACAGGAATTAACATTTTAAAAAGTTTAGACAGGCCCAGGGAGGGATGGAGATGTGAGTGTTTTCAGAACATCTGTAAGAAAATTAATAAAACCAAGACAGAAGTAAAAGAAATTCAGCAGTGACCTGAGAGAGGTCATTTATGCCCTACTTTATTCAGTTCAAAAGGTGTGAATGCTTTGGGGGACTTATTATTCCAGCTTCTCAAAAGGTCTCATGGTTTGCTGAATAAAGCTGAAGAACTGTACATACAGACCCATGAACCTAGCAAAATCACTTGTGGTGCTTATAAAGCTTTTGCTTCATTTCTGTGCTATTCAGTAGAATAAATGCACATTAAATTTCAATCTCCAAAAGGCAGTGCTAGTGGAAAAGGTCACTGAATATTGCAGAGTGGTCTGAAGGGACAAATTTCTCCACTAAACATGTGTGCCTGGGTTCGGTGCAGAGTCCTGTAGTGCATAAACATGTTGTCACAAAGACCTTCAGCACTATGGAGACTGAGGTTTTCCATTCAGAAATGTTTTTAATAAAATATTTCTCCCTGGTGTGGAGAAATCATGTGTGGGCCTAATTCATTGGAGAGGTTACTTAGAAGTAATTCAGCCTGCTGTTATATTGCCCCTTGGTGTAGGTAAGGTCAGGAAGAGCCCAAGTAATCCACCAGAAAAGAACAGATGAGCCTTTATAGTCCTGGCAGCAGTTTGGTTTTGTTCTTCTCCTGAGAGTGTGAGAGATGTGTTAGGAGTTAACACGCAGCCTGTTTTATTAGTTCCTGGAAGGAACGCCAACAGTGCCTCAACTCCCTTTTGTAACAAATGTTTTAAATGCTTGGTGATTGTGAATTACTTTGTTAGTCACTTTATCCCTGAGGTAACAAGGGAATATCCCTTCTGTTTACAAAAAGATAGACGAACAGCATTTGTTTTTCAACTACTCAAGGTTACCACCTCCCTGGAACTTACTGAACAACATTTTTGTCATTTGAATTTCTCTTGCACTTGCAGTACATTAACCTTCGCCATTAAATATTGCGGTATGCCATTCCTTCAGAAACTTTTCTCCAAGAAAACACTTACAAAATGTGAAATTACTGATAGAAGTGGGCTAAAACTAAAAGAAGAAAGAAAGGAAAATCCATTTCATTGCCACTTCAACAAGAAAAATGTTGAAGATGATACAGCATTCCTAATCTCACACATTCTGATGCAGTCCCAGAATAGCAATAAAAACCCCCACAGAAAATGCACAAGACATGCAGGTAGGCTGCCAATTGAAACCATGGAATAACCATGAGCTGCTTAAGTCAGCAAAAGTTTGAAGAAAATGTAATAGTCCCAGGAGAAGATATGTAGGGCAGGCCCTGAGTAGCTGCCCACACCCAATATCATGCATACACATACAAACATATATGCCTTAAACTGGAGCAAGAGTACTTTGTTCAGAGACCTGGGACTAAAAACAGGAGCAGGAAGAAGGCAGGCAACATGCACCTGCCCCCTTTCCAATTTCCTTCCCTTTCCTACAAAGTTCATGACATCCAGCCTGCAATACCAATAGTAGAGTATATCTCAATGTTCCTCTAGTATGTGTTCTACATACTTCTTCAGAGTCTCATGAAGCCTCTTCACTCTCCCATTTCCTTGGGGATGGCATGCAGCAGATTTATAATGTCCTGTACCAATAGCCATCAGAAAGCTTCAGACAAAGGGTGTCCCATTATCTGAAACAAGGATCTCTGGCAAACCAAACATAACAAAGGGGTTAGACAGTAATGAGCTTCTGCTTCTTTGAGGTGCTTTGTGAAATCATGAACACAAAAGGGTAACATGAGTAAAAGTCCGCAGCAATCAATGGTGTGTAGCCATGTAGTGCACCCAAGAGAGCCAGTAAGATCTACTACAGTTCTCTGCCATGGTACATCAATGAACATTCATTTCAAATGAAGCTAAAGGAAGAACAGTTTTAAGGATTGTGCAGACTGAGCAAGCATTCAGGCAACTCTCAGTGTCTGAGTGCAGACTTGGACACCCAGGCTATTTCTACACTACAGTGTTATTTTGGAATAAGCTATTCTGGAAGAGATATTCTGGAAGGCTGTGTCTAGACTAAGAGGAATAAGGGATCTTTCGGAAAAGGCTTTATTTAGTTACCTCGTGTGGCCACTGCTTGAGGCTTGTGCTTAAAGGGACCCCCCTGGACAGCCATTTCACCGGTTTCCCTGCTTGCTTGTCTACCTCTCTGAGGGTATGTCTACACTACAAAGTTAGTTCGAACTAACGGAGCGCTTAGTTCGAACTAGGTAAACCTCATTTTACGAGGACTAACGCCTAGTTCAAACTAGCTAGTTCGAACTAAGGGCTGTGTAGCCCTTTAGTTCGAACTAGTGGGAGGCTAGCCCTCCCCAGGTTTCCCTGGTGGCCACTCTGGCCAACACCAGGGAAACTCTATGCCCCCCTCCCGGCCCCGGACCCTTTAAAGGGGCACGGGCTGGCTACGGTGCCCGTGCCAGGTGCAAGCCTGCCAGCACCCAGCTAGCAGACCCTGCACCTGGCACGGCACAGAGCCACCCACCCGATGCCCCCCAGCCCACCCCCTCTTGCCGGGACCAGGCTGGCGGCTCCCGGGAGCTTGCCCGGGACCGCAAGAGGCGGGCACCTTCCTGGGCTAGTGCGGACATCGTGGACCTCGTCCACGATCTCCGCACTAGGCACAGGAAAGTGGCCGGCTAGGGCAGGAGAGCTGCCAGCCTGGCCACCCAGGAGCAGGTGTGCATGAAAATCAAGGGGGTCCACTGAGACCCCCGACCCTGAGCCCTGAGCTTACAATGGCCGTCCTGGGTCAGACCAAAGGTCCATCTAGCCCAGTAGCCTGTCTGCCGACAGCGGCCAACCCTAGGGACCCTGGAGGGGATGGACCGAAGACAGTGACCAAGCCATTTGTCTCGTGCCATCCCTCTCCAGCCTTCCACAAACTTTGGGCAGGGACACCACTCCTACCCCCTGGCTAATACCACTCCATGGACCCAACCTCCATGACTTGATCTCACTTCCCTTTAAACTCTGTTCTAGTTGTAGCCTTCACAGCCTCCTGCAGCAAGGAGTTCCGCAGGTTAACTATTTGCTTTGTCAAGAACAACAACTTTCTCTTACTAGTTTCAAGCCTGCTACCCATTCCTTTCCTTTGGTGTCCTCTAGTCCTTCTTTAGGGGAACTCAGGAAGAACTTTTCTGAATGCACCCTCTCCACCCAACCCCTGCTTTTAGAGACCTCTATCCTGTCCCCCCTCCGTCTCCTCTTTTCTAAGCTGAACAGTCCCAGTCTCTGTAGCCTTTCTTCATCTGGGACCTGTTCCCAACCCCTGATCATGTTAGTTGCCCTCCCTTCTCCCAGCCTTTCTCTTCCCCTCTCCCACCTCCTTTTCCCAGTCTCCCCCAGTTTTGTTCAATAAAGACAGAGTCAATGTTGGTAGAAACATTATCTTTATTTTGTACATCAATAAGAAGGGGGGCTAGGGAAGGGTAAGTGGAAGGAGGTGAGGGAGGAATGGGGTACGAGCCCCCGATGGGGAGGACTGGGCTGGCTCTGCGGGCTTCTGGGGGTGGAAGCTCTCCTGCAGCCCCCCAATTACCCCCTCTCCCCAGATGGCAGCCTGCGGCAAGTGCAGCCGGGCTGATGGCCGACTGGTGTGATGTGCCCAGTGTGGGTACTCCGGGCACTCCAAGCCAGGACTTCTTTGCAAGAGGGGCACCCCTTAGAACTGTGTGTCTGGGGTGGGGGTCGGGACCCTTTAAGCGCAGCCCTCGGCTAGCCTGAGACAGCATCTCCATGCTCTAAGTCCTCCTTTTATGCCCTGCCGGCACTGCTTCCGGCCATCCTTAAGCCCTCTTCAGAGTCCACTCAATGTGGACTTGCTAGTTCGAATTAGCAAAACGCTAATTCGAACTAGTTTTTAGTTCTAGACGCCTTAGTTCGAATTAGCTTAGTTCGTATTAACTAATTCGAACTAAGTTAGTTCGAACTAGCGCTGTAGTGTAGACATACCCTAAGGGACAGCAAAGCATTTTCTCTTCTTGATCTGGTTGCCATGATTCAGGACACCACAGCACTATCTGCTATGGAGCTGGAGGAGCTGCCTCAGGGCAGTCTTCAGCTCTTGCAGCTTTTGCTGCAAGTCATGCAGCACTTCCTGCAGGCTCCCTCCCAGGCTCTGCAGGAACCGAACCCCATGGCTTCTGGGAGACCCTTCTCGGGTATGTGGGAGAGCAGCTACAGGAGCTGGATGCCACCCACCATGACCCAGATGCCATGCCCTGCTGCATCTGGCATCTGGACTCCAGTGCAGACTGGTGGGACCACATCGTTCTGGAGCTCTGGGGAAACCAACAATGGCTCCAGAACTTCAGAATGAAGGAAGGCACCCTCCCCGAGCTCTAAGAGTGGCTCACCCCTGCCCTGAGGCCCACCATCCCCCTCCAGAAGCATGTCACCATTGCCCTCTGGAAACTCTCCATGCCGAATAGCTACCGATCCATGGGGAACCAATTCAGCATGGGGCGATCAACCATCGGGGCCCTTCTCGGGCAGGTATGGCATTCTCAGGCTATTGTCCCAGGACGGGGGTGGAAGGTTGGGATGGGCTTCCCTAGGGAAAAGGGGTGGGGGTGGTGCAAGCCACCTCCCCAGGCAGGTTTGTTCTGCCCATCCTCACAAAGCCCTGCCTGCGGGGGCCTTGATTGCAGGGGATTGCTCCCGGTGAGTGGGAGGAGGGAGAGTAGAAGGGGGGAAGGGAAGGGAAGTGGCAGGTGCCCTTCCTGTCATTCTTGGTATGTTTGTCTCCTTCTGCAGGTGGTCAGGGCCATCAACAGCATCCTGCTGTGCAGAATCATCCACCTGGCAGATGTGGACGCAGCCCTGGAGGGGTTTGGCATACTGGGATTCCCCAACCACGCGGTGGGGCTATTAAAAGGACACACATCCCATTCATGCCCCAGACCACCAGGCATCAAGCTACATCAACTGCAAGGAATACTTTTCAGTGGTCCTGCAGGCTGTGACTGACCACCAGGGCCAGTTTACAGACATAAATGTTGGGTGGTTGGGGAAAGCACATGACACATGTGTGCTCAGGAACTCTAGCATCTGCCAGAAGCTGCATGCCAGGACTTTCTTTCCTGACCGCCAAATCAGGGTCAGGGACATGGACATGCCTGTATGCCTGGTGGGGGATGTGTCCTATCCCCTGTAGCCATGGCTCATGAAGCCCTACACTGGCCACCTCAATACCTCATGACACGCATTTAATGCCACGCTGAGCAGGGCCCGCATGGTGGTCGAGGATACCTTTGGCTACCTGAAGGTGCCTCCTCACCCACCTGGACCTCAGGGAGCACAACATCCCTCATGTGGTGGCTATGTGTTCTGTCCTGCATGTGTGTGAGACGAAGGGGGAGGCCTTCCTTCCAGGGAGGGGTGCAGAGGCAGACTGCTTAGGCAGGGCCTACAGCAGCCACACACAGCTGCCATCCAGCAGGCCCATGATGGGGCTGTGCACATGCGAGAAGCCCTGAGGGAGAGTGTCTCCCCAGGCAGCAGTGACACTGTCCCCTTGGCCACACCACTGGGGGCTTCTGCTTCACCCCTCACTGCCATTCCTCCACTTACCCCTTCTTCCCCCCCCTTCCCCTCTTTCCCAATAACAAAATAAAGACATTTTTGTTTTGAACAACTAAACAGACTGTAAAAGCGGCAAGAAGTCCTGTGGCACCTTATAGACTAACCGAAGTGTTGGAGCATAAGCTTTCGTGGGCAAAGACCCACTTCGTCAGATGCATCTGACGAAGGGGGGCCTTTGTCCATGAAAGCCTATGCTCCAACACTTCGGTTAGTCTATAAGGGTATGCCTACACTACCTCATTAGTTCGAGCTAGGTAGGCAAATGAGGGCAACCGGAGTTGCAAATGAAGCCCGGGATTTAAATATCCTGGGCTTCATTTGCATGTTCCCAGGCGCCACCATTTTTAAATCCCCCTTAGTCCGAACTCCATGCCCGTGGCTACACACGGCACGGAGTAGGTAGTTCAAATTAGAGATCCTAATTAGAGGAGTAACAGTAGTTTGAATTTGAATCTCTAATTCGAACTACCTACTCCATGCCACGTGTAGCTGCGGGCACGGAGTTCAGACTAAGGGGGATTTAAAAATGGCGGTGCCCGGGAACATGCAAATGAAGCCTGGGATATTTAAATCCCAGGCTTCATTTGCAACTCCGGTTGTCCTCATTTGCCTACCTAGCTCGAACTAATGAGCTAGTGTAGACATACCCTAGGATGCTACAGGACTCCTTGCTGCTTTTGCAGATTCAGACTAACACAGCTATCCCTCTGATACTAAACAGTCTGTATTTGCCATAACTGGCGGTGGGGGCTCAATGAAACTGGGGAGAGAGATGGGAAAGAACCTAGGAGAGTCGAGGAGAGAGGGTGAAAGAAGAGGGGTGGTGAGAACCTTGGAGGAGAGAGAAGGGAGCTGGAAGGGGGAGGAGAGGCTCAGGCTGGGAGTGATGACAGCCTCTGTGGATCCCACCACCACAGGTGCGGGGGCCTCGGCATCCACAGAGGGGTAGGGAGGGTGTGGAGGGAGAAGCAGGAGGAAGAATGGGAGTGGGAGGAGGAGCAAAAACAGAAGATGGAGCAGAGTTTGGAGTGGGAGGAGGAAGCATGCTCTGCACAAGGGTGTGCACATCACTGCACAGGGAGTAGCCCTGCGCAAGCAGCTCCCACCAGTTCTCCTGCTGTAGCTGCAGGTCTTCCTCCACCCAGTGGTGGATGGTATTGTGCAGGGCTCACGGTGCCACCCGGTGCTGTCACTGGTACTCTTCCATTGGACGTGTGCACATGTGGAAGCCTCGGGTATGGAAGGATGTCCTGGGTGGTGTGAGCTTCCCTCCACTCGGAGCTAGTCTGGCTGTGGAGAATAAAGAAATATGGTCTGTCATCCCAGGGGACACAGTGCCTGAAGCCCAGGCCCTCTCTGCAAACTGAGAGCAATAGTTGTTGGTGCTGTCACAACTGACGTGCTTGGAGCCAGACCATGTGCACGGCCAGTGGCTCCTGATGTCCCTGGGAGTTGGGGCTGCCCCAAGACTGTGGGCATGCCCGTGTTCAGTGTGTGGGAGTTCTGAGTGCATTCGCACGCGCGTGCGTGTTTGTCTCTGTGTGTGTGTGTGTGTCCATCCCCTGCCTCCTTCTAATGGTGGCTAGTGGAAGGAGGGTGTCCCACCCTGAGGTCAGGAGCATGGCAGGCCTCTCCAGACACACTGTGGCCAATAGCACAAGGGTCCTCTGTCACAGGCTGCTAAGGCCACGTGCTCAGGAGTGGCATGGCACATGCTCCAACATGCACAGGTTGCTGCATGATCCGGGGCCAGCAATGGCCAAGTGTGGAGTTCCTAGCTCCCCCCGCATCCCCTGCATGAAGGGAAAGTGATGGTACTCACATGATGTTCCTTCCACATCCTTGGACAATGTTTGGGAGATGTCCTCAGGGAGGCCTCAGGGCTCCTGGGTCACCTCTGTGCTCAGGCTGGCCTTATCCAGGTCCTGGGCCTTCTCCTCCTCCTCCTCCTGGAGACTATAACTGGGGAGGAGGGGGGACTGTTCTGTCACCCAGGATGCGGTTGAGCTCCTTAAAATAAGAGCAGGTGTGGGGCTCTGCCCCGGATTGGGAGCTGCCCTCCTTGGCCCTGGCATAAGCCTGGCGGAGCTCCTTGATCTTCATCCGAACCTGTTCTTGGGTGCAGATGTGGCCTTTGCTCCCCAGGCTGTCTGCCATGCGGCCATAGACATCTGTGTTCCTGCGTCTGATGCAGAGATCCTAGAGGTTTCTCTTGTCCACCCAAACCTCAATAAGGTCCAGGTCCTCCGCACCAGACCAGGAAGGCACACGTCGCTTGCAGCCCCTGGCAGGTACCTAGGAGCTGTCTGAATGCTCCTGGGGAGCAGTGGAGGGCTGACTGGCACCTGTCTGGCTGGTTCATCCTGTGCCTAAAAATGCTGACAGAGACAGCTGCAGGGTGACTCAGGGCTGTCAGGCCAGCTGTGAGCCACAAACTTTGTCTGCAGAGTCTGCAGCTTTAAGGGCTCCAAGGGAGGGGGGGATAGAGTTTTCCTGTGTGTGGACAGAGTGTCCAGCAGGGCACCCTGGGAAGGATTGGAAGCCCCCTATTTCTAAATAGCCCCTATTCCCTGTCTACACAGCACCTAATCCAAAATAGCTATTTCAGAATAGGCACTATTCCTCGTAGAATGAGGTTTACAGAACTCAAAATAAGCCGTCCGCTACTTCAAAATTATTTCAAAATAGCAGTTTCGCTGTGTAGACACTCACAAAGTTATTTTGGAATAGTGGTCATTATTCCAAACAGGGGCAGCCCGTGGATGTAGGCAACCTTGGCAGTTGCCTAGGGCACTGCGTTAGACGCAGTGCTCAATGATGACGTAACGCCGTTGAGGGCGATGGAGGCGGGGACACCGATTGCACATTCCGCCTAGGGCGCCAGTTGCCGGCAGCTCACCTTGAGCCGCTCCTGATTCCAAAATAACTTTGCTGTGTAGACATACCCCCACTGCGACTATACAGAAGTTCCTTAATCTTCATTACTCCCAAATGTTCTTCATGAACCACATCCATTCAGAACACTATTGGGATGACCACTCAGGTTCTGCTGCATAAGGAGTGTAGAGTAGCCCATCTCATCAAGTTCTCAGAAAGAATTTTGTAGAATGTAGACAGTTTTCTAAATGACTACATCCATCTAAACCAGTGGAGAGCACATATCCCCTTGCACATTTTAGCATTTTAAACAGTGGTGTCAGATACTATCCAGGAGCTTGGAGATGATCTTCTGAAATACTTTAGGAGCATAAAGTAAGCCAAAAGGGAGTTGCTGATAGCAGTACCTCTGAAATGGCAAGATTATTTTTAAAATAATAAGGACTTAGTTCGAGTTAACGTTTGACTGCCGCGTGTAGCCGCGGGCAATTAGTTCGGACTAGGGGGATTTAAAAATGGCACCCGGACGGGAAGATGCAAATAAAGCCTGGGATATTTAAATCCTGGACTTCATTTGCAACTTTGAATGCCTACATTAGCCTCTCTAGTTCGAACTAGGGGGCTAGTGTAGACATACCCTTGTAGAGAAAATGCAGCTGCTGGTGTCACCACTTATCCTGGTTCTGTGGGCTTGATGATACCAAAACATGATTTAGCACCTGTCTCTGCTTTTATTTTCAACCCCAAAATATTCATTTGGTTTATAATATTTTTCTGTATTGTAACCACATTTCTTAATCCTACAGAAGTTTATTGGTCCAAAGTTTGTTTAACTCTATTATTTAGGGGCTGTAGATGATTATTTCTCTCAACCTTACGGTAGTTTCCAAATCCTTTTTACACGTGAAAAGACAATTTAGTATATTTTAATTGTCTGTATCAAATACGCACAAAATTGCTGAAATACATGATGCTGCATTAGATATTTCACTTTATGTAAGTACTAAAATGTATTGCCAAAGCATTCCCCTAGCACTGTTTAAAGATATGTCATTGAGAATTTGTATAAAAAGGTCAAAAGTAGTAAGTCAGGCTGCTATTAATATAGAAAAATACCTTTTAATAGAACTATTGAGGAACTGTTAGACTATTATACAACAGGAAACCCTCCAAGACATTTAGGATGTTGTAAATTAAGTATATATTTAACTCTCTTATCTAATTTGCAGAACTTCTAATCGCTTCAGACCAAGTTAATTTTGCACCTCTGAAGAAGTGCTCAAAATCCTCTAGTGTTCTTCTTATTCTGTGATTAGGAGACAGAAAACCTTCAGCCTGGTATTCGAGGACTTGCCATGAAAGTCCCATTAACATTAACAGAAGCCGTGAATGTAATTCTCTATGCAGTAAATGGAAAATATGCCTCTTGTTCTTTATGGAATATTCTGTTTAGTTCTCTTTGCAGCCAAAACCTGTTTTATCTTACCAAAGTGGCATTTTAAGAGTAAATAAAGTATCTTTAGTTGCAGTTTTCTATTTAGAAATATGTTCTCATTTCTAAGATGTAGTATTTCTTTGTACTTATGTTGAATAATCCCATTTTATTTGAAATATTACTTGTTCAATTGGAAACAAATCTCTCTCTCACCTCTGCCTTGCCTCTTCTCTGAGGCCCCACCTTGCTCACTCCATTCCTCTTCTTCTGTCACTTGTTCACCTTTAATCACTTACAGAAGTGGCTGGGACGTCACTGTAGCCCTTAAGAGTGGCTCCTTGCACTTGCCCCTGCTTGGTGGCACCACCCCCAGAGCTTGCTGGCCGATGGGAGATGCCCTTGCCTGGTGGCACCACCCCCAGAGCTTCCATTGGCTACAGTTGCCAATTCCTGGCCAATGAAAGATGTAGGATCAGCATTTGGGGGGAGGTAGCATGTGGAGACCTCCCACCACTACCTCCCACAGGGGTGCCAGGATGCTAGCAGCTTCCAGGAGGAGCATGGGGTCATGGCAGGTAGGGAGCCAGCCTTAGACCTGCTGGGCCACTGGAATTTTAGCAGCCAAAAGCCTCCCAGATAGCAACTGGGAGGGATGGAAAACCTAGGCATTACCTTAACTAGCTACAGAAAGCATATTATGCTAGTGTCTTTTGTAAACAGGTGGGGATATTTTTCTGTTACCTGTGATGAATAACTTGTGAGTTGTCTTTCTGCTTTCTGTTCCAATGCCTGTTTTGTTTCCTGGTTTCAGAACTCAGTGTTCTTAAACTAATTTAATTCTGGATAATATTTGAAGACTTTAGAGCACTTAATAAATAAGTGACATATGAGCCACTTCAATCGCCATCCTTTGAAGAGGTGACTTGCTGGGTAAGCAGAACATGGTTGTTCTTTGTGTTGAACTACCAATACAGTTACTCACACCTGAAAAAAGTGGCTTTTTGAAAAAAAACTTCCCCTGCATCTAGACTGCTGCCACATTCTTTCGAAAGTAAATCGGAAGAATGCATCAGTTTTATCAACTACGGAAAACCTCCTTTTACGAGGAAGAACGCCTTTTTTCGAAAGTGCTCTTTCGAAAAAAGGCACTATGTAATGCAAACTGTGCGTTTTCGAAAGAGAGCATCCAGACTGCCTGAGTGCTCTCTTTCAAAAAAGCGGCTTGCTTTTTCAAAAGTACTGGTTGTAGTCTAGACATTCTTTTTCAAACGTATCTTTCAAAAAAGCCTCTTTCGAAAGAGGCTTGCGGTCTAGACGTAGCCTTCAAGTTTCGTAAATCATCGGAGTCATTTAATCCTCCACTAAATTAAATTATCTATAAGAATTCTGCAGGCTTGAAGCTTTATTTTTAAAATTACTTATCCGGGTCCCAAACCAAAGGTTACAACCTCCTGTCAAAGAGAGCCATGTTTCCTCACTTGTTTATATCTGCATTAGAGACATACATTGCTTTTAGAAAAACCTTTCCATTCATCTGTACATAGTAGTCCAATGTTGAAATAGCAGAAATAATTGCATCCTATGCAATTTTTACCTTTTTGATGCCCATGGTCCTAATTCATTCTGATACAATTCCACTGACATCAGGAGAGTTGTACCAGAGCTGAATTTGGTCCAGTCCTTCATCCCACTCTCCTCATAGAAAACACAATGCTGCTCTGTATGTCTCTTGTTAGAGGGATGCCCCACAGTTTGAGAAGGCCGATAATTCGCTTCCTGCAGCTCCCATTGGCCAGAAGCAGTGAACTACAGCCACTGGAAGCTGGAGGAGGCCATGCCAGTGAACATTCAGGCTGTGTCTAGACTGGCAAGTTTTTCCGGAAAAACTTGCCAGCTGTCTATACTGGCTGCTTGAATTTCCGGAAAAGCACTGACGATCTCATGTAAAATCATCAGTGCTTTTCCGAAAAAACTATGCTGCTCCCATTCGGGCAAAAGTCTTTTTCCGAAAAACTTTTGCCCAAAAGGGCCAGTGTAGACAGCATAGTACTGTTTTCCGCAAAAAAAAGCCCCGATCGTGAAAATGGCGATCGGGGCTTTTTTGCGGAAAACCGCGTCTAGATTGGCCATGGACACTTTTCCGCAAAAAGTGCTTTTGCGGAAAAGCATCCTGCCAATCTAGATGCGCTTTTCCGAAAATGCTTTTAACGGAAAAGTTTTCCGTTAAAAGCATTTTCGAAAATTCATGCCAGTGTAGATGTAGCCTCAATGTAAACAAATGGATTACTCCGATGGGCCCCATTTCAAAGGTTCCTCTGTTCTGGACTATCATATTTGAGTAAGATGTTGCTTTTAAAATGTTTTAATTTCAAAATTGCCTGACTATTCATGCCTTTAAGATACCCTTTCATCTCCACAATCACCTCCTGTGAACAAGCGGAAGTTCCCACGCTGCATCACAGAGACACCATACATATTAGTCCATCATTCTTGGACAGAATGAATTATCACAAGGATCATAGCACTCACAAGTTTGGTACTGACACATTTGAAAGAGCTCACAACTTCACAAATATTCCTTACAAGAAAAGATGAGATTTATTTTTCAAGCCATGTCCTAAAACATGCATGCATCCTAATTCCTTCTTCAGGCCAGGTAGAGTTGAGGATGCAGCAGAGTTGAGGAGCAATACATAGAAAGATGTCTGCTTACTGTAATGGTTTTCAACACTTAAACATTAAAGGCTCAATTGAGTGTATAATTCCATAAGCCAGAAAGTCATAGTGGCTCAGGAACAGCTCAGGAAATCTTTCTGCCTGACTCTGCTACAAAGCCTCTTGGAGCTCAGGGATTGCTGGGAGAACATTCCTTTCCAAGAATGTTGTGTTTGCTACCTTTGAACTAGTGTCAACTTGTGTTGCCAAAGTAGGATATACTGGTTTATGGCCATGTTCCAATCCCTGCTGTCTCAGAAACAGGAGGCATGGTCATTCTGAGTCTGCAGCATACAATGCAAAAAGGCTATAATAGTGTCCAACTCCTGCACAGAACCACAAATGGAAAATGAGATAAGGGACTCCAGTTTTCTTCCACTCCCTTACTTAAAATCTTTATTGGTCTTGCCTTGCAGTTTAGCTGAAATGTGTGTGTTTAAACTACTGCTTGAGCAAGGAGTCTTGGATCACAGAGAGTGAACTGAGCTGTCAACTGCAAAATCATATAGAAACCTAAGTGAAATAGGATATAAAAAGATGTTGCAAATCCTGTGCAATCAATACCCTTTGACTTTGCAATCAATTATTTAAAACATCTTGCTCAAAAATATTAAGTATATCTAATAACTCCACTGCGATAGCAGAGAATCATGTATGGATTACACAGTTCATTATAAATCAATGCACTATTTTTGCAATATTTATAATACTTTTCAGATACATGCAAGAGTTGGACAAAGTGGCTTAACAATCAGTGTCAACTCTATTTCCCGGCTTGGGGACTGAGGAAATGATAGGGGGACCCAGGCCTTCCCTACCCCACCAGGTCTCAGCCCAGAGCCCTATTAACAGTGGTAAAGTCCACTGCTCTCTCAGTGGGTGTCACGTTACTGGATTTTGAGGGGAGCAGCCATATCACTGTTGCACCCATGAGGGGGTGTTTGCCCCAAAAGTGGTATAAAGAGGGCCATGGGAGGTGTCGAATAGAAGCTTACTGTCTTCTGATTCTGTATATGCTATTTATGTAATTGTATAATGTCTGTGTGTGAAGTTATAAGCATGTACTTTATATGAGTACTGAATGTTTCTCTGTATGTGGTTGAGCAATGGGCAGAGATTGGCCTATGGACATGCTAATTAGCAAGGCTCTGTGGAACAATAGCCCTCAATAAGCCAAGGACACACCTCAAGAATGGGGACTGACATTTAAGGGCTACCAGCAGGGAACACAGAGATAGGCTGCTGGCCAGGTGACCTGCTGCAGCCAAGAAGAGACCAGGAAGGAGGTATAAATATGCCATGTGGCCAACTCTATCTTGGTACTCAGCTCAGCTCTTCATCCCAGAGGCAGTAGTGCAGGGATCGAAGAGCCGGAAAGAACTGTGGATCCATCCTGACATAGGATGTTCACCAAAGACTTTTAAGCCATCAGTTATAACATCTCTGCTGCAAGCCTGCATTGAGAACTGGGAGATTCGATGCATGTAATGTATGATACCTTAACAACCTTACTCTAATGCTTTTCTTTCTTGTAGTAATAAACCTTTAGATGTTAGATGTTCAGCGTGATTTGTGGGTAAGATCCGGAGGGTAAATTGACCTGGGAACTGTGCCTGGTTTCTTGGAACCGGACAGAACTTGTTCAGTGTAGGTGAGGTTGGGTTCTAAGACCCTTCACCTGTGTATGAGGCCCGGGGCCATCTGGGGCACAGATATTGCTGGGGTTTCGGAGGGGTTTTGCTCACGAGGCTTAAGGCAGGCAGCTGAAGTGCTCCATGGGACTGGTTTGTAGCCTGTTTGGGAAAGTCTCCAGTCTGGGGGCTGTAAGGAGCCCCGAATTTGAGCAATTTGCCCTGAGTGAACATCCTCAGGTGTGCCCAGACCCAGCCTGGTCCATCACAGTGGGGAATCCCACTGTAACACTCTGAGGGTATGTCTACACTACCCCGCTAGTTCGAACTAGCGGGGTAATGTATGCATACCGCACTTGCTAATGAAGCCCGGGATTTGAATTTCCCGGGCTTCATTAGCATAAGCGGGGAGCCGCCATTTTTAAATCCCCGCTGCTTCGAACCCTGTGTAGCGCGGCTACACGGGGCTCGAACTAGGTAGTTCGGACTAGGGTCCTATTCCGAACTACCGTTACTCCTCGTGAAACGAGGTGTACCGGTAGTTCGGAATAGGCACCCTAGTCCGAACTACCTAGTTCGAGCCCCGTGTAGCCGCGCTACACGGGGTTCGAAGCAGCGGGGATTTAAAAATGGCGGCTCCCCGCTTATGCTAATGAAGCCCGGGAAATTCAAATCCCGGGCTTCATTAGCAAGTGCGGTATGCATACATTACCCTCCTAGTTCGAACTAGGAGGGTAGTGTAGACATACCCTGAGAGCCATAGTCTACAATATCCCGTCCTGGGCTATTTCCTACCAGTCTCTGCTAGCCTGTGCATGTGCAAGCATGTGCCATGCCACCCTTGGGCATGTGGCTCCAGCTGGCTTCCACACAGGGGCCTTACCCTGTTAGCCACATGCATGTGTGAAGAGGCATGACATGTTATTATTCTTTGAGTTTTTGGCTAGCTGTTCTTCAAACTCCTTTTTGGCTTTTCTTATTACATTTTTACACTTAATTTAGCAGTGTTTATGCTCCTTTCTATTTATCTCACTAGGATTTGACTTCCACTTTCTAAAAGATGTCTTTTTATCTCTCACTGCTTCTTTTGCATGGTTGTTAAGCCATGGTGGCTCTTTTTTAGTTCTTCTATGTTTTTTAATTTCAGGTATACATTTAAGTTGGGCCTCTATTATGATGTCTTTGAAAAGTGTCCATGCAGCTTGCAGGGATTTTACTTTAGTCATTGTACCTTTTAATTTCTGTTTAACTAACCTCCTCATTTTTGCATACTTCCCCTTTTTTAAATTAAATGTCACAGTGTTGGGCTGCTGAGGTGTTCTTCCCACCATAGGAATGTTAAATGTTATTATATTATTGTCACTATTTCCAAGCGGTCCTGTTCTAGTTACCTCTTGAACCAGATTCTGCGCGCCACTCAGGACTAAATCGAGAATTGCCTCTCTCTTTGTGGGTCCCAGTTCACACCTGGGACATGCACAAAAAGCCTTTTTGAGCATGCAAATCACACCCTGACTGGATAGCTGCAGTCTGCTAGCAAATACTGGCTTCCACTAGCTTTTGTAACCACAAGTAGGATGACCCTCCCAATACACTCCTATGTCTAGATTGTCCCTCAAAAATGTGTATACTGTAGTGCACTTTCCAGCCCTCTCCTGAACAGTTAAGATAACAATTGTCCATTGCCCTGAAAGGGAAAGTACACAACTATTTGCCACCTTAAATGAAGTTGCTTGCACAGTTTGCGACTCTAGATTAATTCTGATTAAAGATCAAATATGTTTCTTTAATTCTGAAGAGATGTTTTGAATGCAGGAATGAAGGCATTGCTAGATGACCACTTCATGATTAGCAAAATCAAAATGACAGCCAAGAAACTACACAGAGTAAAACCAAGGAGCAAGCCCAAAAATCAATACTATTTACACTGAAAACCAGAGGAAATGCCAGGAGTTTGAACTTAACATGCATGGAAAATCATTACCAGACAAAGCCAGAGGAATTTTGGGAAGATTTAACAACAGTCCATGAAACAGCTTTAACTACATTTGGGGGAAAGGATCAAAACAGGATTGGCTTGAAGAAAATGAAGTGGAACTATAACTTCTCAGAACATTATAAGCACTGTCTATCTGGAACACAAGCAGCCAACGAAGAGCACCACAATGAGATTTCAACATGCAAGTGAGCCAGCAGATGCTGTGTAAATCATTACTGGATCAAACTCTGTGAAGAGATACAAACAGCCTCAGACACAGGAAACCTCAGATAGGAAGATAGGATGCCTTTCAACCCTGTTATGTCTTAGGTGTTCATTCCACAACAACAAGAGAACAACTGTCCAGTTTGGTGGATCCATTTTGGATACCTTTGAGCTGAAAAGTGGAGTGGAGCAAGGATGTATTCTTGCCCCCACACCCTTGGGAATTCTATTGGTACTCTTGAACTGTGCATTTAAGGACATGAAATATGGAGTGTATCTTCACATAACATCCTATGGAAAACTTTTCATCCTGTCCTGACTTAGGGTGTGTCTACACAGCAAGGCTTAACTTGAAATAAGCTATGCAAATTGAGCTATGTCCATTGCGTAGCTTATTTCAAAATAGCTTATTTTGAAATTGGGAGCTTCTACACAGCACTTATTTAAAAATAGAGCACTCTTCCTCTGACTTCCCTTTTTCCTCGTATAATGAAGGTTACAGGAGTCACAGTAAGAAGTCCTCCACCTTGTCAGTATTTTGACATTATTTCAAAATAACTGCCTGCAGTATACACGCAGACTAAGTTATTTAGTAGTCTAAATAATGTTGCTGTGTAGACATACCCCTGAAGACTCAAGTCAAAAAAGGTGCTCATCAGGGAACTTCTGTTCATTGATGATGCTGCCCTCATAGCCCATGATGAAGATATATTATAAAAACTCATGGGCTGCCTTTCAAGTGCTTCTCAGGAATGTGCTCTTTCCATCAGCATTAAAAAATAGTTGTATTAGGACGGGGGTTGCTCAACATCCTTTTATTAATTATCTTCCATGCAAACCAGCTAGAAGTAGTCCAAACATTCCACTATTTAGGTACTAAAGTGACCATCAACCTCTCATTGGATGAAGAACTAAATGTTGACATTGCAAAGGCTGCTACCACCACTAGCAAACTAACTTAAAAAATCATGGAACAATTCATATCTTACCAACAAGACCAAAATGCTGATGTACCAGGCTTGCATCCCCAGCACACTCATAAATGATGGGGGAACATGGACAACTTATGCTCATCAGGACAGATGGTAAAACGGTTTCCATCCAAGTTTTTTATGCCACATACTCAACACCAAATGGCAAGAGAGTGTCACCGACACAGAGGTTCTTCAAATTTACCAAGTGTGACAACCCTGTTCAAGCAAAGATGACTGTGTTGGCTGGGCCATCTGAATAAGTTAGAAAATAGATACATACCCAGTGACATGTTTTACAGGAAGCTATCAAAGGGAACAAGAACAATATGATAGCCTAAGCTTCACTATAAAGACAAGTGCAAGTTAAGGAGTTTGGAATTGATCCTGACCAATGGAAAACTATGGGAAGTGATCATAACCAGTGGCACCATTGTCTCCATCAGAGTCTCAAAGTCCATGACAAAACTTGGCTCCTACAGCTTGAAGAGAAGAAAAGAGCACATAGAAAGCAAACAGATCCCAACCAAGATACATACATTTGTAATATCCGCCAAAGATCATGCAAATCTTGGATTGGACTATTCAGCCACATGAGAAATTATAACCGTCTACATCACAGGCTGCAAGTCCCACAGTCTCTCATAGATGAAAGGATACCAACAAAATTCAGGCATTAAAGTCAGAAATGGTTACAAGGTAAAACATTTCCTAATATTACAACTTTACCCAGCGGGCTTGGTTTAAGATAAAAATTTACCACATTTTTCCAGCTGCATTACGGACTAATCTTAAGGGCAGGATCCCTGCTACAATTAAAAGGCTTGTTTCCTTTGCCTTCTTGGGTAGAAGAGAGAGATGGACAAGGGGAGAGAACTTGTCCCTCACATTTATAGTTCAGTCTCCCTTAGTAATGCATTTCCCTGAGAGAGTCACCCTAAGCAAAGTTCTTTCCATCTATGATCAAGGAGACATGGAGTCTTTCAGGGGTGAGGGAGTGCCTAAGTCTGTTGTTCACTAAGATCAAGTCTGTTTGTTTCTGACCCTTTTCCTTTCAAAAGATTGGCAACTTGATAGGTGTGTCTGAAGAACACTTTAAAATGTGACCATTGTGCACCCTAAAGGCTCAAAAAGCAGAAGGCAAATAACAAACACCAAATCTATTATTTTTATGTAATGATGTGATTTTAAAGTCAATCTGATCCTTTTTGGTGAGCCTGATTTGTGATGATTCATGATGTGTGAACATTTGGGCTTGGCAATACTGAGAAACTTTTTATATCTTATCATTGAGTCAGACTGGGCTGCAATTACCCGAGAAGCTATGGAGCTCTAACCACAGAGGCTTATGTTAAAGTGAACAGTTTCAGAAGAGAGGACATCTCTGTCTATGGAATGCTCTTACATTACGGCTGATTTAGATAAGGAAAGATATCACAGTCTTTTTGTTTGTTTTGTTTTGCTTTATGTGAAGGGACCATCTTATTACTAGGGTAGCCAACTTTCCAAACGCAAGAAACTGAACACCATTACCCCTTCCCCTGCCCTGCTCCTTCCCAGACTCTACCTTACTCCTTCTTTGAGATCCTACCCTCCCATTCACTCAATCATCCATCTTGTTGCTCACTACCACTCTTGCTCACTCATTTTCACCAAGCTGGGGAGTAGGGTGGGATGTGGGAGGGAGAGAGGTCTCTGGCTGGAGGGAGGGTACTGGGATGGGGTCAGAAATGAAGGTTTTAGGGTTTGGGGACTCCAGGCTGTGGCAGAGGGTTGGGGTGCACGGTGGGTGAAGGCTCTGGGGAGTGATTGGGGTTAAGAGGTTCTCTGGCCATGGTCTCTGAACTGCAGACAAATCAAGATCCATAAATACCTACAGTTCATATCAGTAACAGAGCCATGCTACTTATGCCCCTCTTTGAGCACAAATGTTGCTATGACTATTTGAGGAATGTGTCTATACACAGCTTGAAAATTCTGTTTATGAATAATTTCATGGAATTTCAGTCAATAATGTGTTGCCAGGGCTGTTTACATGTCCCCTACCCCCCATCCTAGAGCTCATACAATAATAGGTTTTTAAGCACTAATGGTCACCTATTCAGATGACCTGCTTGTCTGCCAAAGTGGGTTTTACCCATGAAAGCTCAGGATACTATATATTTTGTTAGTTTCTTGGGTTCCAGAGGACTACTTGTTGTTTTTAAAGTTACAGACTAAGGTGGCTACCCCTGAGAGATTATTCAGATGAATACACTTTGTGATAATGGGTTAACTGAGCATAGACTATCCAGAGGAGAGAAGAAAACAAGGGCATACTTTGATAGCATATTTAACTGTGGGACCAGCGAAAGTAGGGCCCAAGCAGGATTACCATATTTCAGGTTCTCAAAAAGAGGACACTGCTGTGGGGGCAGGGGATTCTGGAAGACTGGGAAGAGAACAGGGGGGTGGAATTTGAAGGGGGTTCAGCTGGAAGAGTTGGAGGGGCAAGTCACTGGAGGCAGGGAGACAGTGTTGTTACCTGCCATGAGAGTAGGCTGGCTAGCATAAACCCAGGACACAGCAACAGCAGTCAGTCAGCACCTCCCTGCAGGATCCCATCCCCAGGACTGGGAGATGGGATCTGGGTGGCAGGATCTTGCAGTTGATGGTGCAAGGAAATGGACTAATCAGTTGTGATTGAGGGCATGCCAGGAGCCACTCAGGGCTCTTTCTGCAACATCTACTCTGCAAAAATTCCAGACATTTCCTGTTATTTTAAAAATCTGCTCAGACAGGAAAACCCAGATGTATGGTAGCCCTTAGCCAAAAGGAAGCAAGCTTATTTGAAGCAATGTTGTGAGTGAGTGAGTGAGTGAGTGAGTGAGTGAGTCACACGCTTCATAACTTGGAGGAAAAATCAGGTGAAGAAGAAGGGAAACGGTTTCCTTAGAGGACTCCATCCTAAGCCCAAAGTATTCTTCAAAGGGGTAGGAAATGTGATAGGACCAAAGCACAGCTGCTTGGTTTGAGTCCAGCACATTCTGTCTCTCCGAGCTCTAATGAAGCCTCTTCTTAGTCTCCCTACCATCACAATAGTTAATTTTCAGTTTGAATGGTCATTCATTGGGTACTTGGATTCTAGTAAATTATTCATCTCTCTCTACTCCTGATCTGTCCTATCCAAGAGGCTCCAGGCTTGAGAAACTCCAACAACTATAGCTCTAGGTTTAAGAAGTTTTTTCATTTTCATTATTATTGAGAGAGGACTGATAAAGCTGATTTTACTTTATAAGAGACAAACAGCTGCTCTGCTATCTCTGCATGCAGTTATTCTAAAGCAAAGTATGTTGGATGTTATGGAGTTCATAAATACATCAGAAGAATACAGTCTAAAGTGAATAGATTGCATTTTCCTAAAACAGTTCTATTAAGTTTCACAGCTATATGCATAAAGAACTTAACTTGGAAATGGAGCAGCAAACTCAGTAGCCATAAAATATGAAGAAATAAATCATTTGCATAATGGAATTTACATCTCATGTTTTTTTCCTATTGCTAAAGTTAAAATTATTTTTGATAGACCATATTGTACTTATTCAGTTATAAACACATTATAATGAGGAAGTAGGAAAAAAATAAAAGCCACGTCTGATCATGCTGGCTCAATATCCTCTTCATATTATAAATTACTGGAGCTAAATAATTCTACCTGAGTTGTATCTTTTTTGTTCATCAATGCTGGGATTTTCAAAGCCGTTTAAAGGGCATAGGCACCCAACTCCGACTGAGTTTCAATGAGACTTAGGCACCTAACTGCACTTCTTTGAAAATTACCAACCCAAATCGACTTGAACCGCTTTATCTGACAATATGTACGTTGTGAAATAGAAACAACTGCATATCAAAGGGTACATCTACATTGCTGTGCAAGCCCAGAGTTAGTACCTTGAGTTAGTAGACTTTGGGTTTGTTAACGAAGGGCTTGAGCCACTACGCAACGTTGTAACTCAGGTTAGAAACTGTTGAACCCTGGATCCCAACTTGGGCTCCAGTGCCAATATTGCATTATGGGAATCCAAATCCAACCGCCCTTATCCCAGACTGCCTCCCTCTCTCCCTCCCAATATGTGGTCATTCTAGCCTTTTGTTTATGCTGAGCTCTGGCAATGCATGAGGGCAGTGCGGACAAGGGGCCATGTGGCCCACCGAACACCATGGGATGCAGGGGCAAGGGGCTAGACCTTCTGGAAAGCCTGAGGGTATGTCTACACTACAAAGTTAATTCGAACTAACAGACGTTAGTTCAAATTAACTTTGATAGGCGCTACACTAGCAAACCGCTAGTTCGAACTTAATTCGAACTAGCAGAGTGCTTAATTCGAAATAGATAAACCTCATTCCACGAGGACTAACGCCTAGTTCGAATTAAGTAGTTCTAATTAAGGGCTGTGTAGCCACTTAATTCGAACTAGTGGGAGGCTAGCCCTCCCCAGCTTTTCCTGGTGGCCACTCTGGGCACCACCAGGGAAACTCTTCTGCCCCCCTTCCGGCCCCGGAGCCCTTAAAGGGGCATGGGCTGGCTACGGTGCCCGTGCCAGGTGCAAGCCTGCCAGCACCCAGCCAGCAGACCCTGCACCTGGCATGGCACGAACCAGCCACCCGCTGCCACCCAGCCCTCTGCCTCTTCCCGGGACCAGGCTGGTGGCTCCCGGGAGCCTACCCAGGTACGCAAGAGGCGGGCACCCGCCTGGTCTAGTGCAGACATCGTGGACCTCATCCACGACCTCTGCACTAGGCACAGGAAAGTGGCTGTCTAGGGCAGGATAGCTGCCAGCCTGGCCACCCAGGAGCAGGTGTGCATGAAAATCAAAGTGGTCCAGTGAGACCCCCGACCCTGAGCCCTGAGTTTAGATTGGCCGTACTGGGTCAGACCAAAGGTCCATCTAGCCCAGTAGCCTGTCTGCTGACAGCGGCCAACACTAGGTACCCTGGAGGGGATGGACCAAAGACAGTGACCAAGCCATTTGTCTCATGCCATTAGCAAAACGCTAATTCGAACTAGTTTTTAGGTTTAGATGCACTAGTTCGAATTAGCTTAGTTCAAATTAACTAATTTGAATTAAGTTAGTTCGAATTAGTGCTGTAGTGTAGACATACCCTGAGAGAATAGAGAGGGGGGGCTGGCATTAGCAGCAGGGGTTGGGCTCTCTCACACACACCAGCAGCAGCAGGGGAAGTGGAATAATGCACCTCTGCTCCCCCAGCTCCCAGCTGTGTCACTCGTGGGGTGGGGGGAAGGCAGGACCGCCCCACACACTCACCATCAGGAAGCTCAGCAATGTGATCAGAAGCTGGGGGAGCAGTATTATGTTGCTCCACTTCCCCCCACCACTGAAGGGGAGTGGTTATGTAGGGGGGCTCAACCCCTGCTGCTGGCACCAGAACCCTGGACCTGTTAGTCCCCCAGGCTATGTCTCGCTGGGGAGCAGGCTTGAGGGAAGAGGCAGATGGGGGCATAGCAGGAGTGGGGAAGAGGCAGATCAGGGACAGGGTCTGGTGCAGAGGGGGCATTGTCCTGACCCTCCCCCAGGTGGAGTGGTGAGGAGTCAGATGGGGAAGGGCACCTATGTGGCCCATGCTCACCCCATTCTTCCTCATCAGTCACCCCTGTACTGAAGCATGGAACAACTTGTTTGTTCACCACACTTTACAGTCCACAGAACAGAGCTAGTCAGACCATGGGATTGTGGGATACTTTTTAGCAGACTCCTGAAGCATGAGTCCAGTGGGTCTGCAAAGCAATTGGTCTTCAACCCTGGGACTCTGCTTGGATCCAGGCTTGGACTTCACAATTTATGTGCCCCAATGCTTGTGCTTACATAATATACCCCGAGGAAGACCCTGAGGAAGACAAAGACAGTGACAGGTATTATCTGTTTACCATTATCAATGCCTTTTTCCTCTAACTTCGCACAAATGTTAAATGTAGTGATGAATTGTCATTCACAAAAGAATTCTGTGTATGCCAACTGGTATTCATCTTGCTGACCTCCAACCTCATACATCTGTTAGTGAAAGCACACTCATAACAGCAAAATGTCAAAATGTCCTTGAGGCTATACTCCATGTATTAAATCTCCCTTCAGAAGCAATTGTTTGGATAATATTCAGCAAATAATTCATAAGTTTATTCAATTAATTTCTTTTTTCTCCTCTGTCCATGAACTGACGATTTATAAATTTCCAAATTCTCATTTTATTCAAACTCACTTGTGAATTTCTGCATCATTGGTCTTCTCATCATTTGCAAATATTTGGAATTTGCATTGTACTGGTTAGTTGCACAAGTCACATGATATTGTTTCAAAGCCCTGATTCACCGACTAATGTAATCAAACAATAGGATACCAATTTTAATACTGAATCATATATTGAATTTGAATGCACTTTCAACCAACATTCAAGCATTTTAACTTAATTTTCAATTTTCAAGATTAGTCACCCTAGTAAAGCTTAAGTGCTTGAATGTTTGCAGAAGCAAGCAGAAAAGGCTTGCAAACAAGGCTGAATTGAAATTTTCTTTCATATTCAAATTAATAGTAGCTGATAATTTTCCCCTCTATTTGCTCTTTTTCAATATGAAAAGTGATTGTAGGATGAGGGTTTTTAAATTATATTTAATACATTTGAAAGGTACTACAGGAGAGAAGCGTATAAAAACTTACCGGATGTAGAGTCCATACAATACAAATGAGTTGATAAAGGAATGAAAGATATTTTGCAACTGTCTTTGTTTTGGTTTTGTTGTTGTTGTTGTTGTTGTTTGGGGTTGGTTTTTTTCCATTTTAAAGGTGATTCAATAACAAAAATTGCATTATTTGTGATGGACAAAGGAAATCTGATCTCTTTTGCTACTTGTTTCTTCATTTAGAAATATCATGACTATTTATTTTTGTCTTCCCTGTTTTATAGGTCTCCACTGAAATATCCAGAGAGAATGATTAGGGGAGATACCTACCTAAATGTTAAACAGAAGAACTTTGCTCCCTGCTGATTTTTGCTGTGGGGTTTGTTTGTTTGTTTGTTTGTTTGTTTGTTTTTGGTTGGTTGGGAGGTGAGGAGGAGGAATTGGTTACCAAGTACAAAACTAACAAAATCTAACACCCAATAAAAAAGCTTTAAACAGTTTGAATGTTTACTTGTCTTCTCAAATAATCAGCTTTCACTTGCTATGAAAACCATATTAGGTCACTGCCACAGAGTTGTAAAAATGGCACTATTATAGAAATTCATACATATTCTGTGTATCAAACTGTGTATGACATTAGAACTTGAAGGACCAGCTGTCATTGTTACAATACTACTCTTATTAAAAGCTATATATTTCATCAGTAAGGTTGGGTCTCTCTTCCTAAAACAATTTTACTTCAATTATTTTTTAAGGTGCAAAATTGAGGCCTATAAATTATAACCACTGAAACAAATAGTTAATTGCATGGCATTGAAACACTGGAGGAGGCTTTCAGGAAAAACTGGTAGACCAAAAGAATACAGAAAATAATTAATGACATCTCATATTGAATCATCCAGCTGTGGCATACGTTCAGGGGACATCAGTGTAGTTGGACAGAAAAATAAATCTCCTTATTTACTCACATTTCCCTTTCAATATTCCTAGCATTTCAGTGTACAGGTACTCTCAAAATTCTCACTGAGCCACATCCATCAACTCTGATTTAATTAGCTCTGATGTCACATACCCATCTCCATATCCCGTCCTTTTCTTCTTTTCACTTCCTTAGATGCTTGAAGAGTCACATGTCATGAAAGCTTATACCCTAATGCCTAATACATTTGTCAGTCTTTAATGTGCCATCAGAATCCTTGTTATGTCAAACCTTCCACCACCTAGTACAGTACATACTTGGGACCTTGCCAAAACATGTTACTTACCCCGGTCTACACTAAGGGATAAGTTTGAATTAAAATATGTAACTTCAGCTATGTTTATTGCATAGCTTAAGTCAAAATATCTTAACTCAAATTTTGGTGCAGTTCACACTGTGGGAAGTCAAAGTCAAACTTGCCCTTCAACTTTCTTTACTCCTCTTGAAGAAGGACTACCAGTATCTACAAGAGCACACCTCTCAGTTTGAGTTAGCACGTCTTCATTAGATACACTAATTCAAACCTCAGAAGATTGACTGTGGCTGCTACGATCTTATCTGTAGTGTAGAGATGGCCACAGAAAGCTTACTTTGTAATTACTCTGTGCTTAGAGCTCTTAGCTGATTATGGAAGATCGAAATTCACCAGTTGTGAATCGTAGCCAATGTGCTATAATAACATTTAACTTTTTTCCATGGGATATTAGGTGGCCTGTATACACATTATGGTAATTAAGTAGCTTGTTTTTCCTCCTCTTGTAGTCTAAGTTACGTTTCATCTCTGTGGAAAATTATCAACATTTAGTTTGTATTCCAGCTACCTTCTGTTTAGGGCCACATTGAATCCATGGTCCTGAACTTCACGAAATAAGTCATTAGTAGGACTAAAGTTACTTAGGATTGTTAATGATCAGTAGTTATTGCGATGTTAGAAATGGAAATTGTTTGATTTTAAGAAAGTGAGAGAGCCAATGCATATTTCATCACAACAGGCACAAATACCACAGTTTGGGGAAGCCCCAGTGTTTCATATTAATTGCTGCTTGTGGAAAAAGTGACTAAGCACCCAGTGAATTTGCTTTTTGATTACAGGTAGCTTTTCTTCCCTATAGTCCTGCCAGCCAGGATCCACCTGTGATCTGCTTTTGTCATGAGATTCAGCTCTCCAGCTGATGCACCTTTGGTCTCCCCTTTTTCTGGGTAAAGCAGAGCTTTCACCCAGTGGTCTCACAACTTCATACCAACTGCGAGCTGTGGTCCAGGCTCAACAGACCTTCTGGCTCCTTACATTTGGGTGTCTTCCCACTTGTTTCACAGTGAGGCTAAAAGGGAATCCAGTTCCTCCCTGTATCCTGGGTTCCTACCCAGGGACCCTTGTAGCAAGTAATTAAAGTTGCCTGGTCACACCTCTTATTTCTTCCCTGGGCTACTTCCAACATCACCCCCCTCTTCTCACTCAGGGGCTTGAATTCTCAGAGAGGTATGGGAAAGGGGTCTATCATGGAGTCAAGCCCTTTCCCAGTTCTTAAGCCAACAAATGAAATAACACAAAAATCAAGAGAAATGCAGACAGCATCAGCTTCTCTGTCCTACAGGATCCTCCAGCTAGCGCTCCTACAACTCTATGCTCACAGACAACTCAAGGTAGCTTGGCTCCTCTGCTGTGCTCTTCTCTGGGAGCTATGAATGAGAGGTCTGTTCATTCCATCCACACTTCCTCTCCCATAGATTAGACCCTTCTGAAATGATCTTCACCTTTTAAAGCTCTTCCTCCAAGATTGGCATGCCTCATAGGCAGTCTCATCATGCAGCACCTGAGTCCAAAGGTGCCTGGTGCAAGGGATTGTGCTAGGGATGTTAACTATTGGTTAATTGAATAGTCGATTAACCTCATGAATTCTTATAGTTTATTTGACTATGCTATAGTCACTGGAGTGGGTCTGGCAGCCAGTGCACTCCAGCCCCAATCCTGAGGAAACTCCTACCACTCCGCACTGCTGCCTCTGTATCAGGGGAAGCAGCGCGGGGTGCCAGGTGGGTACCAGTAGTTGGTCTGCAAGGGGAGATAGTTTAAAAAACAGCTCCCCTTGCAGATACTGCCCCATGCTGCTGCCTCTGATATAGCACAGAGTAGCAGCAGCCCTTGTCCAGGGGAGGGGCTGAGGACCGGGCACAAGCAGGAACTGAACCAGGCTGCCTGCCTGTCTGGCTCCTAATACACTTTTAATGCAGAGCCACAGCAGAGGTAGGTCCCAGACCCGGCACAAGCCAGGACTGAGCTAGGCTCCAGGCCAGCCTGCTAAAAAATTTACTGGCACGTGGGGGTGGGATGGGGGGAGAAATACATGTAGTCTATAGCATTAACCTATAAGCTTTTGCTTATTGGTTAATTGACTACACAATTACATCCGTAGATTGTACACCCCCATCAAACCTTTTTATAAAGTTTAAGTGGATGGTTCTTCTGAATATGAGTCTCTAATCACAGAGAAAGGTTAGCTGAGAATTTTCAAATCAAAACGTTTTTCTGAAAATGAAAACTAGACTTTTGACACAAAAATTCACAAAAGAAAGGAAGGATTCCACTGGTCAGATAAATACACAATCTTTACAATGTTTTCACATTGTAACTCACACGTTATTTTTTGTTCAGATGTGCTTTTTCCTTCTCCCACTCAAGATGGTGGTCAAGGTTTGGTTTCATATATATCGGTTACTTCTCAACAGTGGAAATATTTCTACTTGTAATGGGTGTATTTTTAAAACAAACACATAATGCTAGCATCAGATTTTCTTCACAAGTAATGTTTAATTGGAAGATTACCTTATCAGATCCAAAACACGTCTATTTTGCAGTTTTCTGTTACTTTTTAATACTGAATTTTTTTCCAGCTCCCCTATCATTTCTATGCTTATTTTTCACTCTGAGGTAATATGAAGATTGAAGTGTCAAAGTACATTTTTCCCCTCAAACCATTTAACTTTGGTTAAATAAGAGCTGGAAGCAATTATTTTTGACAAGTCTTCTTCTCATAGGTTACCAATAGCTCTGCAATTATGAAGCAAATATTGATATATTATTTATAGATATGTCACTATTTCTGTCAAAATTGAGATGTCAATAGGATCTGAACACCTCAACTCAGTTTAGCAGAATTCACCTTGTAGTGAGTTAATAAGTACATCAACCTAAAATATACAGGACAATTTGTGTAACCTACACCTACATTTCATGGGAAAATGAATGGCAGTTTTTATATAAAGCTGTGCTACATACAAGTTTAAAGAAATATAATATCTCTCTGCATTATATAAGGCAATAGCATTTAAAGCACCCAAAACAGGAAATTTGTTTCTCAAAATTATGAAAGCTTAAGTGCAATATTAAATTTTATGACAGACGTTTTCTTTTAAGTAGGAATTTTTAATTGGTTTATGGCACTACCAGCATTTAACTACCTGCCTCTCAACTCACATAATCTAAAGTTAACCTCCTTAATATTGTATAATATCTGGATTTAATTCTGATATCTTGTTCTCCTTCATCCATTTTCTTCAAGTAAATACAGGTAATAATTTGTAAAACAAATGTACGTTAGTTTGAAATACAAATAATCTTACATATTTAATCGTAAGATAACTAAGGTAATTTAAATACAAAAATTGAAGTTACTTATGGACTGCATTATTATAAGATCAGATTCAGATAGTGTTACAAATATTCTACATTAACCTCAGTCCCATTGCCACTGACTGGGTCTTTTTCTCAGTTCTTTTTGGCTCTAACGTATCTTGATGTAACTAACAAGTGCCTTATTGTTCTGTTATATCTGGTTTTGTCTGAGGTTCCTAAAGTATAAGAAACCTTGCCAAAAAAATCTGACAGGAACCCCAACAACATGAGTAATACCATTGACCATCCTTTATTCATTATTTTCATTAGCATATCCCCCTTTCATGCAGTATTACAGGTTATACATTTACATGAGCAACCACAACAATATTTTCTTCAAGTTTTGTACGTCAAAGTTCCTAGTGGTATAGAGACTATGATATCATTTGTATGTATGCCTTTCATTTTGCCAATATTTTGCAGAACATTAAGGCAAAGGGAGAAGTTCCAGTTCCTTTTCAGCCTGTTTACAATGGCACCCATTGATTCTAATATGAAATCCAGACTTATTTTACAGAATTCAGTCAGACGGGGCTTTTTTGTAGTGCATTCTTATTCAGATTGTAATGTTTCTCTCTCTATAGAAGAGTATCCTGCTATTGTACAGGTACTGGCACAGCACTTTGATATGGTGACTATAGTAAACCTTCACATTTAGAAAGTGTGCATTTCCTCTTTACTACCACCATTTCCAGCTCTCTTTTACTGTATTTTAAATCAAGCATTGTCACTCTGATGTAAAATTTGCAGCTGCTACTAAATAGGATTCACCCAAGCCCGTATCATAAATCCTTTAGTAGAAAGCATGATCTTGAATTTTTAAGTGGTGGAAGCCATAAATGTGGATAATTAGCCTGAAAAAGAGAAACTTTCATTCATTTCCCTCCTTTTATTCCATATTCTCTAATTTTTAAATTAGTTTCTCAAATATTATCTAGAGATGATGAGGTAGGATAGATTTCAGCACTTTGTTAATCTAGGGCTCTGGTTTGGACCTGGATGCTATTATTTGCCATATTTTATAAATGGCCCGATTCCCTGTACTCACCAACTTGATTTCACAATAAACTATACAGTAGTTAGGGAGGTAAATGAAAGATGGGGGGGGGGGGGGAATATCGCCACGGTTTTCCTTCATCTTTGCTCCTGGCACTGGTTCCAATTACCATACAATAGCAGCTCTAATTGTTATTTATTAAGATAATATTTTCTAGCCCCTTTCAGTCAAGCTGACTCAGTCTCTGATTATTTGTGGAGCTTGTCCATCAGCAACCCTTGTCTGCCTCTCAGCAATAAATCACACCATTGCGTCTGCAACTGCATAACTGCTCTCATAGAGCTGGGCAAAACTGTGAGCAGTCATAAGTGGATCTTGAGTGCTGCACTGGCTATGAGCTGGCCTTCTTTACAGGGGGGCAATGTCACCTTCAACTCCTTGAACCTGCCATCAAGAAATTGATTGATGAATTTCAGCATACACCCAGCAAACACATAGTTAAGTGTAAGCAGAATGCTTCTACTGTTATATTGTAAATATGTGCTAGATGTTGGAGTATTCCTGGATCTGAAAGAGACACCATCAGAGCAAATGTTGTTCATAATTTAGTTTTAAAACACACATTAAATTCTATTGAAATGCTTAATGTGTACACTTGAGCCTTATCCTTTATTACAAAGTCTGTAAAAGCACAGCACCTTTGGAACAATATGCATTTAACCTACTGTATTAGGCCCTCACCTGTTTTACATCTTTGTTTGATATTCTTTCCAAACATTATAAGCTTCTTTACTTTTTTCAGGAACATTTCCAAATTAGCTATATGACTAAATACAAGTACTCTTTCCCCTTATCCTTGGGTGTCAGTAAACTCCTGAAAGGAAGCTTAACATATAGTTTCTGTTTATTTCTTTTCCTAAGTAAGATTCATGCCTTCCCAATTCATTCTGGGCATAGCTGGAGTCTGGCAAATTTCATCATTTTGGCTATCTTTGTAGGATATTTCTTCAAGAATGAGAACTTTTGTCAATTTGAAATGTTTTAGGATAGCTATTTTAGGGTATGTCTACACTACCCCGCTAGTTCGAACTAGCGGGGTAATGTATGCATACCGCACTTGCTAATGAAGCCCGGGATTTGAATTTCCCGGGCTTCATTAGCATAAGCGGGGAGCCGCCATTTTTAAATCCCCGCTGCTTCGAACCCCGTGTAGCGCGGCTACACGGGGCTCGAACTAGGTAGTTCGGACTAGGGTCCTATTCCGAACTACCGTTACTCCTCGTGAAACGAGGAGTACCGGTAGTTCGGAATAGGCACCCTAGTCCGAACTACCTAGTTCGAGCCCCGTGTAGCCGCGCTACACGGGGTTCGAAGCAGCGGGGATTTAAAAATGGCGGCTCCCCGCTTATGCTAATGAAGCCCGGGAAATTCAAATCCCGGGCTTCATTAGCAAGTGCGGTATGCATACATTACCCTCCTAGTTCGAACTAGGAGGGTAGTGTAGACATACCCTTACTGAATACAGTTTTCCTGTGATACTAACGCAGTTAGGTTTAAAAATATATGCAACAAATTTCCAAAACAACTTGATCAGAAAAAAACAACAGCAGCCCTTCACTGTATAACCACAGACAGTGATTACATTAAACTCTACCCCTGTCATTAATACATCATCATCAGCTGCTCCCAGACTGTTTCACACTAATGAATAATTAATATTTCAGTGTGTGTGAGTGCATGCATGCATGCATGTGAGAGAGAGCGAATTATGCAAATTGTGATGGTTTAGATGGAATCTATCACATTGCTTTGCAACCTACCATAGGCAAATAGCATTATCACTTATGTGATCAATGAGTCCTATGGCACCTTATAGACTAACTGAAGTGTAGGAGCATAAGCTTTCGTGGGCAAGGACCCACTTCGTCAGATGCATGCATCTGACGAAGTGGGTCTTTGCCCACGAAAGCTTATGCTCCTACACTTCAGTTAGTCTATAAGGTGCCACAGGACTCCTCGTCGCTTTTTCAGATTCAGACTAACACGGCTACCCCTCTGATATGTGATCAATATGTCCCTACATTGTGTGCATGCATGCCTATGTACACACACATACACAAACACACACTGTTTTCACATATGTAGGTAAGATCTTCACCTGAGAAAATTAACATAGTTCTACCAATAATCAATGGATCGATGCTGATCTGTAACAGAAAATCCCTCGCCCCTCCCATCCCCACACACACACCTTAATGTACACTTATAGGGCCACTAAGCCATGTGTAATCCAGTTATATTAACAAAAAGTTACTTCCTTTACCTGTAGTCCCCTACCAATTTTGTTTGAGTTAAGTAATTCTGGAGAAAATATTCTAAGGCTATGTCTAGACTGGCATGATTTTCCGCAAATGCTTTTAATGGAAAAGTTTTTCCGTTAAAAGCATTTGTGGAAAAGAGCGTCTAGATTGACACGGACGCTTTTGCGCAAAAGCACTTTTTGCGGAAAAGCGTCTGTGCCAATATAGACGCGGTTTTGTGCAAGAAAGCCCTGATCGCCATTTTTGCCATCAGGGCTTTTTTGCGCAAAATGGTTCTTAGCTGTCTACACTGGCCCTCTTGCGCAAAAGCATTTGCGCAAGAGGGCTTTTTCCCCAACGGGAGAGTCATTGTATTTGCGGAAGAACACGGACAATCTTACATTAGATTGTCAGTGTTCTTGCGCAAATTCAAAGCAGCCAGTGTAGACAGCTGGCAAGTTTTTCCACAAAAGCAGCCGCTTTTGCAGAAAAACTTTCCAGTCTAGACGCAGCCTATGAGTCTGAGAATGGATGAACATTACAAGTGTCATGAAGGTCAGCAGATATAATCTCTGTTGAACCAAATTTCAGAGCCCAGAGTCCTCCATCTAGTCCCCAGGACTGAAATCTAAATTCTGTGACCAAAACTGCTCCTTCCAACTACCATGGTAAAGCGGAGAGAAACTATCTATTTCTGAAGACACTAGGTCCCAAACCATATGAAGATATATAGATCAAAGCCAATACTTGGATTTATACCCAGAAGCAAAATGGAAATTAGAGCAAACTTCAAAATAGGTGAGAAAATTCCTATAGTTTATACTGTTATGTGAGGGCGAGATAGTGGCATTTCATTAAAGCCCTGTGTAAGTGATGTGTGCAAAGGGGCATTAGTACTTTCAATCCATCTACTTCTAGTCCCTCACTATGCAGCTGCTCCAAAAGGAAATATCTGGGACACTTGTGGGAAGGAAAGCCCGAAAAGCTGCACAAAGCACATTCTGCAACAGATGCAGCTTCCAGCAATACATGTATATTTTCATACAGAAGGCATATAGACCCCTGATCATTTTCTAGAAAAAAGACTAGTTCAGAGTTTTCCATACATCCAGTGTCCAGTCACAAGGAGAGAGAAACTGCAGAAACCAGTTTATTCTCTACTTTCACAAGTGCCCTCACCAGCACTTATTTTCATGCAAACCTGCCAATAGTAGGGAGGAGGCAACTGTCCTCAGAGCGCAGTGACTCAAAAGGGCCAGGGTCTCCCAGTTACCTCTGCCAGCCTTTTAAATCACCACCAAAGCCACCAACATCCTTCAATTGGGCCACCACGAGCTTCTTCAAGTGTCTGGCCGCCCTGGGCCCTTGGGGCCCATCTGCACTCGGCACAGCCGGGGCCCTACCACTTCTCCACTCTGCCATGGCCAACTCATACTGTCTCTGCTCTCTACGGTCCTGGACTTCCAGTTCCTTCATCTGCAGCTTGATCTGCAGCCGCCGCCGCAGCTGCGCTGGGCTGGCCCCTGCCCTGGACGAATTGCGGCTGGCAGGGCTTTCCTGTGAAGTTGTCCCATCTCCCCGGTGGGCTTCAGTTCTCCACCCCCTCTGGGAGCCTGAGACGCTCCCAGGACGGGTCTGGCTGCTCCCCACTGGGACAGAATCCCGGCCCCGTGACTGGTCATTCTCTTCCATCCGGGCAATCAACTGGGCCTTGGTCACTTTTCCCACAGGCAGGCCCCTCTCTCTGCACAGCCCCACCAGCTCTGCCTTCAGGAGTCGGGCATAGGCCATCTCCCTGATTGTCCCCTTGGTACGGACTCACCAGTCTAGTGCTGCAGTGCCCAAGATTCCCAGGAACCGCTTCGCTCTGTCTCCAGCATGCCTGGCTCCAAGTCCCTTCCTTCTACTGAGCCTTCACACTTGCTGCTGGAAGCTCCATCCACGGGGTGCAGTGCATCCCACTCCTGATACCAGTGTGGCTGCACGTCGGGGTTCCCCCGCCTCCTGAACCCCGTAGTGGCACAAACAGACTTTACCAGCCAGTAGAATAGAGGGAATTTATTGCTTCTCCAGGATACAGCACAGTCTAGATGGAATCTGGTTACAGGGCCAGGCCTAGGATGCCTCAGCCCCCCTTGAGATAGGGGAGACTGGGCCCAAATCCCAGCCCCTTGCTTAGGCTGCCTCCTCCATGATTCCAGCCAGAAACTAAAACTCTCTTCCAGCCCTGCCCCCCAGCCAGGTGTTGGTCTCCGCCCTCCTTTCTTTGTCTCCCTCCCTGGGAGGCTGAGCCTGGGTGTCTGGGTTAATCCACATTTGGGAGAGTCAGTGAGAATCTCACATCACTGCGCAGGGGGACCCCGAGTCACAGAGCAGACAGCACCCCCACTATGCCACAACCCTCAAGGGGTCTTCTGTGACTAGGGATTTTAAATTGCAGTTATCTGACTTATCATAGAATCGATACAATTTGAATCAACCACACGATTAGTTGATCACCACCACTCTGCAGAGCCACATCGGGGATAGCTCCAGGAGCCGGATCCAGGTAGGACTGAGCAGTCTCAGGCTCATGCTGACTCAAGAAGCCACCCACGCCACTGGGCTTTTACTACATTTAAAATGCAGATGCTCAGTGTCTCAGAGTAGCACAAGCTAGGACTGCTTGGTCCTGGCTCATCCTAAGTCCAGCAGCCCCTGCCCATGGCCAACCCTGTCCACCAAGAAGAGAGGCTGTTTCAGCACCAGTGCCTCTTTGCGGTGGCCAGGGCTAGCTATGGACAGGGGCTGCACATGACCAGCGTGGGCCACCGTGAACAGGGGCTGTTGCCAGACCAACCTCTGCCCATGGTGAGCCTCGGCCCACCACAGGCAGAGGCTGCTTTGCAGAAGCCTCCCGTATCCCTCCCACTGCCTCTAATAGATAAATATCTAAGGGTATGTCTACACTACAAAGTTAATTTGAACTAACGGACGTTAGTTCGAATTAACTTTCATAGGCGCTACACTAGCGCTCCGCTAGTTCGAACTTAATTCGAACTAGCGGAGCGCTTAGTTCGAACTAGGTAAACCTCATTCTATGAGGACTAAGCCTAGTTCGAACTTACTAGTTCGAAGTAAGGGGTGTGTAGCCCCTTAATTCGAACTAGTGGGAGGCTAGCCCTCCCCAGCTTTCCCTGGTGGCCACTCTGGGCAACACCAGGGAAACTCTATTGCCCCCCTCCCGGACCCGGACCCCTTAAAGGGGCACGGGCTGGCTATGATGCCCGTGCCAGGTGCAATCCTGCCAGCACCCAGATAGCAGACCCTGCACCTGGCACAGCTCGAGCCAGCCACCCGATGCCCCCCAGCTCTCCCCCTCTTCCCGGAACCAGGCTGGCAGCTCCCAGGAACTTGCCTGGGACTGCAAGTGGCAGGCACCCGCCTGGTCTAGTGCGGACATCGTGGACCTCATCCACGACCTCCACACTAGGCACAGGAAAGCGGCCGTCTAGGGCAGGAGAGCTGCCAGCCTGGCCACCCAGGAGCAGGTGTGCATGAAAATCAAGGGGGTCCAGTGAGACCCCCAACCCTGAGCCCTGAGCTTACAATGGCTGTACTTGGTCAGACCAAAGGTCCATCTAGCCCAGTAGCCTGTCTGCCGACAGCGGCCAACCCTAGGGACCCTGGAGGGGATGGACCGAAGACAGTGACCAAGCCATTTGTCTCATGCCATCCCTCTCCAGCCTTTCACAAACTTTGGGCAGGGACACCACTCCTACCCCCTGGCTAATACCACTCCATGGACCCAACCTCCATCACTTTATCTCACTTCTTTTTAAACTCTGTTCTAGTTCTAGCCTTCACAGCCTCCTGCAGCAAGGAGTTCCACAGGTTGACTCTTTGCTTTGTGAAGAACAACTTTCTGTTACTAGTTTGAAGCCTGCTACCCATTCCTTTCCTTTGGTGTCCTCTAGTCCTTCTATTATGGGAACTAATGAAGAACTTTTCTGTATGCACCCTCTCCACCCCACTCACGCTTTTATAGACCTCTATCATATCCCCCCTCAGTCTCCTCTTTTCTAAACTGAAAAGTCCCAGTCTCTTTAGCCTCTCTTCATATGGGACCTGTTCCAAACCTCTGATCATTGTAGTTGCCCTCCCCTCTCCCACCCTCTCTCTTCCCCCTCCCACCTCCTTTTCCCAGTCTCCCCAAGTTTTGTTCAATAAAGAGAGATTCTATTTTTGACCACACGTTTTCTTTATTTTGTACATCAGGAAGGGGGGCTAGGGAAGGGTAAGTGGAAGGAGGTGAGGGAGGAATGGGGCACGAGCCCCCAATGGGGAGGACTGGGGTGGCTCTGTGGGCTTCTAGGGGTGGAAGATCTCCTGCAGCCCCCCAATTGCCTCCTCTCCCCAGATGGCAGCCTGTGGCAAGTGCAGCCGGTCTGATGGCCGAGTGCTGTGATGTGCCCAGTGTGGGCACTCAGGGCACTCCAAGCCAGGACTGCTTTGCAAGAGGGGCACCCCTGAGAACTGTCTGTCCGGGGTGGGGGTTGGGTCCCTTTAAGCACAGCCCTCGGCTAGCCTGAGGCAGCAGCTCCACACTCTAAGTCCTCATCTGATGCCATGCCGGCACTGCTTCTGGCCATCCTTAACCCCGGTTCAGGGTCCACTTAATGTGGATATGCTAGTTCGAATTAGCAAAATGCTAATTAGAACTAGTATTTTAGTCTGAATCCATTAGTTCGAATTAGCTTAGTTCGAATTAACTAATTCGAACTAAATTCATTCGAATTAGTGCTGTAGTGTAGACATACCCTAATAGAGGCAGCAGGGGAGGGCAGGTGAGTGTTGGGTTCTCCCAGCATGGGCTCCTGTTCTCCCTTCCCCACACCTCTCATAGAGGCAGAAATGGGGGGGTGGGGAAGTGAATACAGGCAGTCCCCGGGTTACGTACAAGATAGGGACTGTAGGTTTGTTCTTAAGTTGAATCTGTATGTAAGTCAGAACTGGCGTCAGCCGCTGCTGAAACTGATCAGTTTCAACAGCGGCTGAATCTGGACGCCAGTTCTGACTTACATAGGATTCAACTTAAGAAACCCAGGTGTTCCCAAGTCAGCTGCTGCTGAAACTGATCAGCGGCTGATTCCAGGAAGCCCGGGGCAGAGCAGCTGGGGTGCTGCCCGGTTGGTACAGTAGCGCCGAGGAGCGGCGCTGCGGGACCAACCCGGCAGCACCCCAGCTGCTCTACCCCAGGGGTAGGCAAGAAAATCCTGGTCTGCTGGGAGGGAGGAGAGGGGGCACTAGCTGCACCCCCCCTCCCCCAGCAGACCAGGGAGACGCGGGTGGCGGGACCGCCCGCGTCCTCCACGGCTTTGCTCCGTCTCCCTGGTCTGCAGGGAGACGGGGAGCAAAGCCTTGGAGCACGCCCGCAGCGGAACAGCCCGGGCGCGCCTGGGCTGTCCCGCTGCGGGCGTGCTCCAAGGCTTTGCTCCGCGTCTCTCTGGTCTGCCGGGGGGGGGCTCCCCCCCCCCCAGCAGACCAGGAAGACGTGGAGCAGCTTTTCTCGCCCCGGAGGACGGGGGCAGCGGGACTGCAGCACATCTGGGCGTCCTGCCGCTCCAGTCCTCCGGGGCAAGAAAAGCCCCATTCGTAACTGCGGATCCGATGTAAGTCGGATCCGCGTAACTCGGGGACTGCCTGTAGTCAATACTCCGGTCGACTACTAGATAACATCCCTATCTGTGACCTCACCCCATCACAGCAAGCTGCTCAGTAGTACAACAGCCACAAGGATTCAACAGTCATCTTTAATTTTTAACTTGAGTCTCAAGTGATCTCCCGCGGATGCTGTCAATGCAACGAGAGATGTTGCCCTTTCCAAGTTGGCTGGAGGTATTACAACATTCACTCTTGCCATTAACCACTGCTATAGGAATTTGAATTCTTACCTAGAATAACCTTAAGTGTTTGCTTGGAAAAACACAAACATCAACTGTTTGCCCATTAAGCATCAGATGGAAAGCAGATCTATAAGCTGCCAATATATATGTAATAGACACAGTCAGATTTATATCCAATAACATGACCGCAGATGGAACAAAAGCAGCTTCTCTCTCACGCACACGCATATTTTTTGCAGTTTTCTCCTTTATCTTAAATTATGTTTCCCAGCCTAAACTCACAATACTGAACTGTTTTACTTTTCTTTTTCCATGTAGAGGCTCTTTAAATCCTGTACAGCCCAGCTCTAAAATATGCAGTTTCCATTCACTCTGCATCAAGAATGTCTCTGTGCATGAATGAGTGAGTGAGTAGTTCAACAGTTGCTGTTTCATTACCCAGAGCAGAATGTGTTTTTCACTCTGTTTCCCTGACTCCTGCCACTACACAGAAACAAATGAAAAAACAAAGTAGTAAAAATTAATTGAGTTAACCAGCTCTGTTTAACAGCTGGTAGTTTTGCTTGGAGAGCTTTACCATTTCTAAGTAAAGGTCTCAAGAGAATGTGCAGTGTACTATTGCACTTCTTGTCCCTATTGCACTCTTTAGAAAGAATACCACTAATAGCCCTATGCAGCTTCTGATGATTTCCACTTTCTTCAGTGGTGCAAAACTGTGCCATATATGGGTGCACCGTTTGTATGCACTGACAAGTACTAGAGGCCACAGGGAACCTCGGTGGAGTATTCCCTGCATGCAGTAATATCACCTTGTGCTGCTAATAGCAAAATAAGAAAACCTAAAGTGGGCACGTCTAGGCAACATGCAAGTAAGACCAGGACCTTGTCCTCCACATCTTTTGAACACCGACAATCTCTAGCTGAAGAGCAGTTGTGTGAGCACAGATATTACACGTGACATTGTGAGGCATACTTCATCCCACTCCCATGACTCATGCACAGGTCTCCTGCCACTACTGCTCTGCACACTGTAAGATCCATCATTTGGCCATCTGAGGCTATGTCTACACTATGGAGTTTTCTCTGCCACATCCAGGGAACACATCTGCTCTTCCACTTTTTTTTTTGTGGAAGAGCAGATGCACTTTCGGAAGCCCTGTTTTCCTCCTCTCATGAGGAAGAAAGGCTCTTCTGAAAGAAGAGGCTTTTTCAAAATTTGGCCCAGTGTAGGCTGGCCAAACCTCAGAAAAGCCTCTTCCAAAAAAAACTATGAGAAAAAACTAGCAGAGCGCAATTTGCATACCTTTTTCCGATAGATCAGTGTAGTGTAGAAATAGCCTTAATCAACTTTCTTTTGTTCCCCTACTGCACAAGCATAGCAACTGCTATCCTTATCACTATGTGGTCATAACAGTGCTAGTGTAATATCGCTGAACTCTTGCTTATAATTCACAAACTACTCCACAGTTCATTGATCATTAAATCATTGAATTTCACTGTGGTGCTGTAGGTGGATGATTGTTCAGGTACGTGCTCTATCAGGTAAAACACCAAACTCTTCTACTTATTCCTATGACTCTCCAGGTGGAAGTTAAAATCTCCATGTGCTTTTTTCACATATTTTTGTTTATTTTTTGTCAACTTCTGGTACCTTCTCAGAGTCTCCTATGAATCCTCAGCTCAGACATAGAGAGGCCTTGTAGATACACCTCTTTTAAAAAAGCCATTTCCACCATGCCACTAGAAAAGCACATGCATACATTTTATTTAAATAAATCCTCTTTTGTTACCCATGTTCTCTAATATCTACCTGATCCTAGACCATGAAATCCGGGGCTTTGGGAGTCTCTTCTTGGAAAGCACCTAGCATCTATCATTCTTATTTATATAATAGGCACAACCACAAACAAAAAATAAATGATTAAATGACAACAGTAGAAACAATCTCCTTTAGAAACTTGCATTTCAGTGGGTATTCCTTCTTTTTTTAAAGCCCATGGGGGGGGGGGGGAAGGAGGGGAATTAAAACAATGAAAATAACTTGGAAATTAATCAATACTTTAAACACGTTATTTATGCATGAGACCCTGTAATTTAAGACTGAAAAGAAATCCTGAATAATTCAATATTTGGGTCTTTGCTGAAATATGTTAAATATTTTAAATTAATTAGCAAATATTAAAAACATAAATCACATAATCAAGTGACAATTCTGTCACAAGATAGTCAGAGGGTTAGATGGGAATACAATCCTACAGAGATTCATTATTTTATAGTCCATCATTTAAACTAATAGTAAAGAGAATTTCTCATGTTTACGGTTCAGGTTTCGGTTGCGAGCCACATTCCTGTGCTGAGGCTACGTCTAAACTGTACCCCTCTGTCGGCAGAAGGATGTAAATGAAGCACTTCAAAAATGCAAATGAAGCGGGGATTTAAATATCCCACGCTTCATTTGCATACTTGTGTCATGGCACTGTTTTGAACAAGCGCCATTTCGAAAAGGCACCCTGTTGTCGAAAAAAACATGTCTAAACTGCGGTTTCAGTTTCGAAATGGGGCTTGTTCGAAACAGCGCCATGACGTGATTATGCAAATGAAGGGTGGGATATTTAAATCCCCACTTCATTTGCACTTTTGAAGTGCTTCATTTACATCCCTCTGCCGACAGAGGGGTGTAGTTTAGATGTAGCCTTAGGGTCCATGTTGCACCATTACAGTAAGGAGCATATCACACTTGCTGCTATATCCCTTTTTGGCATGCAGCCTGATCCCTGTTTCATGCTGGTCCTACTTTGCAGGCTGGTGAAAGAAGCTATGGCCCTCACTCCCATTTTTTCTGCCCCTATCATGCACTGTGCACCCATGGGAGAATATGGAGACAGAAGGACCACAACTGCACCTGACTTCTGTTCATGGGTCAAATGTGGGGTGGGGCTCAGAGGTATGTACAGAAATCCCACTAGCACCCTCCTCACTCTATGCAGGCCAGGCACAGCCTGTCCCTTAATATATATATTGCAGTTAGTATTGCACCAATTGTCTATTTTCTTTCGTGATACAACATTACAGAAGAAAAGCACACATCAGCTCTGTGGATGTGCGTGGGCCTTAAATACAGAGAGAATAATGGTGTTAGCTGGATTCTTATGTTACTACAGGTTGTACCTCCCTTAACAGGGACTCCCTGGTCTGGCAACATCCATGGTCCAGCATGGATCACAGATGTTCCTAGATCACAGAATCCAGGAACAGGAAGGTCTGGCGGCAGAGCAGGAGCACATTAGGGAGCACTGGCAACCCAGTGGGGGGCTACGGGTGGCACAGCGGGGAGTTCTGGCCCTAGCAGCAGCCATGGAGCTCTGTTCCTGGGCATAGAGCTCCAGCCCTGGCCCTCCGCCCCAGCCCTGGATGCGCAGCTCCAGCCCCGGCAGCAGTACCAGGTGGCTGTGAAGCTCTGTCCCAGCTGGGGAGCTCCACCCATGCCACTCTGCCCTGGCAGCAGCGGGGCCAGCAGCAACTAGAGAGCCCTGTGGGGCTGGGGCAGCAGTGGGGGCAGGCCAGAGCCCTAGCCCAGTGGCAGCATAGACCAGGAGGGGAGGGACCTTCCATTGTCCAGCAAATCCCCTCATACAGGACCAGTCAGGTCCCAAGGGTGCCAGACCAGCGAGGTCCAATCTGTATAAACACTGGTCACATTAAAAAAAAAAAAACACTTGCAAATGCAGCCACAAATAAAGTATCTAAATTTATATTGGCTGCTATTCATGGTCTCTTTAGTTCATAAATATTCAGATAACTATTTTGCATTCCAGAAAATAGTTGTGAATGCTAAATTTCATGAAGCTGTACTGGAAGAATCCACTACTTCCTAATCATAATTAGTCATTCTTCTGTTCATGTTGTAATCATCCAGCCAGGCAGCAGTAACAATACCATGAAACCAATTACACACATGAAATGCTAATAACTAATAGTGCATTCAGCGTAGTCAGCAGCTCACACATCACCAGTAGTTTGAAAATTATTTGTTCAAGCCATTTGGTGAACAGATAGAAGAAATGAATTGCAGAAACTAGGAATGATTTGTGAGTAATCCTCAAAAATAAACGGTGCTAAAATCATCGTATTTTATTGTTCAATAAACATTGTTTGAACAGCCATAGTATAGTAATAACTGCAAGACAGGAACTGTAAAGGTAATAAACTATTGAACTTTTCCCTTTAATAAGAGCCTGGGTAGTTCTTTTCCTAGCTGGACGTGTGGCGCTCACCACACTCTCACCCTTGACCTAGAGTTAGTAACCTACAGTGAAGTAAATTCTACTTTTCACTGGATTGGAGACACATATTCTGAAGCGAATTACATAGCTCACTGGACTATGGAATGGTTTCCTTCCAAAATTAATACAAACGAAATGCATTGTTGCTCTCGAGTCCTTAGATTACCTTACTGGTTACTCATATCCCACTCACCATCTTTAATTAAAGTCTGCCTAGTTTATTCCAGTAAAAAGTAGCTTTGAATGCATGCATTAAAAAAGCAACTCTTGTGTTCCTGGCTAGCAGTGCACTCCCTATGGGAGGACTAGTCCTCTAGAGTATATGTCCTCACTGCAATTAAACCACAGGGCCCACATCAGCTGGCTCAGGCTTGTGCAGTTTAGCCTAAGGGACTGTTTAATTTCAGTGTAAACAGACTTTCTGACAGAGGGAGCCAAAGGAGGCAGTTGCTACAGGATCCAGTTATTCAAAGAGCAGCAGCAGCCAGGCCCCTGGGCCATTTAAATTGATGCTGGATCCGTGCACCACACACTCTGTGTGGTTCTGAGGCCTGGGGGGATGCATCACACATGGAGGGTTGGCTGCCCCAGCCCTGCCTCTTCCACATATGGTCCCTCTCCTTCCAGGAGCAGTGTCACACACACACCGCACTTTGCACAGGGGCCCACGGGGCTATCAGCTCCCCCGAAGGTAGACAACCTATAGCAGTTTGGCCACAACTACCAATTAGTGTCTTTTGGGGGTATTTGCTGAAGAAATGCCTTGAATGAGCACAGACTTCAGAAGTTAGATGCAAAATAGAGGCCATCACACAAGTGAACATATTGATAGGAGTTGTGCAATCCAAAAAGACATGATAATCCCCTTACAAGATCACTTTCAATATTAGGTCCAAAACTCTTAGTAATGCAAGTGTCTTAACAACACTGCACTCTAATGAAGTCCATTCTTGTACACAACATTGGGCCATCATTCAATTAAACTCATTAATCCAATATGTAGAGTGGTGAAGTGTGTCTTCTATGACAGATACATTTCTGGCTTCCTGAGCTTCCAAGGCCTACATTAAACAGGTGCCTTTTCAGTCTTCCCATTTAACCCCTATACCGATTTTTCAATTTCTACTTCTTCCATGTCTATGAACTCCTGTTTCATAATTAATTATGAAATTTCATAATTTAATTTCACTGCTAATTAAAAAGTGTATTGCAATGAAAAACTGTGACTCTCAATAAATGGGAAATAAAGAAATTAAATACGTTTTTTAAAAAGCCATAAATCCATTTCCTATGTCTCCACCTGCTCATTGTGGGTTGATGAAGGGTTTTACAAGTTGTGGGTAACCAGAGGAAATAATTTTTCTAAAAACTGTAGGTCAAAGTGCCAGAATGAAAGTCTGGGTTCATCCACAGATGAGGTATACAAAACTTTGCTACATCAGTGTATCTTGAAATAGGGACACTGTGTGGGGTAAGAGTGGTTCATTTTCAATACTGCCACTATCAAGACAGCCAGTTACTGCTGGTTTTGTTACCTACATTTTTAAGCCACTGAACACCTACCAGATAGTAATACCATTCAGTCCTCAACTACCTAAGGTTCAGTCCAGCTACCAAGAAATTCAGGCATCAATCTCTGTTACTAGTCATTTGAGCCATCTAGCCTCATCTTCTTTCTTTGCTATTTGCTAGCAGATACCAAAATAGCATCAAGAAAAATACTGTTATGCTCACTGGCACAGATGCCCAACCCTCCGGGAATTTCCTCAGAACAGCTATGGCTGTTAGTAAACATTCTACTAAAATATACACTTCAAAAAAATTATTTCAATCAATGTTAAAATGAAGCCAATTCCCCTTTTTGTTTCATTTACTATTATTTATCCTGCAAAATAAACAAGCATTATAGGAAAGCAGAAACAACACTGACCAGAAATCTCTTAGGAGACGCACCACGTAAAACAAAGTAAACATTACATATTTTCCTATTAGTTATTAGACAGTTTCTATGTAGTAAAATATTATTTGCCAAATGTTTCATTTATTTAAATATCAGACATAAGGAGATTTTAAAAATATGATTTTTAAAAAATATAGAAAGAGGACATAGCATTAGGGTTTTGTTAAACTTTTCATAGCAAAGAAAAACCACATTTATTTTCCTTGACCAAGAGTGTTTTTAATTTAACAGATAATTGAACTTATAGGTCAAATTTTAAAAGTGCCAGGGGCTTCGGGGCCGAGGGGATTCCAGAATTAAGAGCTGCTTTTCTATTTCAGAAAAGTCATTGCTCTCTTAGAATGTTTCTACAAATGTTCTTTCTGAAGATGGTTTATGAACTGAGCAGTAACACTGAGCATGACAAAATTATGGTGTGATTATTTCCAAGGTTACCTGGAGCAATTCTTGTATCAGGGTCAGTGACACAAATTGTAAGAAAAGGTCATGTCACAGATTTCAACATAGGAATATTCATGGAACCACGTCCTTTTGCTTTGGCTCTGGGCAGCCAAGGCAGTTAAAAATTATATCAAAAATAGGATGTGAATAGACTCCCTCATCTTTCACAATTCCATTGCATTTGCACACCAGGGAACTGTGCTCTTTCCTGTTCCATATGGTGAATATATTACAGGTGGAATGTGATACAGTTTAAACTAAAAATTAAGTTTTGGTGCATCAAAACAGAGACAAAAAAATAAGAGCCAGAACCTGAAATCAGGGCAAATTAAGAATATTTTTGATGTAGTGTTTTGATTCAAGCCCATTTCCACAACCATTTACTAGTGCTACGAAAACAAATAACTTCCTTGCACTATATATAATTTTTTTTCTTCAAGGGACCTGCCAGGAAGGCAAGGCATCAGATGAACTCTCACCACAGAAATCAAACATTTTATCAAAAAAGTTCAAATGTAGCATATATCAACTGGTATTAGGCAAGAACAATCTTCACAGCCCTCTGACCCTGTACAGCTTACTGCCATGATCCTGAATTGTTTTAAACACTATACAATAAATGATAAATAAAATAAATAATTAATAACAATAGTAATAAACAATAGACAAAATACAGGCTATTTCCTCCTGCTGTGTATTGTTTTAGAAAGATCCCCTGGGGCTGTCTCCCTCTACTGTCATTTTGGTCTCTGGCAAAATTGTATTGTGTCTCAGGATTTTATTACCAGACCCCCTTTTTTTTACATGTGCCTCAAAACACTTCATTGAATTTACATCACAGCATATTATGGCTTCACTTAATGTGTTTTTCTGTTTTGTAGCTGCATGTTTTCAACTTTCTTGCATCTGAAAAGACCCCACAGTGGAAAATCCAATCAAGTTTCAGTACAGCAATCAAGCTTTATTGCAGTTGTGATTTAGTTCCTTCCCAGGTGCACACTCATTACTTTATCTCTTTCTAGCGTATTTTCAACACCTAACATTTTGAGCAAGATGTGTCTGTTAATCATAAAAAGTAGTGCACATCTGCTTATTTGTTAGTACAGTACATCATGTAAAACAAAAGCAAGCTGCTGTTTATCTATTATGTATTTTTAAAAAGCCATACATCAACAGCCATCTAGGTTACCCAATGGTTCAGTGTTTCTAACCTTACAAAACTTCACCTGATTCATTTCAGGTTTGCTGATTGAGTTACTTCACTTGGCACCACTAGTTTTTAAACAAGACACAAGAGCCAACCGGACAACCATAAATATGAAACAAATTTCCAGTTAGTATTGGAAACACAACTGGCCTCTAAGAAGAAGTTGTAAGCTACTATCAATGAATAGATTTCAGATTCATTTTCTCTGTCATCTTTAGGCCATTTTCAGAGCACATACAATGCCTTCAAAAGTATCAATCTGCAAAGACATGAGAGCTCATGTTGCATATTTCACTACTGTTGTGCAATATATGACAGGATTTTTCTGTGCAAATGTTTTCTTCATTTTTATTCCTCAAAACTAAGCAAAATAAAATCCTGTTATCATTGCAGAAGTTCATTCTCTATTAGCTGCCATAAGAAGGGTTTTACAGAGTAGAAGTAAGATTATACTAATACAGAGGTGGGCAAAAGGGCCTCCGCAGGCCGGATCCAGCCTGCCAAGCGGACTGATCCAGACTGCTGAGGCCCTGCCACTCCCCCGCCCCCAGGCCAATCAGAGCCTGAGGAGCTGCGCAATACTTTCTTCACTCTGCCCCAGCCCTGCGAGAAGTATGTGGCACTTCAAAGTGCCACTTGCTCTTCACAGGGTGGAAGGAGGCTTCCCATGCTCCCTGCCCCCAGGGCCTGATTGGCCTGGGGTGGAGGAGCGTGGGAAGCCTCTTCCTGCCCTGCCAGGACATGGGTGCCTAGTGGAAAGGGGGGACAAAGGGGCTCCCCCACCCCCAGACCAATCATGGTCTGGGGGTGGGGTAGCCCAGAAGCATTCTGTCCCCACTCCTTCTGGTTTAGGTCCCGCCCCTTCTGGGCAGCCCAAATTTTTTTCAAATTTTTGAAGTGGCCCCCGGCCCAAAATTATTGCCCACCCTTGTTCTAGAAAGTGCTTTTTATAAACCAGAGAAGGAGAGCACTGGCTTTGTATCCCAGTTCCCAGTCCTGCAAGCTGATTAACAGAAAGACACATAAGACCATACTAAGCCCCACTGACTTCATTAGGACTCCATGAGATTGCAGGCAGGCTGTTCCTAGTGGGGCACAGGGCAATTCCTCTCAGTGCCCCAGGTGCAAGAGGCCAGGACAAGTTCCCCCCTCCACCTGGCCTCTGCTCCACCTTTTCCTTAAGCCCCCGTGCTCCGCCCACCCCCCACCACTACTCAACCCCTTACTTCCTGCCCTAAGCAATGCTGGCACAGGGTGGCAGCAGGAGTCCCCCCTTTGTTCATTGCAGTGGTGGGAGGCCCAGCAACCTGATCTTCCCTGCCCCACTGTCTTCTTCCAGGCCACTGCACCCCACTTCTATGCAGTGGCAGGAAGCAAACCACGCTGCAGCTGGGGCACTCTGCTTCCTGCTGCCACGAAGAAGTGGAACACCAGCTGGGAGAGGGCCACACACCGGAGTGGTGCAGGCTGCTGGGCCTCTCCAGAGCTCTCTGTCATAGTGAGTGAGGGTCAGAGAGGGAGGCTCTTTGTTTTTGCTGGCATGACACACCTGAGAGAATAAGCAGAGACCCCAGAGATAAAAGATCTTATTTTGGCCAAACCTCCAAGCTAGGGAAGAACAGTTTTAGGGTAAGTTTGTAGGAAGCTTTAACTTGTTTAGCTATGTTTTTTATTTTAAATTTCTCATTTACTTTGCTCTGTTTTCAGATGCAAGCACTGAAATCCCACTGTTTGTACTTAGTACAATCACTTTTATTTACTATTAGGCCTAGTGTAAATAATTGTTACATGGGAAAGCAATCAGCGTGTACTTCCTCCATTCATTGTTAAAGGGGAAACAAAATACAGGACTATGTAGCACTTTAAAGACTAAAAAGATGGTTTATTAAATGATGAGCTTTTGTGGGCCAGACCCACTTATCAGATCAAATAGTGGAAGAAAATAGTCACAACCATATATACCAAAGGATACAATTAAAAAAATGAACACATATGAAAAGGACAAATCAAATTTCAGAACAGAAGGGGAATGCGGGGGGGGGGGGGGAGGAAGGTAAATGTCTGTGAGCTAATGGTATTAGAGGTGATAATTGGGGAAGCTATCTTTGTAATGGGTGAAATAGCTAGAGTCTTTGTTGAGACCCCCGCGTAGAGTGTCGAATTTTAGCATGAATGACAGTTCAGAGGATTCCCTTTCAAGTGCAGATTTAAAAGGCCTCTGAAGCAGGATGCAGGTAATTAAGTCATTGAGACAGTGCCCTTTCTGGTTGAAATGGCAAGAAACTGTTTTTTCTTTGTGATCCTGTCTATTATTTGTTTTGTGGGCATTGATCCTTTGGTGAAGTGTCTGAGACGTTTGTCCAATGTACAAAGCAGATGGACACTTTCGGCATATGATAGCATAAATTATATTTCTGGATGCGCAAGAATATGTGTTCTTGATCTTATAACTCACTTGGTTAGGTCCAATAATGGTATCAGCAGAGTGAATATGTGGACAAAGCTGGCAACGGGGTTTGTTGCAAGGGAAGGTACCAGGGTTGGTATTTGTGTGGTATGTCCTGTGGTTGTTGGTGAGAATCATCTTGAGGTTAGGTGGTTGTCTATAGGAGACTATGGGTCTGTCTCCCAAAGCCTCTTGGATTTTAGTATCCTGTTTCAGTATAGGCTGTAATTTATTGATAATGTGTTGGACAGGTTTAAGTTGGGGGCTGTAGGTGATGACATGTGGTGTTCTATTGTTGGTTTTCTTGGGTCTGTCTTGAAGTAGATGGTTTCTAGGTATTCGTCTGGCTCTTTCAATTTGCTTTTTTATTTCTCTGGGTGGGTAGTTGAGGTTTATAAATGCTTGGTAGAGATCCTGAAGTTTCTGGTCTCTGTCAGTGGGATGCGGTTGTATCGAAGGGCTTGGCTATAGATGATGGATCGTATGGTGTGTGCTGGATGGGAGCTGGAAGCATGTAAGTAACTGTATGAGTCAGTGGATTTTCTGTAGAGGGTGGTGTCTAATTTTCCATTGTTGATTTGTACTGTGGTGTCCAGGAAATGGATCTCTCGTGTAGAATGGTTCAGCCTGAGGTTGATGGTGGGGTGTAGGTTGTTGAAATCTCTGTGCAATATCTCCAGTGTTTCTTGGCCATGCGTCCAGATCATAAATATGTCATCGATGTAGCGTAAGTAGAGAAGGGGTAAAATGGGACGGGAGTTGAGGAAATGTTGTTCTAGGTCAGCCATAAAGATGTTAGCATACTGTGGGGCCATGCGTGTACCCATGGCTGTGCCGCTGATCTAGAGGTATAAGACTCTAGCTATCTCACCCATTAGAAAGATAGCTTCCCCAATTATCACCTCTAATAGCATTAGCTCACAGACATTTACCTTCCCCCTCCCCCCCCCCCCCCCGCATCCCCCTTCTGTTCTGAAATTTGATTTGTCCTTTTCATATGTGTTCATTTTTGTAATTGTATCCTTTGGTGTATATGGTTGTGACTATTTTCTTCCACTATTTGATCTGAGGAAGTGGGTCTGGTCCACGAAAGCTCATCACCTAATAAACCATCTTGTTAGTCTTTAAAGTGCTACATAGTCTTGTATTTTGTTTCAGCTACACCAGACTTACACGGCTACATTTCTATCATTGTTAAAGGGGGATTGTCTGATTTATTTAATAAGGGGTTCTGACCCCATTTGGTGAGTGGGTTTCCTGATTGCTGTGCCCGTAAGTATGTTCTTCTCAGATCTGAAGCGATTTGTTGTCTGCATTGCTCTTCCAGGGGGGAGAAAGTGGAGGTGATCTCAACTCTGTGCTTTGGCTGAGGGAGACCAGGAGATCTGGCCCAGCAGGATAGGGTGGTGAGGAGCCCCTAACAGCAAGGTAACAAGTGGCAGTGGCTTTATCAGCACACCAGAAAGCAGCCCCAAATGGTCTTCTGGGACTGCACCCTATCACAGATGTGTTTGTTTTGTCTGGTAATGGTTGTGAAGTGAACAGAGTGGATTTTAATTACACTGTAAAGTAAAGAATGTTGAGATTTCAAGTGAATATTTTCTCTCTTCACTGTTCTATAAAATGCTAATTTATTCTATTATCTTTCCCCTTGAAATTGACAACATTGTTTATAATTCAAAAAAATTCACAGACCTCAATGCCACTTAAATAATAATGGTATGGATTTAAAACTTCCCCAAATTCTTTTATTTATTTACTTGCTGACAATAAGATACAGTTTACATGCCCACTCAGGATCAAGACTTCATTGTACTCGGTAAAAACTCAAGAATAACAACCTGTCAACCCCACAGAACTTGTAATTTCATATTTTATTCCTTTTATGCTCCCCTATTCAGCTTTGTGCAATTTAACAGCTCCCATTACCATTAAACTTCTGTTCTCTTTATTAATGTTTCAGTCTAGTTTAGAAAAGATATAAAATTATTAGGGAATAATTTTAACACTTTAGTAACTGAGGGTATGTCTAAACTACCCCACTAGTTCGAACTAGCGGGGTAATGTAGGCATACCGCACTTGCAAATGAAGCCCGGGATTTGAATTTCCCGGGCTTCATTTGCATAAACCGGGTGCCGCCATTTTTAAATCCCGGCTCGTTCGAACCCCGTGCCGCGCAGCTACACGTGGCACGGACTAGGTAGTTCGAACTAGGCTTCCTAGTCCGAACTACCGTTACTCCTCGTGGAATGAGGCTGCACGGGGTTCGAACGAGCCAGGATTTAAAAATGGCGGCGCCCAGCTTATGCAAATGAAGCCCGGGAAATTCAAATCCCGGGCTTCATTTGCAAGTGCGGTATGCCTACATTACCCTCCTAGTTCAAACTAGTGTAGACATACCCTGACATTGTTAAACTAGAACCAAAAACCATGTAATCAAAGATGTGTAGATAGTGTAGTGTTTAATCTGGGAAGTAAATTGTGATAGCAATGCTTTCTAATGGCATAAAGAAGGGAAGACAAAGTGAGAGTTGCTGTCTAACACAAGCCAAAAGCTGTTATGTGAAGGTGCTAGATTATCCACTTATAGTCCTATTTCCAGGAATTTATAAAATGATTAAGAAAATGCTCCATGAAGAAACTTATTACATAAGGCTTTATCCCAGAGCCAACTTAAATCTAGTTTAAATCAGTTTACTTCTTATATTTTTGCAATTTAAGATGCTCTTTTTGTGCTCTGATTTATAATCAATGCCTTCAGCTGAAACCATCGTATTTTACAGTTATTAGTCTATGATGTAGACTAAAGCTTCTAAGTGTTTGAAACAGAAATAAAACAGCAGCTACTCTGTACAATGTGTTTGGAATGTTAAATTTATATTCAGGAACATGGTTTGTATGGAAAGATTCAGGACTGTGCATATGGGTGCTAAATTATAGGCTCTGTAGCTCTCAAACCTTTATGCTTTATTGAACACTCTAGCAACCACCAGGCCTTATCTAGAGAGGTGGGTTAGTGAAGTAGCCCTATCTGTGACACTCAACTTGTCTGCGTGGTGGCAAGTGAAACAATGTCAGTTTTCTGTATATATCATTTAAAACCTAGTTAAAATAGGCTGCCAATTAAAGTTTAAAGACCAACAAAACCAACAAACCAACTTGTGTACGCATTGAGTTTTTCCATTTTTCCTGCCTACCCCATCACCATTCCCTCAATACTCTGTTAGACTGCTAGAAAGCTCAACAAACCTAAGTGATAGGGCAACAAAACGTCAAATGAAATTTAATGTTGATAAATGTAAAGTAATGCACATTGGAAAAAGAATCCCAGCTATATATACAATATGATGGGGACTAATTTAGCTGAAATTACTCGAGAGAGAGATCTTGAAGTCATTGTGGATAGTTCTCTGAAAACATCTACTCAGTGTGCCGCAGCAGTCAAAAAAACAAACAATGTTAGGAATCATTAAAAAAAAGGACAGAGAATAAGATAGAGAACATCTTATTGCCTCTATATAAAATCAGGGTATGCCCACATCTTGAATACTGCATACGGCTGTGGTCGCCTCATCTCAAAAAAGATATATTGGCATAGGAAAAGGTTCAGAAAAGGGCAACAAAAATGATTAGGGGATTGGAACGGGTCCCATATGAAGAGAAATTAAAAAGACTTGGACTTTTCAGCTTAGAAAAGGGGGGTACATCTACACTACAGTGCTAATTCGAACTAACGCGTCTAGAACTAAAAACTAGTTTGAATTGGTGTTTTGCTAATTCGAACTAGCATGTCCACATTAAGTGGACCCTGAACCGGGCTTAAGGATGGCCGGAAGCAGTGCCGGCAGGGCATCAGAAGAGAACCTAGAGCGTGGAGATGCTGTCTCAGGCTAGCCGAGGGCTGCGCTTAAAGGGACCCGACCCCCACCCTGGACAGACAGTTCTCAGGGGTGCCCCGCTTGCAAAGCAGTCCTGGCTTGGAGTGCCCTGAGTGCCCACACTGGGCACATCACAGCACTCAGCCATCAGCCCGGCTGCACTTGCTGCAGGCTGCCATCTGGGGAGAGGGGCCAATTGGGGGGCTGTAGGTGAGGTTCCACCCCCAGAAGCCCACAGAGCCAGCCCAGTCCTGCCCATAGGAGGCTCGTAACCCATTCCTCCCTTACCTCCTTCCACTTACCCTTCCCTAGCCCCCCTTCCTGATGTACAAAATAAAGGACAATTGTGTTCAAAAATGGAATCTGTCTTTATTGAACAAAACTGGGGGAGACTGGGAAAAGGAGGTGGGAGGGGGAAGAGAAAGGCTGGGAGAGGGGAGGGCAACAACAATGATCAGAGGTTTGGAACAGGTCCCATATGAAGAGAGGCTAAAGAGACTGTGACTTTTCAGCTTAGAAAAGAGGAGACGGAGGGGGGATATGATAGAGGTCTATAAAAGCGTGAGTGGGGTGGAGAGGGTGCATACAGAAAAGTTCTTCATTAGTTCCCATAAAGAAGGACTAGAGGACACCAAAGGAAAGGAATGGGTAGCAGGCTTCAAACTAGTAATAGAAAGTTGTTCTTCACAAAGCAAAGAGTCAACCTGTGGAACTCCTTGCTGCAGGAGGCTATGAAGGCTAGAACTAGAACAGAGTTTAAAGGGAAGTGAGATCAAGTCATGGAGGTTGGGTCCATGGAGTGGTATTAGCCAGGGGGTAGGAGTGGTGTCCCTGCCCAAAGTTTGTGGAAGGCTGGAGAGGGATGGCACGAGACAAATGGCTTGGTCACTGTCTTCGGTCCATCCCCTCCAGGATCCCTAGGGTTGGCTGCTGTCGGCAGACAGCTACTGGGCTAGATGGACCTTTGGTCTGACCCAGGACGGCCATTGTAAGCTCAGGGCTCAGGGTCGGGGGTCTCAGTGGACCCCCTTGATATTCATGCACACCTGCTCCTGGGTGGCCAGGCTGGCAGCTCTCCTGCCCTAGACGGCCACTTTCCTGTGCCTAGTGCGGAGATCGTGGACGAGGTCCATGATGTCCGCTCTAGACCAGGCGGGTGCCCGCCTCTTGCGGTCCCGGGCAAGCTCCCGGGAGCCGCCAGCCTGGTCCCGGGAAGAGGGGGAGGGCTGGGGGGCATCGGGTGGCTGGCTCGAGCCGTGCCAGGTGCAGGGTCTGCTGGCTGGGTGCTGGCAGGCTTGCACCTGGCATGGGCACTGTAGCCAGCCCGTGCCCCTTTAAGGGGTCCGGGGCCGGGAGGGGGGCAGTAGAGTTTCCCTGGTGTTGGCCAGAGTGGCCACCAGGGAAACCTGGGGAGGGCTAGCCTCCCACTAGGTCAAATTAAGGGGCTACACACCCCTTAATTCAAACTAGCTAGTTCGAACTAGGCTTAATCCTCTTAAAATGAGGTTTTCCTAGTTCGAACTAAGTGAATTATTTTCGAACTAGCGGAGCGCTAGTGTAGCGCCTATGAAAGTTAGTTCGAACTAACGTCCGTTAGTTCAAACTAACTCTGTAGTGTAGACATACCCGGGGACACTAAGGGAGATACGATAGATGCCTATAAAAGCATGACTGGTATGGAAAAAGTGAATAAGGAAAAGTTATTTACTTGTCACTATAACAGAAAAACTAGGGGATCACTAAATGAAATTAAACTGTTTTAAAACAAACAAAAGGATGTTTTTCTTCAAGCAGTGCACAGTCAACCTGCAGAACTCCTTGACGTAGACGTTGTGAAGACCAGGACTATAGCAGGTTTTTACACACACACACACATAGGGGGTATGTCTACACTACCACCCTAGTTCGGACTAGGGTGGTTAATGTAGTCAATCGAAGTTGCAAATGAAGCCCGGGATTTAAATATCCTGGGCTTCATTTGCATCTTGCCGGGCGCCGCCATTTTTAAATCCCTGGTAGTTCGGAATCTGTGTCCGCGGCTATACGCGGCACGGAGTAGGTAGTTCGAATTAGGGTTTCTACCTCTAATTCGAACTACCTCTAATTCGAACTACCTACTCCGTGCCGCGTGTAGCCGCGGGCATGGAGTCCGAACTACCGGGGATTTAAAAATGGCGGCGCCCGGCAAGATGCAAATGAAGCCCAGGATATTTAAATCCTGGGCTTCATTTGCAACTTTGATTGACTACATTAACCACCCTAGTTCGAACTAGGGTGGTAGTGTAGACATACCCATACAGAGATAAATTCATGGATGTTAGGTCCATCAATGGCTATTAGCCAGGATGGGTAGGAATGCTGTCCCTAGACTCTGTTTGTCGAAGACTGGAAATGGATGACAAGAGAGGGATCATGTGATAATTTCCTGTTCTGTTCACTCTCTCTGGGGCATCTGGCATTGGCCACTGTTGGCCATCAGGATACTGGGCTACATGGACCTGTGATCTGACCCAGTATGGCCATTCTTCTGTTCTCTATTTCTCTGAAATCGTTTTCATAATGGATAAGTAACCCAGATCTCAAAAATATTCCAACTGTATAGCATGTGAACAGTCCCACTTTAAAGAAGTCCTGTTTACTGAAATGTTCTGAAACCTGGAAAGCTTGTAAGGGCAGTGCTCCCAACAGCCTGACAATAAAATTGTAGTAATAGAAATCTAGGATTAGAAGGCACCTTGAAAAGTCATCTAGTTCAGCCCCCTTCATAGAGCCAGAATTGAGTATACTTAGACCACCTCTGGCAGGCACTGTTCTTAAAAATCTCCAATGACAGATATTTCACAAACTTCCCTTGGAAGCCTATTCTAGAGCTTACCTAGTCTTACGACTAAAAAAAAAATCCTAACATTGAAACCTACATCTTACAGTGAGTTTTCTCTAGGATCACAAGCTTAAATCTGTCACATCCTCTTGTAATATCCCTTAACATATCAAAATGTTTTAGATTAGAGGAAAAATAAAACACATGCTCAGTTTTTAATCCCTTTTAAATCAGGTTCCATGTTCTGGCGTACATTGCTTCAGACCTTCAGACAAATACTGCAAAAATATTGCTAATATTTGTGAAACTTCAAGAAAAATACATTTGATTTTCTGCTGTTCTTACAACTGCATGAGCAAATATCTACTTTTTATTTAAATCTCTAATATTAATACAATACTTATTGTGTGCTGTGAATATAGTAGGCCAATTTAATCTGTTTTAATCTGTTTATAGGAAGCACACAATCTTTTTCAGGGGAAAATGCTATATGCCACATCTTTTGAAAATACAACCTCAAAAGCAGCACGTGTTCATTTACGTACATACATATGCCAATCTTGCTGATGTTGTTATAGTAACCAGTCAGTAGCTCAGACCGATCTAATGGCCAGTTACATTGGGCCCGAGTGGAGAAGCCAGGTTCTGTCAGTCACAATCCAATGCTCTGAGGCTTTGCCATGGAAAGTGAAGTTAGTCACCTTGGTGCAGTAACTGTCATTCTTCGAGATGTGTCCCCCCCCGTGGGTGCTCCACAATAGGTGCCGGGCTTGCCCTGGTGCCGCAGGACGGAGATGTTCAAAGCCATAGTCAGTTGGACCCCGCATGTACGGGAGGGGCGTCTCACAGCATTTGCGCTCTCCCGTGCTGCGCAATCCGGTCTGATCCAGTTCCTCAGACCCACCTCAGAATCTGCAAAAGAGAGAAACAGACTCCGAAGCAGGGAGGCAGGTGGGTAGTGGAGCACCCATGGGGACACACATCTTGAAGAACGACAGTTACTGCACCAAGATGAGTAACTTCGCTTTCTTCTTTGAGTGATGTCCCCGTGGGTGCTTCACAATAGGTGACTGAGTAGCAGTACCCATCTGAGGAAAGGAGGTGGGATTCGGAGGTCCCTATGTACGTGAGGAAGAAAGCACTGCAGATCAGGGGCGGCCTGTTCCTATAGGCAAACTAGGCAGCTGCCTAGGATGCCAAGTTGATGGGGCCCCAAATTCCTGGACACTGCTGCACCTGTTACACTTTCCCCCTCCACTTCCGGAAATGCCTTACCTGGCTGGAGCACCTTGACCAAGAGCACGTGTTCTCTGATGCGCTACAGTCCTGGGAGAGGGGCGGGCAGGGTTCCCCACACCTGGGGGGACGGGGACCGGCTTCCCCTGCTGCGGGAGCAGGGGTTGCCCCAGAGAAGCCAAGCGTCGGCTTCCCCTGCCGCAGAGGGGGAGTTGGCATCAGTGAAGCCAAACGCCTGCCGACTTCCCTTGGGGGTTGGAGGGAGGGGGGAGGGGGAAGGGAAGGATCAGCCACAGCAGGGGAAGCCAGCCATGTGCCTTCTCCAGAGAGTCAGCTGATCACCCCCTCCCCTCCGCGGCAGGGGAAGCTGGCCAGCGCTTGTCTCCTCTGGTGCCAACTCCCCATCCCATGGGGGGGTCGGACCTGGAGAAGCCAAACGCTGGCCGGCTTCCCTTGCTGCAGGAAGGGGGTGGGGGATCAGCTGCTCTGGAGAAGCCAAAGGCTGGCCATCTTCCACTGCACTGCGGGAGTGCGGGGGTGTTGGCCCCAGGAGAGGCAAGCCCAAGTGTTCCCCGCATCGGAAGGGGGGGTTGGTCCCAGGACAGGTGCAAGCTGGCTTCCCTCTGGGGGGAATCTTGGGAGGAGGGGGATGGAGCGGACTCTTTCCCCCTTCCACTGGCACCCTTTTTCTTCTCCCAACTCCCCTCTCCCAGCCCCCCCACTCCATCCCCAGCCCCCCTGTCCCCAGCCACAGAACTCCATCCCCAGCCACAGAATTGTATCCCCAACCCCCCTAGCCAGGGGTTTTTCCTGTGTGTTTTTTTCATCAGGTGCTCTATCATCAAGATTGCCCCATGGCAGAAGGAGGAAAAAGAAACCCCTCAGGAGCTGTGCATCGTAAGCGAAAGGCTGAGAAGGAAAAGGATGAAGCAAAACAGCAGAGATCCTTCCTAAAATATCTTTTCTTTAATCCAAACAAAGAGGGAAGCAGTTCACAGCATCCAGATGAAGGAATTTTACTTGGAGAGGTTAGCTCACATCCGCATGTAAGCAGTTTGGAACAAGAAGATGAAGGAATTTTACCCTCATCTCAAAGTATCTCACATCCACAAAAAAGTGGTTTGGAAACTCAAGATAATGGAAACCTACTTCTAGATGAAGGCAGCTCACAGCATCAGACTGATATGAAAGTGGAGAAAATGTATTATCCTTCAGAGACAAATGCAGAAATGGAAATAAATGAAGTAGAAGGAATAAAGGATGAGGAAATTACTAACAAGTTAAACTATGGGGACCCAGCTTCATGGCCAAGATGTGACAACAGTGTGCAACAAATTCTCGTGGAACATGGACCCAAACAAATTATTGAATTTCCCTTCCTTAAGGATGGAAATAAAAGAAAATTCTCTGCTCAGTATTACAAGAGGAAACTCATTAATGGGGAAGAAATTCATCGAAACTGGTTACAATATTCAGTGTCGAAGGACTCTGTGTTTTGCTTTTGCTGCAGGGTGTTTAGAAGTCAAGCAATTGGCAGATCACTTACTGAAAATGGTTTGAAGGATTGGAAAAACATCTCATCAATTCTCTCTTCATAAGAAAGAAGTAAAGAACATTTTCAATGTTCTCAAAATTGGAAAGAACTTGAATTACAATTGAAAAAAGGAAAAACTGTCGAAAAAAATTTACGTGTGATAAAGGGAAAAGAAGAATATTGGCGACAAATATTAGAGCGTCTGATTGCTTTAGTTAGAGTATTTGGTGAGCAAAATATAGCATTCCGTGGCCGCGGGAGAAATGAAAAATTAAACACTCCAGGTAATGGAAACTTTTTAAAATGTGTTGAATACCTAGCTTTGTTTGATCCAGTAATGAAGGAACATCTACGTAAAATAACTTATAATGAAACACAGGTTCATTACGTAGGAAAAAATATGCAGAATGAACTGATTCAAATCCTAGCTAATGCCATCAGAAAGAAAATTTTAGAAGCTGTCTATTTTGCTAAATACTTTTCAAGAATACTGGACTGTACAGCAGATGTGAGTAATGTTGAACAAATTACGATGATTATTGTTTTTGTGGATATGGAAAAGTCTGCAGATGAAGATAATGTTGAAGTGCTCATAAAGGAACATTTTTTAGGTTTCGTACCACTGAAGGAGACGACTGGAGCATTTATGATTGAAACTATTCTACAAGAACTTGAAGCACTGTCATTATCTATTGATAACGTACGTGGCCAAAGCTATGATAATGGTAGTAATATGAAGGGCAAAGACAATGGTGTATAAAGGAGAATCCTGGAAATCAATCCTAGGGCCTTTTTCGTTCCTTGCAGTGTGCATTCTTTGAATTTGGTTGTCAATGATGCTGCTAGATGCTGTTTGGAGGCAAGCAGTTTCTTTGACCTGGTGCAACGTGTTTATGTGTTTTTCTCAGGCTCAACACGCCATTGGGAGATTCTGACTCACCATGTGAATTCTCTAACTGTGAAACCACTTAGTCAGACAAGATGGGAGTGTCGCATTGAAGCTTTGAAGCCTCTTCGCTATAAACTTGGCAACATTTATGATGCCCTAATTGAAATTTCTGATACTACCTTTACTGGATCATCTGGCATGTCAGCACGTTCAGATGCAGAAGCTTTTGCAAATAGCCTTTCCAAGTTCAAATTTGTGACTTCACTCATTTTGTGGTATAATATCCTTTTCCTAATTAACCTCACTAGTAAGCAGCTTCAGGAAAAGAACTTGGACATACACTCTGCTATTCAAAAACTGCAGCAAACTAAAAATATTCTGGAGGAATTCAGAAGTGATGAAGGGTTTGAAAGAACACTAGTAGATTCTCTCGAGCTTGCTGAAGGAATAGACTTTCCGACCAAATTTGAACCAAACCCAGTTCGCATTCGGCAGAAGAAACAGCAGTTTTTGTATGAAGGACAAGACACATCCATTCAGAATACAAAATAAAGGTTCAAAGTGAATTTCTACTTTGCAGTCCTTGATACTGCTATTCACGCAGTTGATGAAAGATTTCAACAGATGCAGCAGCTAGAGTCGGTATTTGGTTTTCTATATGATATCCACAATTTGCAAAATAAAACAGCAAAACAAATAAGAAAATTGTGTATAAAACTGGAGTCGGCATTGTCTCATGAAAATTCAAAAGACATTGATGCTACAGATTTATGTAGTGAGCTTCAGGCTTTTTCGAGACAACTTAAGAAACATTTCCCTCCTGAAGAAGTACTGAAGTTTATTTGTGAAAATAAACTCACAGACAGTTTTCCAAACATTTTTATAGCTCTACGGAATCTTTTAACTTTGCCAGTTTCCGTAGCTAGTGGGGAACATAGCTTCTCCAAGTTAAAACTAATAAAAACATATCTGCGTTCAACAACGGTGTAAGAGAGACTTGTTGGACTTGACACAATGTTAATAGAACATGAAATAGCTGGAAAACTGGATCTAAAAGAAATAGGCTACGTCTACATTGGCCCCTATTATGGAATAGGCATGCAAATGTAGCACTTTGGAAGAGGCAAATCCGCAGGGGATTTAAATATCCCCCACGGCATTTTCATTTTCATGGCCGCCGCTTTTTTCCGGCTTGGAGATAAGCCGGAGAAAAGCGTCCAGACTGGCGCGATCCTCCGGAATAAAGCCCTATTCCGGAGGATCTCTTATTCCTACTTCCTGGAGTCAGCCGCTGGTCAGTTTCAGCAGCGGCTGACTTGGGGTCGCCTGGGGCAGAGCAGCTGGGGTGCTGCTGGGTTGGTCCAGTAGCGCCGCACCTTGGCACTGTGGGACCAACCCGGCAGCCCCCCAGCTGCTCTACCCCAGGCGTCGGCGAGAAAAGCTTGGTCTGCTGGGGGGGGGGCGCACTAGTTGTGCCTCCCCCAGCACACCAGGGAAACGCAGAGCGGCTTTTCTCGCCGTGGAGGACGCGGGCGGCAGGTCCGCATCGTGTCTCAGTGGGCCCGCCGCCCGCATCCTCTGCGGCAAGAAAAGCCGCTCCGTGTCTCCCTGGTCTGCTGGGGGGGGGCGCTAGCTTCGCATCTCCCTGGTCTGCTGGGGGGAAGCGCCCCCTGCACCGCCAGAGGCGGCGACAGTGGGGGAGGCACCCCGCACTAGCTGCGCCCCCCCTCTCCTGTTCGTAACTAGGGGTCCGACTTAAGTCGGACTGACGTAACTTGGGGACTGCCTGTATTTTGGATTTATAATAATAAAACTTATCAATAACATTTGTAATGCATTTTTATTTGAAATCGGATAGAAATATCATCTAGCTGTCATGTACAAATCTATTCTGTAAATTTCATGTCTCTACTTTAATCTGAACTCAGAAACATTTGTTGGACCAATAGACAAACCGAATAATTATGCCTGTTTAAATAAATATGCTTAAAAATATTAAATGGAAAATAGGGGCAAAATGTTTCCCAGTTTACCAAAAACCTCAGCCTAGATCTTCCCTTGGGGGGAGGGGGCGCCAATTGCATGGTTCGCCTAGGGCACCAGTTTCTGGCAGCTAGTCTAGGGCCACCCCTGCTGCAGATGCTACAGAAGTATCTGAAAGCCATTTTAATTGGATAGCGTAGTGCTTGGCAAACATATGATAGGATGACTAGGTGGCAGCCCTACATATATCAGAAAGGGGAACACCTTTTAGGAAAGCAGTGGAAGTTGCTACTGCCCTCATCGAGTGGGCTGTAGGGTGTCCGAGTCAGAACTACAACAATGGCTGCCCGTCGCAGGGAGCCATAGCCTGTAATACCTCTAAGGCTGGTATAGGGGGCTCTGTCTGTGAGGTGGAGTGTTTTCCATATAAGGGCATGTAAATTAATAATCTTCCCTTGCTCGCTCCACCCATTGCAGTAACAGATCAGCCAATGGGCTGACTTGTGCTCAGGCCTGCTACTCCACCCACTGCAGCAAAAACCAACCTATGGGGTGATAAGTTCACAGGCAATAAAACAGGCAGGCAGCCCCTCTCTCACTGGGGATTCGCATTGAGTGAACGCCTGGCCTGATCACCCAGACGCCTTGCACCCCCCGCTCTCGAGTCTTATTGAGCGTACTCCGAGTTGGTCGACCCGAGTAGAGACAGTTTATGAGCATGCGACCGGTACTTGTGTTCCTGCTGTCTCCAGAACTGGTATAACCCCCCCCCCCCCCGCCATCATCCCTATCCTAATTGATTTTTTAGTTGTCCTTATTGCTTGTCAAGTGACAGTGGCTAAAAAGTTACTAAGTTAGTTTATAAATAGTTGTGGTTTAGGTTTTTTACTGTTTCCTTGTATAAAGTTGTGTAAATAATCAGCCCTATGGACAATACCAGTGTTAATTCAACTGTTCCTAACCCCTGGGCAGTTATTGGGAATTATTGTGATTTAGAAAAGCCTCAGGGAATTGTTTTGTGTTGTCTGGCAATCTGTTTAATTTTTGTTCTGATGATTGTCTGGCGTCATCAAAATAAAATCAGTTTGTGCTTTTTGAAACCCCCAGTTGTGGTCTCATCCTTTCCAGCATCCCTTCGAACCTCGTGTATTACGGGGACTGACATAGGGCACTGAGGGAGAGGCACATTTTGTATCATATAGCACTGGTTTATGCAGGAAACAATGATGTTGCAGATTCTCTGAGATAACAAGGGCTCCCCCTGAAATCGTTCAGCAAGGGAGACTAGTAACCTATCGGTTTTCCTAAATGGTTTAGTATGCTCTAAATAAAAGGCTAAGGCTCTAAGGACATGTAGTGTGGAGAGCTGCCTCAAGCGGTGAGGAGTGAGGCTTCAGGTAAAATGCGGGTAGCACTATTGTCTCGTTGAGGTGAAATTCTGAGTAGATCTTAGGAATAAAGGCTGGATGATATCTTAGAATAACACTACCCCTGTTAAAAAATGTGTACGGAGGCAATGCCATCAGTGCTGAAATCTCACTCGCTCTGCATGCTGAAGTGATGGCGATGAGGAAAACCAACTTTGTGGTAAGGGTCTGAAGAGGAATAGTGGCTAGAGGCTCAAAGGGTGGTGTTCTTAGAGTTGCAAGTACCAAGTCCAGGCTCCACAACAGGGTAGGAGCACACAAAGGAGGGTTTAGGTTTAGTAGGTCCTTGAGAAATCTCCTGGTGAGAGGGTGAGCGAATAGCTAAAACCCCTCTATTGGTTGCTGAAATGCAGTCAGTGCCACGAGATGGACTCCTAGGTATGCTAAGGCTAGGCTGCTTTGTGGCAGGTGCATCATATAGTCCAGAATGATGCTGATTGGGGCTGACTGAGGGTCCATATGATGTTCCGAGCTCCAGTAAGTGAATAGTCATCATTTGGCAAGGTAAGTAGAGCGTGTATTCAGTTTCCTACTGTGTATAAGCACGTCCTTGACACGGTCAGAGCAGAGGGCCTCAGAGGTGTTCAGCCAACTAGGTACCACACTGAGAGATGAAGGGTGCACAGTTGTGGGTGCAGGAGAGAAACTCACTCCTGAGTTAGGAGGTTCTGGATTAGTGGTAGGTGATATTGCAAGAATCGCGTAAGTTGCAAGAGGAGTAGGTACCAGTTTTGGCATGTCCATTTGGGCGCTATCGGTATTACCGAGGCTCTGTCGAGTTTGATCTTCAGTAGGACTCTGGTGAGAAGAGGAGTAGGTGGGAAAGCGTACATGAGGGGACCTCTCCAATTGAGGAGAAAGGTGTCCCCCAAGGAGTGGCAGCTGAGGCCTGCTCTGGAACAGTAGCAGTGACATTTCCTGTTGTTGGCGGTGGCAAATAGGTCTATTCGAGGAGTGCCCCAACGGCAAAAAACAGAGTGGAGGACTTCTTGATTGATCTCTCATTCGTGGTCTATTGCAAAATTCCTGCTGAGGGAATCCGCCATTGTGATGTTGATGCCAGGTAAATAGGACGCCACAAGGGTAGTGCCGTTGTTTATGAACCAATTCCATAGTCGGGTTGCTTCCATACATAGCGATCAGGATCGTGCACAGACTTGATGATTTTTATAATACATGGTCGCTATGTTGTCTGTGAGGTACCCACTGTGGAATTGCGGAGATGTGTTCGAAAATGTCTGCAGGTGTTGGAGATAGCCCTCATCTCCAGGAGATTTATTTATAGTAAAGACTCCTGTGGCGACCAACGGCCTTGGATGGAGAGTTTGCGTATATGAGTGCCCCAGCCAATGAGGGAGACATCTGTGGTGATGTGACAATGAGGCGGTGGTTGATGAAACAGGGTGCTTGACAGTAAGTTGTCATCTACCATCCTCCAGTGGAGAGAAAACCTGACTGTGGATGGGACGGTCACCAGCTTGTGTACGTTTGTGACAGACCGGGCCATGTCTGGGCATAGCTGAGGGCGTCCGCTCAGGGCGAATTCCTCAAATCCGGGGCTCCTTACAGCCCCCAGACTGGTGACCTCTCCAAACAGGCCACAAACCAGTCCCACAGAGCGCTTCAGCTGCCTGCCTGAAGCCTCACGAGCAAAACCTCTCTGACACCCCAGCAATATCTGTGTCCCAGATGGCCCCGGGCCTCATACACAGGTGGGGGGGTCCTAGCACCCAATCCCACCTACCCCGAACAAGTTCTGTCCGGTCCCAAGAAACCAGCCACAGATCCCTGGTCAATTTACCCTTTGGACCTTACCCACAAATCACGCTGGGCCAATCCTTTAGCATCTAACAACTAAAGGTTTATTATCACAAGAAAGAAAAGCATGAGAGTAAGGTTGTTAAAGAATAATACGTTACATGCACCGAAACTCCCAGTCCTTGATGCAGGCTCTAGCAGAGATGTTACAGCTGCTGGTTGTACATCCTAGGATCAGGATGGGTTCACAGGTCTTCCGGGATCTTCGATCTCTGCAATGCTGCCTCTGGGATGAAGTGCTGAGCTGAGAACAATATGGCGTCGACCACATGGCCTCTTTATACCTCCTTCCTGGCTCCTTCTTGGCTGTAGCAGGTCACCTGGCCAGCGGCCAATCTCTGTGTTCCCTGCTGGCAGCTCTCAGGTGACAGCCCCCATTCTTTAGGTGTGTCCTTGGCCCATTGAGAGCCATTGTCCCACAGGGCCTCGCTAATTAGCATGTCCACAGGCCCGGCCCTGCCCAATGCTCAACCACATGCAGGGAAATCTTCAGTATCCATACAAGTACATGCTAATAATTGCACACACAGACATTATACAAACACATGAACAGCGTACATAGGATTATCAGACAGTAAGCTTCTATTCAACACCTCACATGGCCCCCTTCCATACCATTTTTGGGGCCAACACCCCCACCTCTAGGTGCATCAGCGATCTGGCTGCTCCCCTCAAGATCCAGTAACGTGACAACATTGTGCTTCATAAGATTGTAAATTGTGATTATCCAGTGCTGTAGTGGCCGAAAATGTATTCTGGCATGGGGGACAAAGTATGTCGTGGAAGACATGTGACCCATCAGTTTGAGTACTGTGATAATCTGTACCAAGCGCTTGTACAGGAGCTCGTCCAATAGGACTTGTATTGCTCGAAATTTGGTAATGGGTAGATATGCCCTTGCTGTAACAGAGTCGAGGCAAGCACCTATAAACTCTAGGTTCTGAGTAGGAAGCAGAGTGGATTTGTCGTCATTGATGAGGAGACCTAAGAGAAGGAAAGTTTCAGCCGTGATTCACACCCTTTCAGAAGTTTCCGCAGACAAGCATCCTTTTATAAGACAATCGTCCACGTGGGGATATATCACGATGCCTCTGTGTCGATGGTGCGCGGACACCACCACGAGCATCTTTGTGAACAATCTGGGTGCTGTTGCGAGGCCGAAGGGCAGAACTCAATACTGAAAGTGGTCTGTACCTATCATGAAGTGTAGAAATCTTCTGTGTGAGGGTTGAATTGTCACAAGAAAATACGCATCTTTGAGGTTGAGAGCAGAAAACCAGTCACCCTGCTCCAAGGCAGGTAGTATGGAGGCTAAGATCACCATCTTGAAGCATTGTTTCTGGAGATGTTTGTTTAATTGTCAGAGGTCTAATATCGGTCTCTATCCACTAGTTTTTTTCTGTATCAGAAAGTAACGGTAGTAGAATCCCCTCCTTGGAATTGAGGTGGCATGTTTTCTGTTGCTCCTATATGAAGGAGGTGAGTAATTTAGGCACATAGTAAGTCTTCATGAGAGGAGTCCCTGAAGAGGGACAGGAATAGTGGGGTCATGGGTAGAAGAGAACGGAATGGGATGACATATCCGGAACAGATTATCTCTAGAACCCACTTGTCGGAGGTTATGCTGGCCCACTGGTTGTAGAAGGGCCTCAAACAATGGTGAAACATGTGGGTGAAACTTGGAGGGGCTGTGTGCTTGCTCTCAACCAACACATCAAACATGCTGCTTGTTGCTGGGCTGAGTCTGTGTACAGTTATTTAGGTTCCGGCGTCTCATTGGTCTGTGGAGTTGATTGTAACGTGGTTGATCAAACTGATGTTTTTGAGGTTGCCAGTGTTGTCTGTAATGGAAATAGTCATAGTGTCTCTGAAATGGTGTATAACACTTCCTTCTAAATGGTGGGGTGTACATTCCCAGCGATCAAAATGTCGTTCTAGAGTCTTTACTAGAGTGCAGAACCGAGTCTGTCTTTTTGCCAAACAACGTGTCTTTATCAAATGGTAAATCTTCGACTTTTGATTGCAGTTCCCTGGGGACTACCACGGACTGAAGGAAAGAGGCCCTTCGCATGACCACAGCCATAACAGGGATGCGGGCTGCCGTGTCTACCACATCCATGGCAATCTGAAAACTGGCTCAAGTGGAAGCATAGCCCTCCTCAATCACAGACTTAAACAGAGGCCTTTTGGATTCTGGAAGCGCCTCCATCAGGGCTGTCAGCTTGGTGTAGTTATCAAAGTTATGATTTGATAAGTGCACGAGGTAGTTAGCTATCCTAAAGAGTAAAGCTGAGGAGGTGTACACTTTTCTCCCAAATAAATCCAGCCTTTTTGACTCCCTGTCTGTTGTGTTGGTTTATATTGCGGTGCTTTTGCTCACTGATGAGCTGCGTCAGCCACCAGAGAGTTGGTCGGGGGTGAGTAAATAGAAATTCCGACCCTTTCGGAGGCACAAAATATTTTTTGTAAGCCCGTTCGTTAGTAGGGAGGGCAGAGGCAGGAGTCTGCCATAATTCATTAGCCACCTCCAAGATAGCTTCATCCAGGGGTATATTCAACTTGGCGCTGTGGGTGGTTTGTAAGTTTTTAAAGAGGCTGTGTTGCTTCTCCTTAATTTCCATGAGTTGTATTTCCTAAGACACTGCCACTCCCTTAAAAAGATCCTGGAATTGTCTCAAATCATCTGGTGGGGAGGCATCTCCAGGGATGACCACTTCATCTAGAGAGAAGGATTGGTCTGTAGGAGACACTTTAGAAGGCTGAGTCTCTGTTGTAGTATGGGGTTCTTCCTCCTGAACAGAAGGAGGAGGGTGGTGCAGAGATGAGCCTTGACCCGGGAGCAGAGGGGCTGAAAGTGGGGAGTGTCTGGAGGAGGACTAACTGGTCATAGTTCTTGGTGGGGATCTGGGCGACTAACGGTAATGGCGGCGGTATGGGGAAAATTCCCTATGATAGTGAGGGTAGTCATAGTGCTCCCAGTAATAGCAGGATGATGATGAGGGAGAATGTCTATATCGATGATGCCTGGCGTAATCATGTCAAGAAGGTGATCTCCGCGACTGGAGAGATGGAGAGGAGGAGTACGATCTCCTCACGGGTGGAGATGGAGAGGCAGAGAAGCAATGAGAGTACCCATGGGTATCCCTAGGAGGCGTCTGAAATGGAGATGGAGTCTATCAGGAGAGCTATATCTCCTAGAAAGCCAAGGTGATCTCCTGCTTGATGTCAGGGGCAGAGAAGGTAAGGGAGCCGGTGAAAATGAAAGAGGAGGCGAAGCTGGGGACAGACTGCAAAAGTGGTGGGTCTTCGCACGTGCTTTGGTCAGTGCTGCTCGTTCTGGTGCTGAGGACGGTGCCGTGGGCACTCTGGGTGCCATCCGCTCCGGCACCAAGGATGGTGCCAATCGCTGATGTGCTGAGGCTGGCTCCTGGTGACTGTGCACCAATGTCAGTGCCGATTGACTCCTCAACGAGGTCAGTGCATCCCTGAGCCGTACCGAGGCCGGTGCTGAGCAGCCATGAGTCAGTGCTAGAGGTCCCCAGTTCCGCAACTCGGTTGGTTCTGTGCAGTCCCGTGCCGGGGTTGGCGCCATTTGATCCCATGCCAAGGTTTGTGACTCCTCTGGTGCCGGGCCTGATTAAGAGGATGTAGACGCGACCCATATGGGTGTCGATTGCACCTGTAGTTCTATTGCCAGAGGCAGTGCTGATGACTTCAGTGCCGATGCTGCCAGTTCCATGATTGAAGAAGTCACGGTCACGTGGCAGGAAGTGTCAGGCAGATTTTTAGAAACTGAACAGGAACTTATAGCCAAAGTGCCCGACTTAGATCCCGAACTAGTTCTGCCATGGGGAGTTAAAGGCAGCAATCTAGTGGGGGAAGGCCTGGGCTTTTTGGGAAGTGCCCTAGTTGGAGAGAAGGCGCTCCGTTTCTGAGGTTGCTGGACAGGCCCAGGTGGAGAGGATGAACCAGCAGTGCCTTATCAAAAAGAATCATGCAGAGCCTCATTTCACGATCACGGCGGGCCCTAGCCGTGAGTTTACAACAACATACGCACTTCTGCAGTACATGAGCTTCGCCGAGGCAGTGGATATATGCCACATGGCCATCAGAGGCAAGCATGGCGTCGCAGCACAGGGAGCAATTTTTAAAACCGGGGGAACTTGGCATATTTAATACCTGTGTTGTTCTTCCTTTTCCCTTTTCTCTCTTTTTTTTTTTTTTTTTTGGTATAAAGGAATGGCAAACTATATACACAAGCCGCTGGCTGTAACAGGGGAGAGGGAAGAAGAATAGAAAATTAGCGGTATACACTATACAAAAAAAAATTTTTTTTAACTGGAACGTGAACAAGTATAAGTAATAACTAGAAGAAATAAACTGAAGAAAATATAACTGGTTTTATCTCACAAAGTGTTAAGAAGGAGGAGAGAGAATTCCCTCTCTCTGCAGCCTGAGGCAGCTGAGAGGAACTGGATAAGACCGGATCGTGCAGCACGGGAGAGTGCGAATGCTGCGAGACGCCCCTCCCACGCATGCGTGGTCTGACTGACTACAGCTTTGAACATCTCTGTCCTGAGGCACCAGGGCAAGCCCAGCACCTATTGTGGAGCACTCACGGGGACATCACTCAAAGGAGAACCCAAAGTTTCATGGCAAAACATCCTGTCTTTATAGTAATTCTTGTTATTTTAGTCTAGGTATCTTGCCGTGTCATGCTGCAATCAGTTATTGTTTGGTGAGTGTTTAACTTAAGGTTGTTTCTATCATCATTTTTCATCAGCATTTTAGATTACTGTCTTTGAGAGTTTCCCCATGCTAGTTTTTGTGAGATCTTTAATCTCGGCCTCCATTAGTGTTTGTCTTGGCTTCAAGGTTGTCAATTCTGCTTATTCATTTAGCATCAGGCACAATGAATATTTTTTGATTGTCTCTCATTTCTTCTTGACCATCCAGACATGTGTGATGGCTTTCACACTTATCCTTAACTATGCACACCCTCTTGACTCACACTACACAAGTTTAGAGGGAATTTCAAACTGCAATACATTTTAGAAAGGGTTATACGGATACTGAAGAGATTACAAAAAGACACCTTACACACAACTTAATTTGCAATGCAGACAAGAAGCAAGACCTTATAGCAAACATTGCAATAAAACTTTGTCCTAAGATAAAAGATGTGACCATAAGTAGTTACGGTCTCTTCCAGACTCAACATCAGGGTATTCACTTATTAGCTTATCTGATGCATAGCTACCATGGGTATAAGCCATTCCTTCCTGCTATTCATGAAGGGTTGCTGGCAGAGTGAATTAGAAGCATACAGAATTTATAAGCAAAACATTATCCTAATAATTATACAAACTATTATCTAATACTTATACAGACTTCATTACCACCACTGAAATTACAACATATGGAATATTTCACACAGTATAGTATTTTTTAAACAATATTAAGGCCAACTTGCATAACAATGTTGCTTCTTTCCGTTTTCATAATATTGCTTTCCCTACTGGATTTAACAAGCAATGGGAATGTTACAGGAAATGTTTTCTGATGAGATTTACAGCCTAATTTTGCCATCTCAATAAAGTTGGTTATGACTAGGGTAAACTTCTGAACTGTTTGTTTCTTATCCGAGCTTACTTCATAGGACTCTGTATCATTAATTTGAGTGTGAACCCTACATAAGGACTTGATCCAAAGTCCATCTGAAGTCAATAGGAATTTGTATATTAATTTAAATGGTCACTAAATTAGGCCTTTGTCTTCCAAATTACTATTGTAATATTCTCCTTCTATTATAAGATACTGGAGTCTTTCTTGTTCTTTTATTCATATACAGAATTTATAATTCACTCAAAAATGTTTTCGTGGTATTCTTTGTCTCAATTTCTCCAGACCTTGTTATGCCTCATTTTCTTAATGCATCAAATGCAGCATCAATGGCTGAATCAACAGCTGTGCTATGCTGATAAGGGATCAAGTGGCAAAAGGATAGTTGCTGTTGCTTCAGCCATAGCTAAGTAAAACATACATGCCTGTGGGTGAATTTTGACCATGCTAAACCTTGATCACCCAGCATAATGCTTTGAACAGTATTGCTCCTGGAGTTTTTAATAGGGTTATTTTATTTAAATTGTCTCTGATTAAATTCTTACACTTACTGCAAATAATAAGCAAGTGAAAGATCACTTATGGTGTTAATATTTTTAGTAAGAGCCAGTAAATAACTGCTATAAAATGGAAAAATTAGGTACATCTTGATCACTGAAATTCCTTGTAAAATTTATATGCAGTGCATTTAGCTGTGGATTAGATAGTATTTCTTCCATCCTAATCAAATTTCAAGATGGATATTGGAGATTATTCTGCTCTCAGAAGTGGAGCTATCTAGATTATAATGGTGTGACTTTAATCATTGATAGATTATTCCACATTGATGGTTCACTGTCAGTGTTTGCACTTAACCTGACTTCCAATCCAGTGAGCAAGGTTTAGAAAAGAGCTGTTACTTACCTCGTAACTGTGATTCTTCGAGATGTGTTGTTCATGTCCATTCCAACATAGGTGTGTGCATGCAGAGTGCACATGCCGTCAGAAGATTTTCCCTCAGTGGTACCCGTAGGGCCAGCAGGGAGGCCCGTGGAGTGGCGCCAGTATATTGGCCCATATATATATATATACCCCTGCTGACCCCCTCACCCACTCTGTTCCTTCTTACCAGTATACCATGGATAAAGGGCAGTGGGCAGGGATTTGGAATGGACATGAGCAACACATCTCGAAGAATCACAGTTACGAGGTAAGTAACCGTTCTTTCTTCTTCAACTGATTGCTCATGTGTATTCCAATTTAGGTGACTCCAAAGCAGAACCTAAGGAGGAGGCCCGGATGTCAAAGCCACGGAGGAGTGGAGGACTGCCCTACCCAGAGCGGCATCCTCCCTGGCCTGATGTGACAGCGCATAGTGGTTGGAAAACATATGGACTGAGGACCATGTAGCAGCTCTACAGATGTCCAGGATAGAAACTTGTGCTACGAAAGCGGTGGTAGCTGCCACAGCCCTTGTGGAGTGCACTCTAAGGTGCAGGACTGGGACGCTGACTAGGGTGTAGCACTCCCTGATACAGGTGGTTATCCAAGAGCTGATCCGCTGAGTGGATACAGGTTGGCCTCTCATGCATTCCGTGATGGCCACAAAAAGTTGTGGCAATTTACGGAATGGTTTGGTCCTGTCTAAATAAAAGGCTAGCGCCCTATAGACGTCTAGAGTTCTTTCCCAGATGCGTGCTGTTTTGGGTAAAAAAAATGGCAGGAAAATGTCCTGGGAGGTGTGGAAAGAAGACACCACTTTTGGCAGAAAAGCCGGGTAAAGGTGGAGCCGTACCTCGTCTTTAAAAAACACTGTGTAGGGGGGATCTGATGTCAGTGCTCTAAGCTCAGATACCCACCTCAAGGATGTGATTGCCACTAGGAGAGACACCTTATATGACAGGTGGAGGAGGGAACACGTCACTAGCAGTTCGAACAGGGGCCGCATAAGTTTGGAGAAGACCAGGTTTAGGTCCCACTGAGGAACGGGTTGGCGGACATGAGGATAGAGTCTGTCCATCCCTTTTAGGAACCTGTTGACCATTGGACTGGCAAATAGTGTTTTCCCCTCCCTATCCTGGGTGGAAGGCCGAGATGGCCGCTAAGTGAACTTTGAAGGAGGAGGAAGAAAGATGCTGGAGCCTAAGGTCCAACAGGTAATCTAAAATTAGGGGGACTGGAGCCCACCTCGGGTTCACCCCCTGCTGAGAAACCCAACAGCAAAACTGCTTCCATTTAGCAAGGTCCTGATGGAGGGTTTTCCTAGCAGGACCTCCTGAACTCTTTCCAAGCACCGGAGCTCCTCTGCCATCAACCACAGAGCTTCCATGCTATCAAGTGCAGCGATTGCAGGTCCGGATGGCGAAGCCTCCCCGAGTCCTGAGATATCATGTCCAGGACCAGTGGGAGGGTTATGGGACTCTCGCAGGAGAAGTTGAGAAGGGTTGAAAACGAGTGTTGCCTGGGCCACACCGGGGTGATTAGAATTAGTGATGCCCCAAATTCCCGCCCTTTCAGGAGGACCCTGTGAACTAGTGGGAAGGGCAGGAAGGCATTCAGCAGGCCTTGCAGTCAGTGAAGGAGGAGAGCGTCCTCTAGGGAACCCCTCCCTGACCCATGAGGGAGCAGAAATGGGGGCACTTCTTGTTCTGCCCCATGGTGAACAGTTCTAAGGTGGGGAGACCCCCACACATGGAAGACTGATTGGGCCACATCCCACCATAGGTACCACTCATGGCCTGCAAACGTTCTGCGCAGTTTGTCCACCAGAATGTTCTGGGAGCCTGGGAGATATGAGGCTATAGGGTGGATATCCGCCCCGATGCAGAGATCCCACAGGCAGGTCGCCTCCAAGCACAGGCGAGAGGAATGAGCCCTGCCCTGCTTGTTTATGTATGACACTGCAGTCATGCTGTCCAACAGAATGAGGACAGGCCTGGCTCTCAGGTGGGGAAGGAAAACAGCACAAGTTAGTCGGACTGCCCAAAGCTCCCTGATATTGATGTGCAGGGAGATTTTGTCCGTGGACCACATACTTTGTGTGTGTAGGTCTCCTAAGTGTGCTCCCTAGCCCATGTCCGACACGTCTGTGACCAGAAAGATGGACGGTACTAGTCTGGAGAACAGAACCCCTGCACAGACCTTCGCCTGGTGGGTCCACCATTACAATTCAAAGAAGACAGGGGCAGGGACTGTCAGCACCCTATCCCAAGAGTGGATGACTGGGTTGTGGACTCGCGATAGCCACATCTGTAGTCTGACGTGTTGCACTACATAAGTGCAGGTGGCCATGAGGCCCAGTAAGTGCATGAAAGTCCAGGCAGTACTCACCGGAAAGTTCTGGAGTGTCCTAACCGCTGTCTGTATAGTGATAAACCAGGTAGGGAGGCCCTTTGCGACAGAGAATGTAGAGTGGCACCCACAAACTCTATGACCCGTGTGGGAGTTAGAGTCGATTTGTCCAGGTTTAGCAGGAGGCCCAGGTCTTCGAAGAGATTGCGGACTATGGTGATGTGGTTTTCCACCTGAGTCTCTGACTCCCCCCTCAGGAGCCAATCATCTAGGTAGGGGAACATTTGGATGCCCCTTTTTCTGAGCTCGGCAGCCACCACCGCCATGCATTTGGTGAAGACCCGAGAGGGCAGTTGAAATACCAAAAGGGAGGATCGTGAATTGGTAGTGGTCCAGGCCCACAGTAAAATGTAAGAACTTTCAATGAAGGGAGGTGATTGAAATGTGAAAACAAGCATCTTTTAAGTCAAAGGCAGTATACCAGTCTCTGGAGGCTAAGGAAGGGATAATGGACGCCAGAATCACCATTTTGAATTTTGTCTTGACGATGAAGGAATTTAGAGCTCTGAGGTCCCGAATGGGATGAAGGCCCCATTTCGCTTTTGAAACCAGAAAGTAACGGGAATAAAATCTCCTGTTCCGAAACTCGGGGGGAAACGCGTTCCTCCACCCCTAGTGTGAGGAGATGATTTACTTGCTCCTGTAGCAAAGGCTCGTGAGAGGGGTCCCTGAAAAGGGACGGGGTAGGGGGCAAGTGGAAAGGGATTACATAACCACTTTCCACTATCTCCAGAACCCATCGGTCCGATGTAACAGACCACCAGGCCTGGAAGAAATGGGATAAACAATCCCAGAAAGTCAGGGTATGTTTATACTTGCCCCCTAGTTCGAACTAGGGAGGCAAATGAAACATACCGAAGTTGCTAATGAATCATGGGATTTAAATATCCCGCGCTTGATTAGCATATTCACAACTGGTCACCATTTTAAAAAGCCGGTAGCCCGAATTAACTCACCATGTGTAGACACAGTAGTCCAATCCAAAATCCTTCCCTCGAATTAACTATTACTTCTCGTGCAAGGAGGCATTCTAGGAACATTTCTGTTTGCATATGGACACCTCTGGGAGGCAGGTGTGTGTAAGCCTAAGGACTTCAGTGTTGCCCTAGTATCCTTTAGGCCATGGAGCCGTTGGTCGGTCTGCTCCGAGAAGAGTGAGGGGCCCTCGAAAGGGAGGTCCTGTATGGTATTTTGGACTTCTGGCGGCACTCCAGAGCCCTGGAGCCATGAACTACGGCACAGGACCACCCCGGTGGCCATCACCCGAGAGGTGGCATCAGCCACATCAAGGGCTGCCTAGAAAGCCACTCAGGAAATTGCTCTCACCTCTTCCTGAAGAGCCTTGTACTCCGAATGGGAGTCTCTGGGGAGCAAGTCCATGAATTTATCCATTGATGCCCAGGTGTTGTAGGTGTAATGGGGCAAGAGGACTTGTTGGTTGGCAAAGAAGAAGAACAATGAAGAGAACAATCTCGATGATGAGCTGAGGGTTGTTCCAATGACTGTCACGGCAGTAAGAAGGAACTGAGTGAGTGAGGAGGCCAGCAGGGGTATATATGGGCCAATATACCGGTGCCACTCCAGGGGGCCTCCCTGCTGCCCCGAAGGGTACTGCTGAGGGAAAATCTTCCAACAGAGCGTGCATGTTGCACACACACACCTATATCGGAATGCACATGAGCAATCACTCGAAGAAGAATAGCCTTGATACTGTCCTACCTGTAGATAGCAAGAGACAGAAAAAGCCAGGAGGTAGCAGAGAGAGGCAGAGCAAATAGCTCCACATGCTGCCGCTCCCCCAGCAGAGTGGGGAGGGCAGGAGCAGCAGCACATGGAGCCACATCCTCAGCCTCTCACCACAAGCTGAGCTGGGGGGGAAAGTCGGGGCTTTCTCCATTCCCCCTTCCCCTCCCCCCCCCCCCCCCCCGCCCCTCTCCTAGCATCCCACCTTCTGAGCAGGAAGCTGAAGTTGAAGCTGGTGCACAGCTGCAGTGACGGGCTGTCTGGAGACTTTTCCCTGCTGCTCCCATTAGCTAGAGTTGTGGCCAAAGGGAGCAAAGGGAGGTCATGCTTGGGAGCAATGGGGACATGAAGCCATGCCCATACACTTCTCCCTAATCTCCCACAAAGACTCTGCACTCCCAGCTTGTTCCTACACCATCCCTCCTGGCCACACAGTGCACCTTCCCTTGCTCTTGCCCCATCCCCTTGGCCAGACATCCTATTCTCAGCCTGTTCCTGTACCCTACCTCCCATCCAGACCTCACATTCTCACCCCATTCTGTACTCTACCTCCTGCCCAGATCCTGCACCCCCATCCCTCTCTCTGGAGCACATTGGGACAAAAATGAGGGTTTCAAACCCAGAGCATGGGGGGGGGGGATCCACAAAATCCACTAACCCTGGAATCTCAGAAGAGTAAATTTGGCTTAAGGTAAGCCCTGAACCTCAGTCCTCCCTCAGTGGGGCTGGATCACTAGAGAAGTGAAGTGTCTCCAATTGGGTATTTTTTCAGGGGTTTTTTTTGTTTGTTTTGTTTGTTTTTGTTTTTTGCTTCTCACTTGTGTGGCCCATGATCCCAAAAACGTTCCCCGCCTCTGCCATAAAGAAACCATGGGAACATTTTGTATTAGACATAAATTAATATTTTACTTCATTTAAAATCGAGTCTGATAAACAAACTTGAGAAAGTTAAAGTGCTTAATCCGTTCAATAATTTAAATAAATATTTCCTAATTGTTAAAATTAAGCCCTTCTCCCCAGCTGCAGCACTAGCAAAATGGCTCGGGCGAAATTATATAATTAACAGAGAGTTTTCATTAGCAACTGATGGTCCACAGAAAGGTTTGCATTGAGCCAGGTGGGCCTTGGGCCAAAATGCTGGAGACCACTGCTACAAGGTACAAATTCCTAGCTGCTCTTTGTTGGCAGGAGAGAGTTCTACTGCTAACAAACTAAAAATCTCTCCCATGAGGGGCGGTAGCTTTGTTGGTGGGAGATCATCAGCACCAGGAAGTCTGTCAGTCACAAGGGAATTTTTTTCACTTCCCTCACTGCCAAAAGTTTTACCAACAAAGGGCATAGGACGGTACATATGTGTGTACAAAAGGCCTGTGTATACATATTCCTCAATAGACTAAGTTCCTAGGTCTGTCTGAGGTATGTTTTGCAATTTTCTTGTGGCTCTTCTCATAGCTATCTCTGGGTATGTCTACACTACAAAGTTAGTTCGAACTAACGGATGTTAGTTCGAACTAACTTTAATAGGAGCTACACTAGCGCTCCGCTAGTTCAAATTTAATTCGAATTAGCGGAGCGCTTAGTTCGAACTAGGTAAACCTCATTTTACGAGGATTAAGCCTAGTTCGAACTAGCTAGTTCGAATTAAGGGCTGTGTAGACCCTTAATTCGAACTAGTGGGAGGCTAAGGCTTCCCAGGTTTCCCTGGTGGCCACTCTGGCCAACACCAGGGAAACTCTATGCCCCCCTCCTGGCCCCAGACCCCTTAAAGGGACACAGGCTGGCTACGGTGCCCGTGCCAGGTGCAAGCCTGCCAGCACCCAGATAGCAGACCCTGCACCTGGCACGGATCGAGCCAGCCACCCGATGCCCCCCAGCCCTCCTCCTCTTCCTGGGACCAGGCTGGCGGCTCCCGGGAGCTTGCCCGGGACCACAAGAGGCGGGCACCCGCCTGGGCTAGTGCGGAGATCGTGGACCTTGTCCACGATCTCCGCACTAGGCACAGGAAAGTGGCCGGCTTGGGCAGGAGAGCTGCCAGCCTGGCCACCCAGGAGCAGGTGTGCATGAAAATCAAGGGGGTCTACTGAGACCCCCGACCCTGAGCCCTGAGCTTACAATGGCCGTCCTGGGTCAGACCAAAGGTCCATCTAGCCCAGTAGCCTGTCTGCCGACAGCAGCCAACCCTAACGACCCTGGAGGGGATGGACCGGGGACAGTGACCAAGCCATTTCTCTCATGCCATCCCTCTCCAGCCTTCCACAAACTTTGGGCAGGGACACCACTCCTACCCCCTGGCTAATACCACTCCATGGACCCAACCTCCATGACTTGATCTCACTTCCCTTTAAACTCTGTTCTAGTTCTAGCCTTCACAGCCTCCTGCAGCAAGGAGTTCCACAGGTTGACTCTTTGCTTTGTGAAGAACAACTTTCTGTTACGAGTTTGAAGCCTGCTACCCATTCCTTTCCTTTGGTGTCCTCTAGTCCTTCTATTATGGGAACTAATGAAGAACTTTTCTGTATGCACCCTCTCCACCCAATTCCTGCTTTTAGTGACCTCTATCCTGTCCCCCCTCCGTCTCCTCTTTTCTAAGCTGAGAAGTCCCAGTCTCTTTAGCCTCTCTTCATATGGGACCTGTTCCCAACCCCTGATCATTTTAGTTGCCCTCCCCTCTCCCACACTCTCTCTTCCCCTCTCCCACCTCCTTTTCCCAGTCTCCCCCAGTTTTGTTCAATAAAGACAGATTCCATTTTTGAACACAATTGTCCTTTATTTTGTACATCAAGAAAAGGGGCTAGGGAAAGGTAAGTGGAAGGAGGTGAGGGAGGAATGGGGCACAAGCCCCCAATGGGGAGGACTGGGCTGGCTCTGTGGGCTTCTGGGGGTGGAAGCTTTCCTGCAGCCCCCTAATTGCCCTCTCTCCCCAGATGGCAGCCTGCGGCAAGTGCAGCCGGGCTGATGGCCGAGTGGTGTGATGTGCCCAGTGTGGGCACTCCGGGCACTCCAAGCCAGGACTGGTTTTCAAGCGGGAACTGTCTGTCTGGGGTGGGGGTCGGGTCCCTTTAAGCACAGCCCTCGGCTAGCCTGAGACAGCATCTCCACGCTCTAAGTGCTCCTCTGATGCCCTGCCGGCACTGCTTCCGGCCATCCTTAAGCCCTGTTCAGGGTCCACTTAATGTGGACATGCTAGTTCGAATTAGCAAAATGCTAATTCGAACTAGTTTTTAGTTCTAGACGCGTTAGTTCGAATTAGCTTAGTTCGAATTAATTAATTCGAACTAAGTTAGTTCGAATTAGCACTGTAGTGTAGACATACCCTCAGTTAAGAGCAGTCCTACTGTAATGTCCCCACATATCTCTGAGTTTGGAGAACCAAGGCAATGACAGACAGTGTCATGTTGGGGGTTGGCTTGAACCTCATTGATTGCACCCTTCATTCAAGATAAATGCAAGAAATAATCAAACTCCTTTATAGGACAGATCATCTGAAATAGCAGCTATTAGCCAAAACTGGTCCATGCAGGACCAGTCAGAAACTTAAGTGTGTGGAAAGATGTCACTCGGTTTCATTTGTTGGAGAGTTTGGGGAGCATAGATGTAGGCCAAGAAACATCACAGAAGGAAGATGATGATAGCAAGGAAGCACCAGCCATAGAAGCACTGTAATGCGATCCTGAGAAAAAGCTGAGACAGCTCTGGGGCAAGGTATAATGGGTTTGGGAATATGATAAAATGGATTTAGTCTCCTGGGGTATGTCTACACTAGCTCATTAGTTCGAGCTCGTGGAATGGGGAGTAACGGTAGTTCGAATTAGGATCTTTAATTCGAACTACCTACTCCGTGCCGAATGTAGCTGCGGGCACGGAGTTAGGACTAAGGGGGATTTAAAAATGTAGGCACCTGGGAACATGCAAATGAAGCCCGAGATATTTAAATCCCGGGCTTCATTTGTAACTCCGCTTGCCCTCATTACCCTACCTAGCTCGAACTAATGAGCTAGTGTAGACGTACCCCTCTGGTTTGATTCCTACTGTGTTCATAGTCTTTGTGTACATTTTTTGGAAAGAAACAAGACTGCAAAAAAAACAAAGGAAAATATCTATAACTTTCAATTTTAGCTTAGTACCCAGGATAATAGGAGTAACATAACATATGCATTTTACAATCCAATTTCTGCATTAAGTGTGTCGATTAAATTTTTCAGTCATTCCTCCCTCAGAATATGTATCAGTCTCTTAGCTTTCTTCTGAAGGACTTTTCTATAAGTAGTATTGTTATGCTTCTGAGATGCACCTTGGATCTTTTTCAGAGGCAAAGGCAATATGCCACATGTATTTGCCACATGCAGATACAGTGTGTGCACTCATTCACACACACAAGTCCTTCAGCTGCTGTTATAGTTACCAATCTTATTGATCCTTGTGCCAGCCTATTGGCCAAGTAGTTTGAGCATGATGAAAGAGGCGTCGGGTTCTGTCAGCCCTGGTCCAATACTCTGAAGTTGTCTTGACAGGACTATCCCAAAGCTTCCTTGCTATGTACTCCTCTTTTATGGGTTTTGCAGTGTCGTGCTGAAGTCATCTAATTGTTTTCCCTCAAGGTTTGTTCCATTGTCATGCTCCATCAGTACTTGATGAATGTTCTGGGAGTAACTACAGCTGGTTTATTTTGTTCACTGTCTTGTTCACAGGTAAAGCCTCAGTTGCCAATTCTACCCCTCTTCCACCATCCTGAATGTGATTGATGTCTGAGTTCACACCTCCCTGTTATTCATGCTGGCCATCTGGTTCTATAGTCTTCTGTCTCTTGTCGTCCCACATTCTTCACTCAAAGGACAATTCATTCCAGAGCAAGCAATTTATCTTAAAAAGGAAAAGGCGGGATTTTTTACAGACTTACAACATTAAAAAGACAATTTTAAACAATTTCTTACTAATTTATACTACTTATAAATAATGTCTAACTTATAATACCTAATACAGAATGGCTATGTCTAGACTGGCATGATTTTCCGCAAATGCTTTTAACAGAAAAGTTTTCCGTTATAAGTATTTCTGGGAAAAGCGCGTCTACGTTGGCAGGATGCTTTTCTGGAAAAGCACTTTTTCCAGAAAAGCATCCATGGCCAATCTAGACATGCTTTTCTGCAAAAAAGCCCCAATCGCCATTTTCGCGATAGGGGCTTTTTTGCGGAAAACAAATCTCAGCTGTCTACACGGGCCCTTTTGAGCAAAAGTTTTGCGCAAAAGGGACTTTTGCCCGAACGGGAGCAGCATAGTATTTCTGCAAAAAGCACTGATTTCAAGTTTAGACAGCTGGCAAGTTTTTCCGCAATAGCAGACGATTTTGCGGAAAAACTTACCAGTCTAGACACACCAAATATGTTTTAATACCTAGCAACTGCTATAAAACAAAGCTTATGAAACAAAATCTATATAATTAGATACAACAAAGCCTATAATTATAAAAAATAAAGCCTATTTAACTACTGCTTTGTCAGGTCTACACTATGTCTCTTTCCAATCTCAATACTTATATGAAGTGAATGCACTAACCTTCCTCATCCCACTGGGCACTATTTGGTGTTTTAACACCACAAGTCTTCAACATGCAACTTTGCTTCATTTTTATTTGCAGAACATTCTAAGAGTTAGGTTAGAAAGTTTTATTTGAAGTGATATTATTATGATATTTTAGGACAGGTTTTAATTCTGCCTCCACACAGTAAATAAATCTAAAGTATTCGTTAAATCTGTAATTTTAGCATGAATTGCAGGGGTGGCGGGTATAAAAGAGGTAGGGGAAGACATTGCTTTCCCAAACCGTTAGCCTGGCCCCACCCATACTCCACTCTCCACCTATTGTAGTCGTACTGGGGGCGGAGTGTTGCTGCCATCAAGCACCTGTCCATATTCCAGGACTGGGAAGGCTGGGGCCATCTGTTCCTCTCTTCCCATGGTGCTGGCACTAGGGAGGCTGTGGCCACATGCCATCCTCCCTCCCCATGCTCTGGAGTCAGAGAGGCTGGAGCAGCACACCCATGATGCTGGGAGGGGGGATGGCTTGGTTCCTGTGGGGGCTGGGCCTGGGTAGAAGGGGGAGACTGTGGGCTTGTATATATTTTCCCTTTGGCACATGCTGAAAAACCATTTTACCAAAACAGCCCAGTTATGCAGGGTTGACTTAACCATTAGGCACAGTAGGCACAGTGCCTAGGGCCCACGAAAATGTTTTGATTTCTTTTAAAATCAGAGGAAAAAAATGGTAGAAATGTAGTCGTGTTAGTCTGGTGCAGCTGAAACAAAAAACAGGACTGTGTAGCACTTTAAAGACTAACAAGATGGTTTAATAGGTGATGAGCTTTTGCCATTACAAAGATAGCTTCCCCAATCATCACCTCTAATATCATTAGCTCACAGACATTTACCTTCCCTCCTCCCCCCCCCCCCCCCCATACCACCTTCTGTTCTGAAATTTGATTTGTCCTTTTCATATGTGTTCATTTTTTTAAATTGTATCCTTTGGTATATATGGTTGTGACTATTTTCTTCCACTATTTGATCTGAGGAAGTGGGTCTGTCCCACGAAAGCTCATCACCTATTAAACCATCTTGTTAGTCTTTAAAGTGCTATGTAGTCCTGTTTTTTGTTTCAAGAAAAAAAATGAACTTTTAGGATTGAAGAAAATGTTTTAATGTTCTTCTCACATCAGAAAAAAATGAAACTTTTAGGGCCCATAAAAATCTATTAAATTTTGCCTAAAACAGAAAAAAAAATGTTGAAGTATTTAAAGTTATATCAAAAATAATTTTTAATATTGATATTATTATGGTGGGAGGGGCCCATGAAGGCATAAGTGCCTAGGGCCCACGAAAGTCATAATGAGGCCCTGTAGTTATGCACTAGGTTAGGTTTGCTTTTTATTGTATTTACATCAATTACCAGTTTTTGCAAGCTATTTATTCATTCTATGGTCCCCACAGCAGCACCATGGCGGAGGTAATCTGTGCAGCTACAGGGAGAGAGATGTTGTTCAATATACTTGACTGAAATAGTACCCAAGGGGACAGTCCATAGCCAGAGTGCAGTACCACTTGAGCCATACCCTGGACAGGCAACTTATGCTATAGGCATGAAGGTGGGATGTAACGGAGGACTTTGGCAGCACTTTCTCAAGTTCGTAACTTCAATTGTAAGGAGGTTAATGTGTGGGACCATCCCCCCTCTCTGAAGATCCCACAGCATGGTTGTGAACTGGGTTCAACATAGTTACATTTACTAAATTAAATCTTGTTTTGATCCACTTTTAAAACACAAACCAAGTCTTTTCATAAATCCAGACATGAAGCTTTATTCCCTCAAGCACTACTCTGAGCTAATAAAAACGCTCTCTAGAGCTTGACAAGTTGCTTTTGGCATTCGTGCCAGAAAACTTGAGGCCAAGAACTAATTGGCTAGAGAAGTCAGAAGTATATTTCACAGAAGCCACGGGTGCTTCAGTTTGTGACATATTATAGTCATTTTGAATTAACGTTGCTTAAACCATCCCACAAAGACAACAAAAAAGCTTTTAGGAGTGAAAACATTCCAAACAGAGATGCAGGAAGATGAGAAACTTCTGGCTGTTCAGGGGAAAGAAGAATAAAACTGAAATGTCAGATAAAGATGGGTTCTTTTAAAATCAAGTCTTCCATCCTCCCCAGCAAGCCCAGACTCAGAAATATAAAGCCTAAGTCAATGTATCTATGATGTAGCATACAAACACCACACCGGGTAACAAGGCACTACTCTCCTCAGCCAGCCACACTCTGCCACAGGTACAAGAGGAGCACAGGCAAGAGGAAGGGTCAGAAGAGAGAACAGCAGCTCTGCTGGGGGCAGACCTGAAACTCACAGCTCCCAAGAAAAGAGCTGAGTGAAGGCAGGACCTCTCCCTACAACAACTGCCCAAAGGTCATTTCCTTCAGGAGGGCCTGCTCCGGTACACCCAGAGAGGGAGGCATTCAACACACTCCACATGGACTCAGTTTGTGTCAATTCCCCTGGTTTTGTTTGTGAACTACCTCTGAAGGGGAGAGAAAAACTCAGAATTGACCTGGCCAGAGGTTTAAGGTACAAGAGGAGATATCTTGGGGTGAACTGACCTCCATATCACTTTCCTTTACAGACTGCAAACTTTGGACAATAGAGTGGTCATAAGAAGTGACCCAGAGAACACAGCTTTAAGGTGCTCCTGGGTGTCACACCCTTGTGTTGTCCCCACAGGGCCTCAGGCCCCTGTGGAAAGAAAGGGCCTGAGTTACCCTACCAAAATGCCCTCTGCCCATCAAAGAGCATAAGTAAGCTCTGCTCACCAGGAAATGTTCCCACAAGTGATAGGGTTGCCAGATGGCTGAAACAAAAATACCAAACACCACCACCTCACCACCACCACCAAAAAAAAAAAATCACTGGGAAAAATCTTTGCTGAAGGAAAAAAGGAGGGGGGGGGGGATGACCAAAGTTGTTGAGCCAAAAAAAAAAAAAAACCTCCAAAAACTGGATCTCTGCTAGGGGTTACCAGGTAGTCATTTAAAAAAAACCAAAAAACCGGACACGCTTCATGGGGGGAGGAAGGAGGGGAAGGGAGCAGTGCTGGCCAAGAAGGGGGGGCCTGTAAACAGCTTATGGGGGGGGGCGCAACGGGGCTGGCCAGGGAAGATGAGGGATCAACGAGAAGCAGGGCTGTTCGTGGGAGGGGAGTTCAGGTGGACCAGGTCTGGTCGCGGGATATTGGGGGGGGGGACCGGCCGGGAGGGGGCGGGTCTGGCCGGGAGTATGGGAGGGTGGGAAGCACAGCTGGGGGGGACCGGGGGCCATGAGGGTGGCCAGGAGGAAGGGGGGGCAGGAAGTAGAGTTGGCAGGAGCGGGTGCAGCGGCACTGGCTGGGGGAGATCAGGAAGAGGAACGGGCCAGTGGGAAGCAGAGCTGGGGGGGGGGGGGTCGGGGCCATGGGGCTGGCCAGGAGGAAGGGTAGGCGGGAAGCAGAGCTGGTGGGGAGGGCGGGGGCCACAGCACTGGCTGGGAGGAAGAGTGGGCAGGAAGCACAGCTGGCGGGGGGGTGAAGCAGCGCTGGCTGGGAGGAAGGGGGGGCGGGAAGCAGAACTGGAGGGGGAGTGGAGAGGTACAGCGGCGCTGGTCAGGGGAATGGGCCGGCGGGAAGCAGAGCTTGGAGAGGGCTGCAGGGGGGGCTGGTTGGGGAAGATCAGGCAGGGAAGTGAGGGAGAACCGGCCAGCCGGGAAGGGAGGGATGAGCAAATTGGCCGGTGGGGAGCAGGACTGACCTGGGCACTTGCTGCCTGAGTCGCGCAGGCTCCCGGCAACGCACGAGCGAGGAGGAGGCTTCCCCTCCTCCTCACACTCAACCGACTGAGGGTTCTTGGCGGCAATCGCAGCCCTGCCTCCCAGCTGGGACTCCCAGTCGTTCCACCCACCAACACCAGGCTTCCATCTGGTGCGCAGCCAGAAAAATCAGAAAATACCGGACATTGCACATGTCCGGTATTTTCTGATTTTTTTACCAGACAGAGCGCGCAAATACTGGACTGTCCGGTACAATACCAGACACTTGACAACCCTAACAAGTGAAGACTGTCACAGTATCACAAATGCATCCAAGCCTTGAAGTACTTTATGCAAAAATAATACATTGAGTTCTTGCACTTTGTGCATGTGTCAGATCCTACCAAGTATGCGAAGAAGTGAAAACTAGCAGAATATATTTAACTCTAGCAAAAATCACCTGATTTCTGTTCTTGCCACCAAAGGGATTGTTCAAGGTTGGTTTGAAGGGGAACAGCAACAGTGCTTCCTGACGCAAAATAAGTATGTGTACTGAGTAACCAGTTTATTTATTCCTACATGATTTGTCACTATACCTTTCATCCTGCTTCCGAAAATTACAGAAATCCAAACACATTGGAGGATCATCTGCATTGGTAAAAAGACCCATTTTTGAAAAATTTTGCCAGCACTAAGACCAACTGCTGAAAACTCATTACACAATCAGGTGGATAAGACAAAACATTCAGCAAACAATTGTTTTTCAGACTTGGTAGAAGCAAGTGAAGGTGAGCCATGGGAAAAATGCAAGGGAACCCTGCCAATTCTGTGAGCACTCCCTCCAAGGGAGTCCCACATGAAGCTTCAGGGCAGTATATGATCCATTGTACATCTTGTAATGTGCTTAGCATCACATTCATAATGCAGGGTATTTCAATTTTATCCTTAAAATGCAATGACTTTCCATATTAACAGCATATTTCCATCTAAAAATTAAGCACTTTCTATTGTACAAGCCCCTCTAACTATCAGTAAGTGTATGTCTACACTGCAGAGCTATTTCGGGATACCAGAAGGATTCTGAAATAGCTACTCTGTGTCTACTGAAGTAGCCCGTTATTTTGAAATAGATTTTGGAATAACGCATGGCTTAGTCTAATGTTCTGGTAAGTCTTGTTCCATAAACGTTAAGGGGCATTTCGGAATAGTGAGTTAATTTTGAAATGTGGTGCTATGTAGACGATGCCAAATTATGAAATAAGCTATTTCAAACTAAGGGTGCAATGTAGACACACACTAATCAAGAGACCAAAAAAAAATCCAGCTTCTCTCTTGTGAGCGTTTACTTTGTAGATTTGGCAGATCCACAAATGTACTGAGGCATCTAAACCCAGATTTAGGCAATACTCCCAGTTTTAACCACCATTGCAATCCACTCAAGAGACGCCAAGCCTGTCAGCATCTACATCAGTGGTCCCCAACGCAGTGCCCATGGGTGCCATGGCGCCCGCCGGGGCATTTATGTGCGCCTGCTGAAACATCTGGGCTGGCCCCGCCCCCTGCATGCGGCACATGTGTGGTGCCGGCCCTGGGCTCAGTGAGCGTTGGTGGCTTCCACCCCCGGGCACGCGGTGCATGTGTGGCCCCACCCCCGGAAGTGCGGCGCGTGAGTGGCCCCACCCCCGGATGCCCGGCACGTGAGCGGCCCCGCCCGGCAGCCACGAAAGGTTGGGGACCACTGATCTACATTCACTCAGCACCTAAATTTTCTGCAATACAATTTCCCCTGAGAGCATCCAGGAAAATGTCCCTGCTACATCCCCTGAGACAGCCAGCCACCTATTTTTTGTCTAAGCCCCAGTGCAGTGCACAGGCTGGGGAAGATGGGTGGTGAAGAGCATATGCCAGTTGAGAGCCCAGGCCAGAAGGCAGGCTTCACATCCCACCCACTGATCAGGTCCCATTCAAAAGTCACTCTGGACTGCAGGTGATGGAGCTCCACCAGAGCCAAGTTGTAACTTTAAGCCCAGTAGTTCAAGCACTTTCTAAGGATGGGAGACACCCATGTTTTCCTCCTCTGTTTGGGTATGTCTACACTACAAAGTTAGTTCGAACTAACGGACGTTAGTTCGAACTAACTTTAATAGGTGCTACACTAGCACTCCGCTAGTTCGAATTTGAATCGAACTAGCGGAGCGCTTAGTTCGAACTAGGTAAACCTCATTTTACGAGGACTAACGCCTAGTTCGAACTAGCTAGTTCGAACTAAGGGCTGTGTAGCCCTTTAGTTCGAACTAGTGGGAGGCTAGCCCTCCCCAGGTTTCCCTGGTGGCCACTCTGGCCAACACCAGGGAAACTCTATGCCCCCCTCCCGGCCCCGGACCCCTTAAAGGGGCACGGGCTGGCTACGGTGCCTGTGCCAGGTGCAAGCCTGCCAGCACCCAGCTAGCAGACCCTGCACCTGGCACGGCACAGAGCCACCCACCCGATGCCCCCCAGCCCACCCCCTCTTGCCGGGACCAGGCTGGCGGCTCCCGGGAGCTTGCCCTGGACCGCAAGAGGCGGGCACCTTCCTGGGCTAGTGCGGACATCGTGGACCTCGTCCACGATCTCCGCACTAGGCACAGGAAAGTGGCCGTCTAGGGCAGGAGAGCTGCCAGCCTGGCCACCCAGGACCAGGTGTGCATGAAAATCAAGGGGGTCCACTGAGACCCCCGACCCTGAGCCCTGAGCTTACAATGGCCGTACTGGGTCAGACCAAAGGTCCATCTAGCCCAGTAGCCTGTCTGCCAACAGCGGCCAACCCTAGGGACCCTGGAGGGGATGGACCGAAGACAATGACCAAGCCATTTGTCTCGTGCCATCCCTCTCCAGCCTTCCACAAACTTTGGGCAGGGACACCACTCCTACCCTCTGGCTAATAGGACTCCATGGACCCAACCTCCATCACTTTATCTCACTTCCCTTTAAACTCTGTTCTAGTTCTAGCCTTCACAGCCTCCTGCAGCAAGGAGTTCCACAGGTTAACTATTTGCTTTGTCAAGAACAACAACTTTCTCTTACTAGTTTCAAGCCTGCTACCCATTCCTTTCCTTTGGTGTCCTCTAGTCCTTCTTTATGGGAACTCAGGAAGAACTTTTCTGAATGCACCCTCTCCACCCAACCCCTGCTTTTAGAGACCTCTATCCTGTCCCCCCTCCGTCTCCTCTTTTCTAAGCTGAACAGTCCCAGTCTCTGTAGCCTTTCTTCATCTGGGACCTGTTCCCAACCCCTGATCATGTTAGTTGCCCTCCCCTCTCCCATCCTTTCTCTTCCCCTCTCCCACCTCCTTTTCCCAGTCTCCCCCAGTTTTTTTTCAATAAAGACAGAGTCAATGTTGGAAGAAACGTTATCTTTATTTTGTACATCAATAAGAAGGGGGGCTAAGGAAGGGTAAGTGGAAGGAGGTGAGGGAGGAATGGGGTACGAGCCCCCGATGGGGAGGACTGGGCTGGCTCTACGGGCTTCTGGGGGTGGAAGCTCTCCTGCAGCCCCCCAATTACTCCCTCTCCCCAGATGGCAGCCTGCGGCAAGTGCAGCTGGGCTGATGGCCGAGTGGTGTGATGTGCCCAGTGTGGGCACTCAGGGCACTCCAAGCCAGAACTTCTTTGCAAGCGGGGCACCCCTTAGAACTGTGTGTCCGGGGTGGGGGTCGGGACCCTTTAAGCGCAGCCCTCGGCTAGCCTGAGACAGCATCTCCATGCTCTAAGTCCTCCTTTTATGCCCTGCCGGCACTGCTTCCGGCCATCCTTAAGCCCTGTTCAGAGTCCACTCAATGTGGACTTGCTAGTTCGAACTAGCAAAACGCTAGTTCGAACTAGTTTTTAGTTCTAGATGCGTTAGTTCGAACTAGCTTAGTTCGAATTAACTAAATCGAACTAAGTTAGTTCGAACTAGCGCTGTAGTGTAGACGTACCCTTAGAAAGGTGAGAAAATGTGAACAGGGGTTTCTTTTCTTCCTGTCAATCCCTTTGGCATAGTCAATTTCAGTACATCATTACTGGTACACACACTCTTTCCCACACTCTACAGAAAGGTGGAGATTAGTGAAAGCGGAGCTTAATTTGCATGTGTTTAGGTAGGAAAGAGCGGCAGATGCTTCATCCATCAGAAAAGGGATTTGGTGATAGGAACCAGAGCACCTCAGAAGGTTTGGGTTTATTGTTCTCAGTTCTGCTCATGATTCTGCTCTCAGTTCTGCTCATGGTTCTGCTCTCAGTTCTGACCATTTAAAAAAAACAGAAGCAGAAAAATCTTTAACTGTTTTCTTAAGTATTTTAAGAAAATCAGGACATACTACTAAATAGATGCTTTATGAAAGATAGATTTTTAAACATCTAGTCTGTTTTTAATAAAGCCAAATGTCTCTCTAAAGCATAGTCTAAATAAATACAATCTTAACATAATATGGATTATTACCCTGAGCACCTTTTTTTACCCTTTAAAAAAGCTTAGTCAAGGCACCGTTTATAGCGAAACAGTGTGCGCATAGCAGTAATATAAAATTTATATAATCATAGGGTAGCCAAAATGTATATTTTAGAATTGGTATAAGAATATTTATGACGTATAATGACTTACTTATAAGTTCTGTATGCTTCTCTTTCACTGTGTCTCCTATGATTAACAATGTTTGCTGTAAGATCTTTGCTTCTTGCTAGCATTACAAATTAAGTTGTACCTCCTGTCTGCATCACAAACTAAGCTGTGCAGATTCCTTTCCTTTTGTTATTCCGTTAGTAACAATGTAATCTCTTCTGAACTCTAATCTTGTCTGTAATTGTTTGGTGTAATCAGGGCTACTTAACTTTGGAAGCCTGGGGGAGGGGGTGCCTGCAATGATAGTCACAGCACAGGCCGAGGGCCACAATGGAAGTGTGGTTGCAGATATGTGAATATATATGCAAATAGCTTCTTTCATACTAACGGGCATGAATACAAAGATTAAGGCAAGACTACACAACATGCAGGCCCCATTTAAGTCAGAGAAACAAGAGATAATAATGGGAAGCCTGACAATAGCCATCAAAGACTAACTGGAAAACCTTGAGACTAAACAGCATTTAAGGAAGAATGACTGCAGCATGACACTGCAAAACCTATAAATTCAACTGGTAACTTACATGTATAAATGGGGTGCTTTTGCCATTATACTCCAAGTTCAGTCCTGCAAGCCAAACCTCAGAGGAGCCTCGAATCACAATCAATAGACCCTGCCTCCTCACTCGGTCAGTCTTGCCTGGCCAGTAAGCCTGACTTGAGCCACGACAGACTGGAAACTGTACATATGGTGACCATATTTTCTGAACCAAAATTAGGGACACAGCCATGCCCCCTGACTCCATTAGCTATGCCCCCTGCCATAAGAAGTCCCACGCCTAGAGGTAGTACTCCCGGGGTCAAGATGGACACACGACCAGAAATAAAGGGTGTCATGTGACCCATCTTAGAACTCCTCCCACAAGCCTCCTACCAATAGGGATGAGTTTGGCCCCCACAGAACCACCCCATGCAACTATCCTGTAATTGCATTAAACCAGTTTGCATTGCATTAACTTGGGGGAGGAGGGAAGTGTTCCCTCTAAGATTTTCTTCCCATGAGCGGAGTGTCTTGCACATCAGTATTGAGTCGGTCATGTGTGCTTGTTCGGATGTGTACCACTGTGGCACCCAAGTTATGAATAAGTATCTTATAAACCTCTCCCTTTTCTCTCTGCTGCCATATCTCCTCCTCTCCCCTCATCTGATCCCTAGTGCCTGTTACCCCCCTCTGCTATCCTGGCTCCTGCCCTTCACACTCCCCTTAGTCCTCCAGGAACTTGTCCCCCTTCCCTTCCCCCTGGGTCCACTCCTTCTCTAGCCGCACTCTGATCTGTAGCTACCCATTCCCATACCCTCTCCTAATACCTCCCTCTACCCACCTGCCCTGCCTTTCTCCTCTGGTACCCATCCCTCCCTTCCATGTGTCTGCCCTTCTACTTCACCCCCACAATCACCTGCCACCTCCACCTTCCCTTACCCCTTCACCTTCCTGGTGCTTCCCCCTTCCCTCACTACCCCTGCCCTTCATGCCTGCTTTCTCCCTGGTGTTCACTCCCTCACAGCCCTTTGCCACAGCTCTCCTCATGGACTCTGTGTCCTCACACGACTTGCTCCATCTCCATTCTATGAGATAGGTATATCCCTGTCTTCTTCGTACCCATCCCTCCTTTCAACCCCTCTTCTCTGGGCACCCACTCCTCCCCTCTCCCCCATTGTCCCTCCTCTCTCCCAAAATCACCCTGTCCCCTCCCTTCTCCCATCTCCCACTGACACCTTCCTTCCTCTCCTCCCTCCCACCCTTTTCCTTATTGTCTCCTCTTGGACTCCTGGCATTTGTCTCTCTTCCACCCTACCCTTTGGTGTCCTTCCCTTTCTTTTCCTGCCCTGCCCCCTGCTCCCCTCAGAACAAGCCCCTTTCTCTTCTCACCCCCCCTTCCCCTTAGTTCTTCCTCTGCCCCTTTCCTCACCTTCTGCCTTCCAGAAAGCAGTTTGTGGGGATGGAGCCTGCAGTCTTTGCCATAGAAGCCCCCGCGGTTCTAGCCCCAGCTGATCCTGGGGCTGGATCGCATGCCAGGATTGGAGCAGAGGTTGCCTGTGGTGCTATGTTTAGTGCCACATTCCCATCCCTACAGGCTGCCTGGCTCCATCTGGAATCAAGCGGCAGCCATACGAGGCCCATCCCAGTGAGGTTCCCCCGGCTGGAACGCACCTCGCACGGCTGCTGCGTGACTCCACCTGGAGTCAGGGTCACCCACAGAGATCTGGACTGTGATACTAAAAATAGCACCACAGGAAGCCCCCACTCCAATCCCACACCTGCCAAGCCCGAGCATGCCCCACCCTGCAGCACCCCAGCTGGGCTCCACGTGGCTCCTGCTGGGGCTCCAAGGCAGCCCGCAGGAGGAGAAGGAGGCGCTGTTGGACCAGGACCCCGTGTAGTAGAGATGGTCCCACAGGGAGAGGGAGGAGGAGAGGGAGGGGGCTGCACATCACTGGAAGCTGGCCCGGCTGCCCTACATCCCTGATGGGAGGAGGCTGCTGTACCATGCTGGTGTCCCCATCAAGTAAGTGAAATGTCCAGCGGGGCTTTCCAAGACATTTCACTACTTCATGGGGTATGGGGACAGAGTATTTAAACTCAGAACAGTCCCGGAAAAATCGGGTTGTATGGTCAACATAACTATACACCATCTGCAGGATGTGTGTGTATATATCTATATCTCTCTCTATATGTGTGTATGTATGTATGTGTGTGTGTGTGTGTTTGCACTGCTTTTCATGTTGTACTGTCAATAAAACGGTATATTGCCTTCTCCCCTGAAAAAGATCCCATATGCTTCTTATAAGCATAACAATAGCATGTATGTATATAATTAGAGATTACATAACTATAGCCAGTCTACTAATACAGTATGGTCTCCAGGACTGAATATGGAGATTGATGCCAAGCACCTGTGCTGTTACATCCTGAAATTCTAGGAATTTCTTCTGCACTGCATGAGCTCTTGAGTCTATCATAATTATATGAAAAAGGAAGTGTATACAAAACATGTCTTGGTTTTCCCCCCTATGCATACTGATTTCTCTTAGTTTGCCTGCTCTTTGAAGGAAGAGCTATTTTTAACACTATAAGAACTGGCTGTAGGGTAATATGACTGGACCAGCAACAGCTCTTTTACATACTAACAATTTCTCAGTTTGAAAATCCATTTTCTCACATCCATGCATGGCTAGTAATGAAATCTTTATACCATGAGAGGGGACTATTACAGGGGAGCCTAAAACCAATGTCTAGCAAACATTACCATTTTAATTCATGACTTTTTGCTCTTAGAATCATGTTAGAAACAGGACAGAAGTATTAGTTCAACTGATTAAATGATATTATTTATACAACATCAATATGAAGGCAAAGGGAGCATAATTTTATGGATATTGAAGACTTCAAATAAAAAAAAGGCTGCCAAAAATGATGATGCAAGATATTGGGGCTGCATGGTGTAAGAAACAATTACGAGGCAACTGCTGTAGGCTTTGTTTTATCGCCTCCTAAGAATTATAATTTAATCAGACAAAACTTTTGAAATGCTACAAAAAGTAAATCAGAACAGCAAGGGCAAATATTAAATATGTATTTGTTTCTGCAAGCAAGGGAATTTTAACATCTCTTCCTTATATTAAGAACTTGATATTGTTCTTAAATGGTAAATAAAAGAACTGGTTGCAATGTTAGCGATTTGCAGGGTTGCCTGGCAGGAATTAGTTTCCTTTCAGCTTCACTTTCCCACACATCCCCACCTCAGGTGAGCTTGTGAGGATCAGTATGTTGGTAATGAACTTTAAAAATATTAAAGTAATATACCCACTTCAATATGTTTTTTTCCCTTCACAGAACAATACTAGACACCAGGGCCTTACACGTCAGCTTCCCAGTGGAAGAGAAATTAATTACTTTAAAAATGGCTATATTCCATGCAAATTCCTTATTTTCCAGTACATACAGAAGTCCTCAAAAGACCTGGTGAAAAATATCACACAAGCAATCACCTCTTTCAGGCATTTTAGCCTGAAACACCTCTACTGAGATTATAGAGATCCCCTCAGTCACATCAGTTCATGCTAGTTTTTCAGTTGGGGTGAGCAGTTCTAAATTAAAACTGAGAACCAACTCCTACTGTTTGTAACAGCTCCTTAAGTGGTAAATGAAAGAAGACAAAATGCAGCATCACAACTGTGTTACCGCTTTAAAAGTTTTCTAAGGAGTTTCAAAAAGTTTCCTCCGACTTGCTTGTGATTGTATGGCGATGGGATAATTGAATCAGAGAAGGTGAGCTAAAGGGCTCTTGATATTCTGTTTCAACACACATGCATGTTGCACATATAACAACAGTTTTTATTTATTAATCAATTTTATCCCAAGAATACAAATGCATATTACAAACTCTACAGAGAGGAATTATTTTATCGCCTCCCCCGGGTAGCGGACAGTGCTGGCATTTACCTGGTATGGCCTCCCTGGATGACCCTGCCGACTCCGGTGCCAGGACACCTGGCGGCGGCCCCTCTGGTGTGCCCGGGTCAGGGCCCTACGGTCCCGGCTCGCTGCCTCCTGGGCTGGCGCGGACCACCCCACCCCTCAGGAGTCGGTCAAGGGTGGGGAAGTAGGGGCAGGTGTCAGCCCCTGCTGCGGTGCTGCCCCTGGTGGCCCTGGCGTATGCCTGCCGCAGCTCTTTCACCTTCAGGCGCACCTGCTCTTGGGTGCACCTGTGGCCTTTCCTGGCCCTGGTGGCTGCTATGAGGTCGTAGACGGCCGCATTCTTCTGCCTAGTGCGAAGATCATGGAATTTGGGGGCCTCCCCCCAAACCTCAATGAGTTCCATGATCTCCGCATTAGGGCGTGCGCTGTTTACAGCCCCTGGCTGGCCCCTGGGTGCTGGGGAACTGGGCAGAGGACGGCTGGCTGGCACTGGCTGCCTGGCTCATCCTGGGGCCACTGGATCAGGGGCAGAGACTGCTGGCAGACCTGGCTCTGGCAAGTGCCATCTGGCCAGAGTCTACCCCTTTAAGAGCCCCGGTGCTGGGAGAGAGGAGAGGAGTTTTCCTGGTTTGGCCCAGAGTGGCCACCAGGGGGAACTGAGAAGTGCTGGAGGCCCCCTAATTCGAAATAAGTGTCTACACAGCACTTATTTCGAATTAGCTATTTCGAATTAGGTATTATTCCTCGTAGAATGAGGTTTACCTAATTCAAAATAAGGGCTCCACTATTTCGAATTTATTTCGAAATAGTGGTTTATATGTGTAGACAACTATTAAAGTTAATTCAAAATAACATCTGTTATTTCGAATTAACTCTGTAGTATAGACATAGCCAGAGAGAGTTGTGTATATTTACACACACTTGTATACATAAAATCCTGTCAAGCCAACCCTTCATGAAATCTACAGAGAATAAATCACAGATCTTGAAAATTTTACTTAATTCATTTGATACTGTATTCCTTCTCATTTTTCAATTTGACATTTCCACTGACTGACAATTTTTCCTTTTCCCTTCTAGACAGTCAGTTCTATCTTCCTTCTAGTCTTTCAACATATCAACTTTCACAGAGGGGTTGTCTGTCACTTCATACAATTATTATATTTGTGAGCATGAAGTGGTAGCAGCCTCTTACGCCATCTTCCTCCTCAGCACCATTATTGATTGGAACTGTATCTAAGTCTATATGGGATATATATATATTTTGATTCCTTTCCTTGTCTTTTCAATCATCCAGAAATCTATAGTCACTTTTCCTCAGCATGGTAAAATTAAACTTATATTTAAAACGTAATTCATTTTGCATACAAAAAATATGCAGCTTAATGATGGCTATGAATTTAGAACAATATGATTCTGTCAACCATATAAACAGAAGCATTTAAATTAAATGCCATAATTTCTTGGATCATATTATCCATATGCTACTGGAGTGACATTATGTCTAATACATGATTTATCAAAGTAATCCAAATTAGTTTTTTAAAATGTTTCAATACTACCACTCTAAACACCACATTTTTCCAAAATAACTTGTATTTTATACAATGCAAAGAAGATGATAAATTGTGGGGTTTACAGAGGACAGTATGGTAGGTTTTTTTGGCTATTACTAAGGCAGATTTAATTGTCATAATTCTAAATTTGTGTTCAAATTAAATATTTGGACACAATAAAGCTCTTTGACACAGTTTTAATTACCCATTTCCAATTGTGTACTCAAATTGTTTTGATACAATAACACTTCTTTTAATTGGCATAAAAACAGGGTGAGGACGAAGACAACAAAAATCAAGATAAAAGTTTTCTACTTAATGTATTTTTTAGATCTTGTCATAATGGTGTAGGTATTCTGAACACACAGCAGTAAGTCAACTTCAAAATCAAAAAAAGAAAAAAATATTGAGCTAAGCTGTCCTGTGGTGTTGACAATTAATAAAAATATCGATTTATGTATCCATGCCACTGAGAAATCTTAAATATCACAAAAGTACACATGCATATGACTAAAGTTTCTATAATATAAAATGATCATCCTAACCATTTCTGTAAAAGTTATTTTCTGGAATTTAGACTCTGATATTGAATCTTGAGTGGCAAAAGTCACTTGTCCTTCTTATCACAAACCAAGATGAGATGTAACTGCCTTTTTAAGTCTCTAAGCAATGTTCAGAGATAACACTGACATGTCATAATCTATAATAAAACCCATCACTACTGAACCAGTTCCTGCAGTTTTCTCCTCCAATGGAACCAACCAAGGATGACCTCAGTGATTAGTTCAAGATTAATCATGTCACAGAAAAAGACATTTTGCACAATTCCAAGCAGACTCAGTTATATTCATTCCTCTTCTCCCTCCCCACTTCTTTTTGTTTATTTTTATTACTCATTCCCTACAAAGTGGGGACAAACTTCAAGTCTTTATCTGAAATGACAAATAAGTGGAAAGAGTAAGGGATTCTCTATACATTGCAAAGAAAAAACAACACGTACTACTCAATGTCTTACACCAAGGGTGCGCAATAATTTTTGACCAGTGATCATTTCAGAAATTTTTGAAGTGGCCCCGGGCCACCCCACAAGGGAGATGGGCCAGGACACGTATGTGCTTCCTCTCCCACAGACCCTGATTGGTATAGGTGTAGGGGAGTATGCAAAGTCTTTGCCCCGCCAGAGAGAACCGCCAGCTATTTTGAACAGCTGGAGGTTCCCCCTAGGTACCTGTGCCCCTGGCGGTGGGAGGAAACTTTGCGTGCTCCCCCTTCTGCCCCCAGGTCAATCAAGGGGAGCACGTGAAGTCTCTCACTTCTTGCCCCCACCTTGCAAGAGAGCACCATGCTTAGAGTCTTCCACCAGCTGAGCAGCAGCTGATGTTTAAGTGCTAAGCCCCCTGCAAGGTAAGAGGAGACTTCATATGTTCCCCAGGATTGGCCTGGTGGCAGGGCAACCACGTGGAGTCTTCTCCCATCCTGCCCCCATCCTGCAAGGAGCATGCAGTGCTTAGAAATGCCACGCCCCTTGCAGGGTAGAAGGAGACTTTGCGCACTCCCCCATCCCGTCTCCAGACCAATCAGGGTTTGGTTGCAGGGGTCGTGCGCCAAGTCTTCTCCCACCCTGCTAGGAGTGCATGGTACTTCTAAGCACCACACACTCGTTGCAGGGTGGGGGCAAGGTGCGAGGAGACTTTGCGTGTTTCTCCCCACTCTCAGGCCCTGATTGGCCTGGAGGTGGAGGGAGTGGCAGGGCCTCTGTGGGCCAGATCAACTCACTTGGCAGGCCAGATCAGGCCCACAGAGGCCCTTTTGTCCACCCTGGTGGTGCACTCTACAATTAGGAGAGCATTACACATTCCTTTTACTTCAGATAAATTCAAACAACAAATACTGAACAATCACAGCACTATCTAGATCATCATCCAATTAATTCCTAAGGCAACTCATACCACCAAAGTTTGTTTGGAAGATCTGGTTGGGAAGATTTGTTTTGGGCTGAAATCATATATATAGTAGCCCAATGTCTATGAGTCTGTAACGCTGTAGCGTTACAGACTCGCCTCTGGGGGGCACTCTTGCCTCCTGCCATGGCGCTCAGCTGAGTGCTGCGCTGCTCAGCTGGGCCGCGGCAGGGGAGCAAGCGGTGGCAAGTGGCCATTTGGGGTCTGTGCTCCCCATGCAGCACTGCTCCCCTTCCCCTTCTGTGTACATCACTGCCCCTCCCCACTTCCTCTCCCGCTGTGGCGCTCGGCTGAGTGCTGCGCCGCTCAGCTGGGCAGCCACAGGGGAGCAAGCAGGGCAAGCGGCCGTTTGGGCTCCCCCGCGGCGGGCCGGCTGAGCGTGCAGCACTCAGCCGAGCGCCACAGCGGGAGGGGAAGGGGGCGGGGTGGTGACGTACATGGCCAGGGGGTGGGGTCCCGGCCGTGTACGTCACCACCCCGCCTCCCTTCGCCTCCCGCCGTGGCACTCGGCTGTGTTCTGCGCCATTCCGTTGGGCTGCCGCGGGGGAGCAAGTGGTCATTTAGGCTCCACACTCCCCGTGCTGCATGAAGAGTATGGAGCCCAAACAGCTGCTTGCGCTGCTTCCCCCGCCCGGAGATCACAGAGCCCGGCTGTTTGGGCTCCGCGGCCCCCTGAATGAGAGGCAGGAGGGGGAGGAGAAGAGAAAGGGAGAGTGAGAGGCAGGAGAGGGAGAAGAGAAACAGAGATGGAGAGAGAGGCAGGAGTTGGAGGAGAGCTGAGAGAGAGAGGGGGAGGCAGGAGGAGGAGGAGAGAGAGAGAGAGAGAGAGACGGACATGAAGGAAAGTCCCAAAAAATCCCATTATATGATGGGTTATTGGCTAGTTTTCAAATAGTTTCTGAAGGCAAATGTGATCCACATTCAGACTATATTTTGCCCAGCTACGGGTATCCAAGTACATCCAATAATAGTCCTATGTTAGTTTTCCTGGTCCCAGCCTGGGTATTTTTTTCTTGGAAAGGCCTTCCTACCCAATGCAGTATTCTAAATATAGATAAATTATTGATACTATAATAGTAATAAATATTATTAAATGTCAGACATTGGGAATTTCAAACTTGGCAAAACACCATCTTTCCTCAACCTTGTTCTCCAAGCAGGCTGAAACATATTTACTGAAACTTTCAAAAAAAAATGCAGTTTGAAACACAGCTTGGAAATTTTATCCCAAAGGATTGGCTATGGTTAGAGTTCTGCATAGCTCAAAAGTGCACATTATAATGGAAACCATAAAAGAAACTTTAATCATAAATTACTCACTCTGACAATAACCCAGCAATATTATGTAATTAACAATATATAGCCTTTGGATGCATAATGAAGATTAACATTCTATGCCAATGTGGTATGCCTATCAGTGAACATGAACATACTTTGCAGATTGGCTTTTTTGGCTGTGGCATGCATTCTTTAACTGCAAAGTAAAATAATCTGACAAGTCTTTCACTTCTGAGAGCCATGTCATATTCCACAAAAACACTGCAGGGCATATTGGATGGCAAGTACAGTACAGTGCAGGACTCTCTGTAATGTGCAAATGACAACAGCCCTAAGAAATAGAGCAAATACTTATCATATTTCTCACTGTTATCTTTATATAATATCTGTTCCTGTTGGGCAATTTATCACTTTCATCCCCTTCTCTTACTTCATGTAAACAACTTATATTGGAATTGTCCCACCCATATACACAAACTTGAGAAATAACTAGACATTTCTAACTTTATTGGCAATACAATTATATTGCAACTAGTTGTCACATATTAACAATATTAGATCTGTCAGACATGAAAATCCTATGTACAGATGTATGATGCATTTATGTACCCAAAGTCCTGCAGTCACACAAATTCATGTTTCTCCAAGTTCTGGATTTTGCCAGATTTTGTGGGGGGAGGCAGCCTGTGCATGCCATGATGGGTGGGGGGAAAAGATTAGAGCATGGCGGAGGGCGGACTGAGGACAGAGGCTTCAGCAGCATTTCAGCAGAAATTCAAACGGCCAGTGTAGACAGCTGGCAAGTTTTTCCGCAAAGGCAGATGGTTTTGCGGAAAAACTTGCCAGTCTAGACATAGCCTTAGTGTATATTTTTACTTTCTTACTAACTCTGTGGAGAGAGAGACACCCTGTCAGGACTCTTTGGCTCTATCTCAGCTCTGGAAGGAGAGTGGGGTCTAGTGGGTTGCAGCAAGGAGGGCAGATGCATTTTAGCTCCATATAAGAAAATCAGAATGGACATATTGGGTCAGACAGATGATCCTTTTACCTCAGTATCCTGTCTTCTGACAGTGACTAATGCCAGGTGTTTCAGAAGGAATAAACAGAAGAGGCAATCTTCATGATCTCTCCCATCACCCATTCCCAGCTTCTGACAAAGTTCTCCTGTCAACTTAATAACTCCTTTTGGAAGAGGCAGTAGCCATGTTGATGGCAGAAGCTGTTCTACCAACATAGTGCTGTCTATACCAGTGCTGCCACTTAGTCAGTATAGTTTACATCTCTCAGGGGTGGGGATTATCCACCCCGCGCCCCAAGTGATATAAATAATGCCTACATAAATTCTAGTGTAGTGTGACAGGGCGGCGAATCCCCTACCACCGGGGCTCGCCAGCCCCCGCAAGGAGCGGAAGCCCTCAGTGGCAAGAGCCACCCTGGAACCGAGGCACTGTGAGGCCTGCTCGGCTGCGGCGCATGACGCATGCACACAGCCCCCGCCGGTGGCTACATGCACTGGAGTGCAGAGAGATGCTAGGAGCAGAGACGGGGCGGAGCCTAAGAAGCACGGAGCTTCAAAGGGTGAGCCGCCGAATGCCAGAGAGGAGAGGATGGAGGATCGGTGTGGACAAGGAGGAGGCTGAGGACCCAGAGAGGGAACAGACAGATGGGAGGAAGTAGCCCAGGAAGGGACATGTGGACCCCGTGGGTTGGTGAGTTAACCAGACAGGAATGAGGGTTCCTATCCGTAGGGTCTTGGGCTGGGCCCTGGAATGAGGGCGGGCCCAAGCCCCCCTCCTATCCTGTCAGGAGAGGCACTGGTTGCGGTTGATTTTTGTGGGTGATGAGGGTGAGCTACAAACTGGTCGCAGGTCCGGGGCAAAAGGACTCTGGTGAAGAGCACAGGAAGGACTGGTGTCCGGGTAGATAACAGGTATAAGGGTCTTAGCCTGATGATGAGGCCCTCCGGGGCTGAGGGTGATACCCCATACATGTAGACACTGCTTAAGTGTCAGTGTTAAACATAAGGTTTGAATGGATTATTTAGAAGAAGGAGTTAACACATATATCAAGAAACCATTGATGGAAAAGTGGCCCAATTAACATCCCTCCCCTCATAAGGAGGAAAAAAAGGTGAGGCAGGCCAAACCAAATCTGGGAATGGAGGGATGTTAGCTGGTTACAGATTGTTGTAATAAGCTTTAAATCCAGTATCTCTATGCAGTCCATTATTTTTAACTTCTAGCAAAGTTCTAATTTAAGCTACCAGGCTTGTTTTTTGGAAGCATTGTGCAAGTTTCCTTTGAGGATAACAACTGATTAATCTCTCTGTATCTGACATCTCTGTGAAAAAGGCATTCACCCACAAACACTTTTGGTGGTATTTTTCCATCTTTTATCATTTTCCCATGAGAGTTCATTTAAGAGCATAGTGATTGTCCGATTTCAGTCATACATTTGTAAAGGGGCATTTTATGCATTGGATGAGCTACATCACATGTTGCGATAGTAGGCATGTGTAGGACCCACGGATTTTGAAAGATTGTTTGTGGAGCATGTTGGTCATTGTTGCAGATCTGTTGTTCTGGCAGGGTCTAGCATTGCTGGTTTATGGGCAGCCTGGCAACTCCGATTCACATCTTTGCTAGAAAGACATTGAAAATCATGGACTGAAAACACACTAGATTTTGGTTTATTACGAACAACATCTGTAACCCACTAACAATCTTTACCCCCATCTTCTTTCTACCAACAACAATCTCCCCCCACACCATACATACACACACTTCCTTTCCTCCCTTTGACTGAAGGAGTGTCAATGAGCCACTTCATCTTGAATGGTTCCTTGAAATGTGTTGGCTACTTACACTAATCTCTTCCCCCTTGTATTTACTGTGACATGAGGAGTACATTATCCAGACTTGTAGAAGAGCTCTGGGTAGCTTGAAAGCTTCTCTTTCACCAATAGAACTTGGTCCAATAACAGATATTACCGCACCCACCTTCTCTCTTTAATATCCTGGAATCAACAGGATACATTGCTACAAGATTGAAGACAAGTATGCAGAGTAAGCCATCTTTACTCTTTTTCTGCTATATGATTTAAATTCATTTATATAAGGAAAGGCTATCAAACCAAAAATCTTGGTTTGAGTTGTTTTAGGATTAGACTATAATTGGTGTTAAATATATTTGATATCATTTTCCTAAATATTTAAAAATACTTCGTTATTGCTTTATGTAATATGAAGCTCAGCTATCTGATTTTTGTTATTTCTAGAAGCCAGTGTACAATAAGAAAATAAGACAGAATATTGAAAGGCTATGTTTGCACTATGGAGACCATGCTGGCAGAAGTGTGTTGCCGTAAGAGTGCCAATGTGACTCCATAGTGTAAATGAAGCCTACACCTATGGAAGACATATTTTTCTATTTCATTTTTGAGAGCATATATTTTTCCAAGGCAAAGTGTATGTGAGGGAAGGAAGAAAGCTACAATTTTCTTTCATTGTTCCAGACAGCAAATCAGAATGCACACTTATTAGTATGATAATAAATGTATTCAATATCATGCATATCCAACTTACTAGTAAAATATTTTGACCTAACTCTTCAAAAGGTATTGGGCACATAATTCCCTTTGAATTTAATGGTAGTTTGACACCTAAATTCCTTTGAGGATCAGGGCCTCTGTGAATGCAAATTAAGGATGTTCAGTATCAGATAATTGATTAATCAAATAGTCAATGCATTTTTGCATTGACTATTCCATTATTTGATAGGGTGCCTCTGCCCTTCAAGTGTAGCAACAGCCCACTTCAAAGGCAACAGCTCCAAAGACCGGAGTCAGCTGGGAACTCCCCCGTCGTGCTGGCATTTCAAAGCGGCAGTGCCGCACGGAACCCAGGGTCCACTCCCCTGATCTTGGGCTCCAAGTGGTGCTGCTCTGATAGAGGCAGCAAGGGGGCAAGGGAAGCAACTAGTCCTTCACATCCCTAATGCAAATTTGTATTTGGTTCAATAAACAGTAGTAAAAGTTTGAAAATTTGGTACAATATTTATGTTATATAGCACCCAAACAATCCAATCAGTATTGTACTGAATGTCAGTTTATTTGATGTTTGCAGTGTTGTAGCCCTGTTTTGTTCCAAGGATAATAGAAAGACAAGGTGGATGAGGTAATATCTTCTATACATGAAAGATATTTTGAGAGTATTCTGGGAAACTTTACCCAAGAGCATTACAGACTACAGAATATTCAGAGATCCAAAAATGTCTTTTACACACACACACACACACACACACTGACTTTACGTTTAGTACATCATAGCCCTTCCAATGAAACTTCCTACCACAGGGTGCACTATGAGTAGGCACAGAATACACTGAAGCGAGTAATAAAGGCTGCTAGCTGCCTTTGCAGCTGTGTTTCTGTTTTGCCTCATGTGGCTGCCTAAACAAATAGGACAGAAAAAAGAAGCTGTATTTCTACACACATACACCTATTACAGCAAAACCACTCTTCTTTGGAGGAAAAAGCTGACAACAGTGTCAGAAATATTTCTCCTCCACCAAAAGGTAATTGGATAGTTGCCATTTTGGTCTTATACACATCTTAGAATTCCTAAGCAATGTGCAAATGGCTTTCATGGCACACTTCACAGAGCAGGGATGTGACAGTTCCAAAGGAGGAGAGTCAAAATTCATTATTTGTTGGAATTAGATTAGACAGGGAAGACTTTTACAACTGTCTTGTGATGCAAAATGGGAAGTTAATTTTCTACAAGGCTCTTTATCATGGTTGTGATTCCAAACAAACAGTGAAGGGTTATCTTTCCATCGCTGACTATGCATTACAGGTAATGATGTCATTTGCAATAAACAAATGCCTTTGAGACTGAATGCAACTTCTCAGCAGCAACTGCACTTAAACTATGTGAACAGCCAGAAGGCGGAAAACAGAGTTTAAGTTGCAGTCTCAGAGTCAGCCAAGATCTGACTTGTTGCTGAGCCAGTGTCAGACACACAAATTGCATTAGCGTTATAAATGAATCTCATTACTTTATTTACTCCAGAGAAATACTTGTTAGACAGTGCAAGATCAAGAAAATACTGGTATTAACTTTACTACTGTTTTTGCTTTCAGACCAAATCAATATTTCCTAAGTTTCAGCTGTGAGTAATCAGAATGAAAATGTACAGGTTTAATCAACCTAAAATCAATATAGTAAAGTAAAAATAGAATTAATACTGCTCCCTCTTTCTTCCTGCATAGAGTGAATCCTGTGGCCATCAAAACAGCAGCTATGATATGGTTTAATGTTACATTTTTGTAATAAAGGCATCTAAAGAAGAAATAGGAAGAACACAGATATAGTTAAATGCATACCTATTTCAAATTTGAACAGGGAAAAAGGCTGCAACATGTTCAAATAAAAGGCTTGTATGTTAAAATCACAGTAAAATTTTCCTCAATATGTGACTTAGGTGCCTACATCCCATTTTCAAAAGGGAGTTAGGCACTTAGGAATATAAAGTCTCACTGAAATTCAAAGGGACTTACATTGTTGTTTAGTGTCTACCTTGCTGTTGAAAATGTTAATCAATTTCTTATTTTATGCTCCATCTGTTTTACCTCAGTCTACTTATTTTCTGGCCCCTATCCACAGCCACTCCACACTAACGAATCTTTAAAAAAAATCTCACTGATGCTAGCACTTAGCACTGAATCATAGAATCCTAGGACTGGAAGAGACCTCAGGAGGTCACTGAGTCCAGCTCCCTGCCTAAAGCAGGACCAATCCCAACTAAATCAACCCAGCCAGGGCTTTGTCAAGCCGGGACTTAAAAACCTCCAGGGATGGAGATTCCACCACCTCCTTAGTGTTAAGGGTAAAATCCTAAGCAGTTAAATGTTTGATTTGTAATATATGTTGGGTTTGTAATGTTTGATATTAAAGAGTATCCCTGTTAAAATAAAAATGGAGGAACTGTCATCCATTTTGTAAAACAAAATGAAAGTGCCAATGTCCTGGGTCTGTCAGATCATGATTTTCCCATTTTTGGCAGAAAACAGGTAAACAAGTTCCAGTTTAAATTGGATTTACTCAGAAGTACTTCATACAGGGTCTCCCTAGAAGGGGCAGATGCTGCGAGGTCTCCCTAGCAGAGGTCTCCCACCTTAGAGAGCATAAAAGGCCAATAGCCAGACAGTTCCAGGCTGCCCATCCTAGAGGCAAGGTGCACAGGGTTTTCCTTACAGATCATCAGACTCCAGAACAAGACAGCTGCTGCACCCATATGGAAGACTCCACTGAAGGCCACTGCTAGCCATCCCAACAACAACTTACCATCAGCATAGAAAAGGACTACGAGGGCTCTCCTCAGTGCTCCTCTCTCAAATCTCTCAGTGATCTGCGAGATTTGAGGTCCTGAGTGACCCGTCTGGGAAATATCAAGAAGGCTTCTATAATATTTTCTTATTATACTTACCGTACCAATTGGACTCAGACAAAATTTTGCTTTTCCTTGTGGGTTTTGGGGAATTGATTACTGTACCATTTATTGTTTGTTAACCATTTTTTAATACCCCCTGAACCTCCTTGTAACACATTCGTCCCTCCGAGTCCACTATGAACTAATCCCCTCACAGAGAGTTAAGCCTGAGCAGTCACCATCAAGGCCGGTGGCCCTTTTATTACGCACATTCGCGCTTACACCCGAGCCGGATCTGGCGGTCGGCGGAGTAGGGGGGTTCGGGTCCGCCCCCTCTCTGAACCCCGGCCCAGGGCCCTAAAGGCAGGGACCCACTGTCCCTCCCTAGCGGATGGGGGAACGCCCCAAAACACACCCGCTCACGGGCTCCACGACCCCGCCCTGGGCCGCCTCCTACTCCCCCAGGCCTCCCGGCCCGCTTCCCTTGACCTCTCTTGCCTCACCTCTCCCTCCTTCTCTCCTCGTCCCGCTCCGTCCACCGCGCTCCCCTGCACCGTGCCAGCCCTGGGTTTAAATCCCCCGCTGGCTCCGTTCCCCCTCCGCGTCACTTCCCCTGCGATGCCTCCCAGCCACCCTTCCCCCGTGGCGTCATTCCCCTGCGCCTCCCCGGCCCCTCCCTCTTGGGCCCTGCTGGTCGGCGCCTCCTGCCTCCCGACGCTCCCTGCGCCGGCTGCCGGCGCGTTCCTGCAGCCCGCCGCGGCGGGCTGGGCCGTACTCTCCACCCCCCGGTGTGTCCGCCCGGCGCCTCCCGGCGCGCTCTCAGTGCGAGGCGCGAGTGCCCCGTCACACCGCCCGGCGCCTCCCGGCGCGCTCTCAGTGCGGGGCGCGAGTGCCCCGTCACACCGCCCGGCGCCTCCCGGCGCGCTCTCAGTGCGGGGCGCGAGTGCCCTGTCACACCACTCCCCCCTTGTCTCATTACTTATACTCGCCCCCTCCCCTGCGGCTCCCTCCGACCTTCTCGATAGGCAGTCCGCATTCTGATGGGCACTCCCCGGTCGATGCACGATTTTGAACTTGTATGGCTGCAGACTCAGGTACCACCGGAGTATTCTTGGGTTGGTATCCTTCATGGTGTTGAGCCATTTCAGAGGGGCGTGGTCCGTTACCAGGGTAAAGCAGGCCCCTGCAAGAAAGTATCGTAGAGCATCTACCGCCCACTTAATGGCTAGCGCCTCTTTCTTGATAGTGGCGTATCCCTTCTCTCTATCAAACAGTTTCCGGCTTAGATACAGTATCGGGTGCTCGGCCCCCCCCATCTCCTGCGTCAATACGGCCCCTAACCCTGTTTCCGATGCGTCAGTTTGGAGGGTAAAGGGTTTTGCAAAGTCAGGTTGGGCGAGCACCGGCGCCTGAGTCAGTCTCTCCTTTAGAGCCTGAAAGGCCTTCTGACACTGCTCCGTCCATTGGACTCTCTGGGGCTTCCCTTTGCGGGTCAAGTCCGTTAGCGGGGTGGCTAACGATGCAAAGTGAGCCACGAATCGGCGATAATACCCCACCAACCCCAGAAACTGTCTTACTTGTCTTTTTGTGGTGGGGATAGGGTAGTCCCGCACTGCTTGAATTTTATCCACAAGGGGCCTCACCGTACCCCGACCTACCGTGTACCCCAGATACGTCACCTCCTTCTTCCCAAACTGGCATTTCTTGGGATTGGCCGTGAGGCCAGCTTGTCTCAAGGCCTCCAGGACTGCTGCCACGTGTCCTAGATGTTGCTCCCACATCTCGCTGAATACTATCATGTCATCAATATACGCGGCCGCGTAGGGCTGGTGTTCTCTCAGGACCCGGTTCATGAGGCGTTGGAAAGTTGCGGCTGCCCCGTGCAGGCCGAATGGCATGGTCTGGAACTGGTAAAGGCCGAAGGGGGTCGAGAAGGCCGTCTTTTCTCGGGCCGCTGGCGACAGCGGGATCTGCCAGTAGCCTTTCGTTAAGTCGAGCTGGTCTAACAGCTCATCGATGCGTGGCATAGGGTATGCGTCGAACTGAGAGATCGCATTCACCTTCCGGAAGTCAATACAAAACCGGAGGGCCCCCTCTGCCTTGGGAACCAGCACAATCGAGCTCCGCCACCCGCTGTGCGACTCCTCGATTACCCCCCAGTCCAGCATGTCCCCCAGTTCCTTTTTTACGACGTCCCACATCTTACGGGGGAGGGGTCTCACCTGGTCCAATACCCGCTTCCCTGGTTCGGTGACGATCTCATGCTGGGCCAGATGCGTCCGTCCCGGTCTGCTCGTCAGCACCTCCCGATGCCTCTCTAGTAGGTCCCGGAGCTCCCGTTGTTGTTGTCCAGTGAGTTCGGCCCCGAGCGTGGCTTCCTTGACCGTCACCTCCGGGTCTCCCCATGGTCCGAATTCCACATCCTTCATCTGTGTTTCTACCAGGAAGGCTTCCCGGGGCACCCACCGCTTCAACAGGTTAATATGGTAGATCTGGGTGGCCCGCCGAGGACCATCCAGCTGTATCTCATAGTCCACCTCCCCGACCTTCCTTAACACCCTGAAGGGCCCCTGCCAGCGTGCCAGTAACTTGGACTCTCTGTCTGGTAAGAGGAGCAACACCTGGTTGCCAGGCGCGAACTCTCGAACCTGGGCTCTTTGATTATATTGCTGGCACTGCCCTTCCTGGGCTTTCTGCAAGTTCTCCCGTGCCCATTCGGCCAGGGAACCTAGTCTCTGCTGGAGCTGTGTTACGTAGTGGACCACCCCCAGGGCCGGGGTAACCTGAGCTTCCCACCCTTCCCTCACTAAGTCGAGGACCCCCCGGGGCTTCCGCCCGTAAAGCAGTTCGAAAGGCGAGTAATCCACCGAGGCCTGTGGCACCTCCCGGATGGCGAACATCAGAGCAGGGAGTAGCTTATCCCACCCCCGGGGTTCCTCCTGTACAAATTTCCTAAGCATACCTTTCAATGTCCTATTGAACCTCTTGACGAGGCCATCGGTTTGGGGGTGGTAGACGGAGGTGCGGATCTTGCGGATTCATAGGAACTTGCACAGCTCGGTCATTACCCTCGCCGTCAGGTTAGTGCCTTGGTCTGTTAGTAGCTCTTTCGGCAAGCCTACCCTTGAAAACACCTTGACTAGTTCCTCCGCTATCACGTTGGCGGTGGCCTTCCGCAGCGGGATAGCCTCGGGGTAGCGGGTTGCGTAGTCCACGATTACCAAGATGTAGACATGCCCTCTTCCTGACTTTTCCAAGGGCCCCACCAAATCCATGGCTATTCGTTCGAATGGGACGCCCACGATGGGTAGGGGAACCAGCGGGGCGGGGGCCATTTTCTTGCTAGAGGTCCTTTGGCATTGGGGACAAGACATGCAAAAATTCTTGACCTCTTGGTACACCCCTGGCCAGTAAAACCGCTGCAAGATTCGCTGCTGGGTCTTCTCGCTGCCCAGGTGTCCCGCCCAAGGGTGATTGTGCGCTAGCTCCAGTACCTTCCAGCGGTATGGGCGCGGCACTAGCAATTGTGGGTTTTCCTGTCCGTCCGCCCCCACTGCCACCCGGTAGAGTCGCTCTCCCCGTACCTCAAAGCGTGGTCCCAGCTGCTGCCGCCCTTCTCCCTCTGGCGTTTCCTCTGCTTCCGCCCGCACCTGGGTCCATGCTGCCTGTAGAGTCGGGTCCTCCCTCTGGTGTGTCAGGAAGTCCCCCTCTTCCACCTCCAGGCGTAGCGGGGGGTTTGGTCCCCCGGCCTCGGGCCCCCCGGTTTTCCCTGAGGTGGGGACCTCTTCCCCTTGGGCTGCCAGAACGGGTTTCTTTTGTCCCGGCCCCGGGCCCTCGTGACCCGTCCCCCATTCCTTTAGCAGGGCGGCCAGCCTGGGCCAGTTTCTCCCTAGCAGCGCTGGGTAGGGGAGTTTGGGGGATATAGCGGCCTGGCAGCGCGCCCGGATCTGCCCATCATCGATCCATACTTGGGCGGTGTCGTACGGGTGTACGTCCCCGTGCACGCACCTCATCCAGATCTGGGGCCCCCGGGTCTGGGAATCGGGGACCAGGTCCTCCCGCACCATGGTCTGGCCGCACCCCGAGTCCACCACCGCCCTTACCCGCTTCCCATTCAGGCTTATCAACCTGGTTACCTGGGCTCTCAATGAAGTGGTCCTGGCTGCCCCGTCTCGTTTTCTCTGCCCGAAGGTACAATCCATCAAGGGGCAGTCTTTTTTGAAGTGCCCCTCCTCGCCACACTGGAAGCAGGCTCCCCTCGGGCTAGGGTCTGCCCTCGGGCTGGGTGTCCCGGAATCCCCGCTCGCTCCCGGTTGGTTCTCGTTCCTCCTCGGCGGGTTCCAGACTGGGGCCAGTTTTCGCTCTACCCCCGGGCCCCACGATGGTCTGCGGGCCGGTGGGTCTGCCCGGTGTGAGGTGTCCACCCCTCCGCTACTGGCCGGGCTCCGTCGAAGCCCCGAGGGAGTGGGAGGGGGGTGTCTTCCCCCCGTTTCCTCCGCTGCCGAAAAGCGCTCCATCAGCGTGATCGCTTCTTCCAGCGACTCCGGCCAGTGCCGGCGAACCCATTTTTGCCCCTCGGCGGGCAGGATCCGGAGGTACTGTTCTAACACCACTTGCTCCGCTACCTGCAGCCCGGTCTTGTTGGCAGGTTCCAGCCATCGCATGCCTGCTTCCCTGACCCGCTGCCCCAGTGCCCGCGGGCGCTCCTTTGGGTCATAACGGGTATCTCGGAATCGCTGTCGGTACGTTTCCGGGGATATGCCCAGCTGGTCCAACACGGCTTCCTTGACTTTGTAATAACACAAAGCATCCTTGTCTGCCATACTTCTATAGGCCAATTGGGCCGGACCTGTTAGGAAGGGGGCTAGCAAGGTGGCCCAGTGCTCCTGCGGCCACTTCGCAGCGGTAGCCACCCGCTCAAAGGTGACCAAAAATGCTTCTGGATCGTCTTCGGGTCCCAGCTTCGTCAATCGCAGCGGCAGCTGGGCGCCCGGGATGGCTCCACCTTCTCCGTCTCCTAGGGGGCCCGGCTCTGCTCCAGGCGCGGTTCCTCGGGCAGTCACCCCTTCTCTGATTTCTTTCAGCATTTGCCGCTGCTGGTCCTGGAATTGGGTCATCATATCCCGCAACACCTGATTCTGATGCTGCTGTTGCTGCTTCTGGTTGTCCACCAGCCATTCTATGATCTTGTTGACCTCCATCATGCGTTCGGGGGGGGGAGGGTCAACTGTAAGACGCGGGTGGTCAACACCTGGTTCTTTCCAAACAAACACCCAAACGGATCAGTAACCCTACTTCCCTTGTTTTATGCCCACCACCTTTTTTTTTTCTCTCTTTTTGTTTTTGTGTGTGTGCGCGCTACCCTACTTCCTAGAGCCCCTTCTTACTCCCGGGGCCCAGGGACCTGTGCCCACATTCTCCACCACGTGTAACACATTCGTCCCTCCGAGTCCACTATAAACTAATCCCCTCACAGAGAGTTAAGCCTGAGCAGTCACCATCAAGGCCGGTGGCCCTTTTATTACGCACGTTCGCGCTTACACCCGAGCCGGATCTGGCGGTCGGCAGAGTAGGGGGGTTCGGGCCCGCCCCCTCTCCGAACCCCGGCCCAGGGCCCTAAAGGCAGGGACCCACGGTCCCTCCCTAGCGGATGGGGGAACGCCCCAAAACACACCCGCTCACGGGCTCCACGACCCCGCCCTGGGCCGCCTCCTACTCCCCCAGGCCTCCCGGCCCGCTTCCCTTGACCTCTCTTGCCTCACCTCTCCCTCCTTCTCTCCTCGTCCCGCTCCGTCCACCGCGCTCCCCTGCACCGTGCCAGCCCTGAGTTTAAATCCCCCGCCGGCTCCGTTCCCCCTCCGCGTCACTTCCCCTGCGACGCCTCCCAGCCACCCTTCCCCCGTGGCGTCATTCCCCTGCGCCTCCCCGGCCCCTCCCTCTTGGGCCCTGCTGGTCGGCGCCTCCTGCCTCCCGACGCTCCCTGCGCCGGCTGCCGGCGCGTTCCTGCAGCCCGCCGCGGCGGGCTGGGCCGTACTCTCCACCCCCCGGTGTGTCCGCCCGGCGCCTCCCGGCGCGCTCTCAGTGCGAGGCGCGAGTGCCCCGTCACACCGCCCGGTGCCTCCCGGCGCGCTTTCAGTGCGGGGCGCGAGTGCCCCGTCACACCACCTGGCGCCTCCCGGCGCGCTCTCAGTGCGGGGCGCGAGTGCCCCGTCACACTCCTATTTTGTAAAATTACCCTTAATAAATAAGGATATGTCTACACTACAAAGTTAATTCGAACTAACAGCTGTTAGTTCGAATTAACTTTCATAGGCGCTACACATACAAACCGCTAGTTCAAACTTAATTCGAACTAACGGAGTGCTTAATTCGAACTAGCGGAGTGCTTAATTCGAACTAGATAAACCTCATTCTACGAGGACTAATGCCTAGTTCTAATTAAGTAGTCCAAATTAAGGGCTGTGTAGCCACTTAATTCGAACTAGTGGGAGGCTAGCCCTTCCCAGCTTGCCCTGGTGGCCACTCTGGGCCAAACCAGGGAACCTCTTCTGCCCCCCTTCTGGCCCCGGAACCCTTAAAGGGGCACGGTATGGCTACGGTTCTTGTGCCAGGTGGAAGCCTGCCAGCACCTAACCAGCAGACCCTGCACCTGGCACGGCATGAGCTAGCCACCCGCTGCCATCCAGCCCTCCGCCTCTTCCCGGGACCAGGCTGGCGGCTTCCAGGAGCCTGCCCGGGGCCGCAAGAAGCGGGCACCCGCCTGGTCTAGTGCGGAGATCGTGGACCTCATCCAGGTTTGGGGGGAGGCCTCCAATGTCCACGATCTCCGCACTAGGCACAGGAATGCAGCCATCTAGGGCAGGATAGCTGCCAGCCTGGCCATCAAAGGCCACATGCAAACCCAGGAGCAGGTCTGCATGAAAATCAAGTTGGTCCAGTGAGACCCCAGCCCTGAGCTTAGAACGTAAGAACATAAGAATGGCTGTACTGGGTCAGACCAAAGGTTCATCTAGCCCAGTAGCCTGTCTGCCGACAGCGGCCAACACTAGGTACCCTGGAGGGGATGGACCGAAGACAATGACCAAGCCATTTGTCTTGTGCCATCCATCTCCAGCCTTCCACAAACAGAGGCCAGGGACACCATTCCTCCCCCTGGCTAATAGCACTCCATGGACCCAACCTCCATGAATTTCTCTAACTTCTCTTTAAACTCTGTTCTAGTTCTAGCCTTCACAGCCTCCTGTGGCAAGGAGTTCCACAGGTTGGCTATGTGCTGTGTGAAGAAGAACTTTTGCTTCTTAGTTTTAAACCTGCTGCCCATCAATTTCATTTGGTGTCCTCTAGTCCTTCTATTATGGGAACTAATGAAGAACTTTATTTTATTTACCCTCTCTACACCACTCACGCTTTTATAGACCTCTATCATATCCCCCCTCAGTCTCCTCTTTTCTAAGCTGAAAAGTCCCTGTCTCTTTAGCCTCTCTTCATATGGGACCTGTTCCAAACCCCTAATCATTTTAGTTGCCCTTTTCTGAACCCGTTCCAAGGCCAAAATATATATTTTTGAGGTGAGGAGACCACATCTGTACACAGTACTGAAGATATGGAGTACCATAGTTTTATACTTTCTCTTCTCCTTCTTCCCCTGGCTTCCCCCTTCCAGATCCCTTCTCCCAGGTTTCCCCCTCCCCTCTCCCACCCTCTCTCTTCCCCTCTCCCACCTCCTTTTCCCAGTCTCCCCAAAGGTTAATCCCTCCCCCCCACTTTTGTTAAATAAAGAGAGTTTCTATTTTTTAACACACGTGTCCTTTATTTTTTACATCAGGAAGGGGGGCTAGGGAGGAGTAAGTGGAAGGAGGTGAGGGAGGAATGGGGCACAAGCCCCCGATGGGGAATACTGGGGAGGCTCTGCGGGCTCCTTGGGGTGGAAGCCCTCCTGCAGGGCCTCCTGGATCCTGACAGCCCCCCGATTGATCCCCCCGGATGGCAGCCTGCAGCAAGCGCAGCCGGGCTGATGGCCGAGTGTTGTGATGTGCCAAGTGTGGGCATTCCAAGCCAGGACTGCTTTGCTGTCCCTCATCGAGTTAGACAAGCAAGCAGGGAACCCTGAGACCTGTCTGTCCGGGGTGGGGCTCGAGTCCCTTTAAGCACAGCCCTCGGCTAGCCTAAGGCAGCAGCTCCATACTCTAAGTCCTAACCTGATGCCCTGCTGGCACTGGTTCTGGCCAGCCTTAACTTCAGTTCAGGGTCCACTCAATGTGGACATGCTAGTTTGAATCAGCAAAACGCTAATTCGAATTAGTTTTTAGGTCTAGATGCACTAATTCAAATTAGCTTATTTCGAATTAACTAAATCAAATTAAGTTAGTTCAAATTAGTGCTGTAGTGTAGACATGCCCTCAGTCATTAGTTCGGATCACTTAAACTGGGTCCTTTGATTAATTAAAACACGCCACCAGATGATAGATGCTGGCTGCCACAGGACTCGAACAGAGGGTTCAGTATTGTTAAGGGAACCCTCTGTGGCCTTTTCATTTCTCCCACCTAACACTAGGTAACCCATTCTAGTACTTCACCACCCTCCTAGTGAAATAGTTTTTCCTAATATCCAACCTAGACCTCCCCCACTGTAACTTGAGACCATTGCTCCTTGTTCTGCCATCCGTCACTACTGAAGTGGTGATATCACCTGTGGAAGTCCTAATTTAGGCAAGACAACTGCAACTTCCATCATTTTTACCACTGTACTAGTGTGAAACCAGTAGAAATGTCTATTTTTTCCCTCTGTTCCTCTTCTTGGACCTGTTGTAACAAGGGTGTCAAACAATAAGCCTGTGGGCTGAATCTGACCCATGGAACAGTTCCATCCAGCCTGTGATTTCCCATAAATCTTTGGACTTTTATAACTGATCCCAGGTCTGCATTAGAGGGTACCGGTGTATTGTTCTGCAACTCCAACATATGGATCCTGCTAGTGTGCACCGATGACAACCTGTTACAAAACAGAACTACCACCAATACACTACGGAACATTTAGTGTGTGCATCATTGGGGTCCACTCAGTGGAGTTAGAACACACCACACTGGTCTGCCCTACAAATCAAACACCTGTAGTCCAGACAGTGGCACACAAATCCATCAAAAATTGGTGCACAGACATATAACCAGTTGGTAATATATAAGACACCATGGGAGAGGCCTGAATCTGATGGAAGTTAGTCCATGTCCTGAAGAAGGGAAGTAGTAGCAAAGAGTGCTTATCTACCTGTTGGAGAGTAGAAATCCCAACCAGCCATTTCAAAGAAAAGGAAAACTTCAAATAAGTCAAAGTGTGAATGTCTATTGCAGCCAGTTGACTGACCGATTCCCCTTTAAGTTGGCAAAAATAGAGATATACCTTTTCTTTTATGATTCCCTTCCTTGATTTATTCAGCTTGTGACAAATTACAATCATATCTTTATCCACAAAAAGAACAAGCATTTCAAGAGAAACAGTGAATTTCATATTTTTTTGGACATTCATGGAAAGCCAATATGCTTGCTTTATAAAGAACAAAAAAGTTTCAGAGGAATAGTCAGGTTAGTCTGTATCTGCAAAAACAACACGGAAGCCTGTGGCACCTTAAAGGTTAAACAGACTTATTTGGGCATAAGCTTTTGTGAGTAAAAACCACTTCCTCAGATGCATGGAGAAAGAATAGAAAGATGTAGCAAAACATTCAAAGACACTAAGATGCAAACCATGGTGAGAAACATAACAAGTGCCCAGAAAAATTACATGAAGACAAATACTCTGAATTGGCATAGTCATTGAAAAAGCAGCAGTAAGCCTTTACTGGTGTTCAGCAAGTAAGTGATGCCACTCTTAAGGTGAGCTTTGTGATTACCCATTAAATAGCCATGCCATCTAAACCATTTTCTGAGGAAGAATTTGAGGAACTGCAGGCTAAAAGCTTGTAACTACTTTGTCCAGGTAAGCAGCAAACTTCCGCAAATATCAGCCTCTTAAGAAAAAAGATTTAGCTAAGGATTTGAACAATCAATTCTGGGACAGGCAAAGTCTTTTTTTTCCCCAGCTGCACCTAATGAAAACACAGATGTAGGTGACATGTCTCAACTAGCAGCATTCATTCATGGAACTGATGAGAATATGAGTTCTCAAGATCTAATAAAGGATCTTATAGTATTGGTACAGGTAAGATATGTAATAAGCAACTGGTCTCTTGGGAACAGAAGCAATCTGAATGTGCTGTGATTTTTGGTGCAAGACAAAAAGTGACCATTTATCACTAATCCTGTTTATTTGGGTGGTAAGACAGATTGGAGATCTAAGGGGATAGTCAGTGACTCCACAGACTATGATCCAGAAAATCTCATTTGTTACTGGCCTGGGGAAATCTAAACACACCACTCCTTTGGGGTCCTGAGGTAAACACTCACAGTCATGATTCACTCCAGACAGCATGACAACCTGATCCTGTCAAGCTGGCTCCAGAGGCAGTGTGTATACACGGAAGGAAGCATATTTTAAAGAAAAGAGGAGGTAAAATGGGTTAGGGGGTGGGAAAGGAGGTGGTGGAAGAAAATGAGGTAACATCCATCCAGATTGCCCATTGTGTTGCTGATTGGAATGTGAATCAAATGTCTTTGGATTTTAAAACCATAACTTGAGTTCATCCAAAGAACAACGCACCTAGAGTAGAATGATACCTACACACGAATTTACTAACTATTTTGAACAGGAAAGCTGCTTTACTGTCATATCAGGTGTGCCAATAACACATTGTCAGCACCCACATCCTAAACTGTAAGACACTATAATTTTTTGCAAATATAACTAAGCTTGAGAATAAACGTCTTCTGTGAAATATGCTCTGAAGAGCCAGATATGACGAGTGCTTTGCATGTTTTATCTAGACTGTCGCTACACAGAAAGCATCTGTTTTCTCTACTGACGAGTAGTCAGCTCAAAAGTTGCTCAGTTTTAACTTGCAGTTTTTACTTGCAGTTTGTTCATGAATATATTCAAACATCCCATTTTAAACCTATTTTAGGGGTTTTTGTTGTCCGTCTTCACAGTTATCTGTTCACTAATGTTAGTGTGCACCCACAAACATGAGAAAAGTAATTGAAATGTTTTTGTTATAACTATTTTTCATTATCTAACATGAACATAGAGAAGTGTTATTGTCAGAGGGGGTACCTGCCCTATAGCATTCCCTGCAATCCAGGTGTGGTATTGGAGATGTTCCCTGCCTCACTTCCCCCTAGAGAGACACTAATAAGTTCAACAAGGGCTTATAAATGCAAAGAATGACCCCTTCTGAAGGGATCATTAACCAAAGGCCCAACGAAAACACCAACAAATGCCCTCCTCCTCCAGCATTATAGCTAGGAGACAGAATTGGTTTTAGTATATACATTCCCACCCACATGCATCAGACTCCTCCAGCAAGGTTCTGTCACCTGAAGTCTCTTCCCCGAATCAAAATCTTTTGCCATTATTTGGGGAAATAACTATAACTAAAGGTCTGTGGCTGATCAATCAGCTGCTGATCTTCTCCTGAGTAACATGTAGTTTTTGACAGAATGGTTATCCTGCCCCTGTCTTAATGTTTCTTGTCACTCAGAGTACATCTTCCAGACCCTGTACTCTGGTGAGCTCTTCTGGCAGCTCCTCTTCTCAGGACTTTCCTGTTTCTGGGAAACACATCAGCTGAGCCCTGGTAAACCTTTAGCAGGCTCATGAGCAGCCAATCAGTCTCCAAGGGATTTAATTACTTCCAAATAGGACTGAGTTGGCCCATTCTCCCTTACTGGAGCCTGATACAAGCAAGCTGATCTCTGAACTCCATAAAGGACTAGCCCTTCATGACCATTAGATATTGATTATACCACACTCTATATGTTGAGAATGGAACAGTACAACAAATGGTACCACAAAGCAGCTGATTTGAATCAACAAGGGCCTGGATTATACAGTTGTAACCCCTCCTGTTGGCTAGCCAGGTGTGAGGTTATTCAGCATAGGGGAAGCCTTGTGACTTCTTACACCACTATGGGGGGGGTCTGGGCCTGAGGCTGCTTGGTGTGCTCTGCGTTGTGTATGTGTGAGTGCGCCTCAGACCAGACCCACTCAGACAAATCACTAGGAACAGGCTTTATTCTGTAAAAAACATAGAACAGGAAAACAGTTCAGCAGCCCCTTCTCTCAGCATGCAGCCTGTGTGCTGCTTCTAGTACAGACCTTGCTGAGACCCTGCTGGGGACAGAGGCTACAGCACACAACACAGCCCCCTTACAACATGTTCCAACTCCCACAGTAACTAAACCCCACAAAAACCAAGTCCAGGTTCTCCTTTTGTGTCACTTAAACTCCTCTCGGGGTGCTCTATAGCCCTTTCTGGTCCTACCTGTAAAAAATATAGAACAAGAAAACAGTTCAGCAGCCCCTTCTCTCAGCCTGCAGCCTGTGTGCTGCTTCTAGCATAGTCCTTGCTGAGACCCTGCTGGGGGCAGAGGGCACATCCTAGCAGGAACCAGAAAGCTCTCCCAACATGCCGCAGTTTGTAGTCTACAACTTGTAGTTCCCAGGGATGCTGCTGAAACACACTGGACCTTGGGCTACACAGTGAAACCTGACGAAGTTGGTCAGCACATTTTACTAATGAGACTAGAAACCATCTTCAAAGAGTTATTCTCACAAGAAATATATTTGCTTAGTTCACTACTTTATAGCCTGTAGCTGTATCAGCTCTGGCACCAATGATGTTACATCTCACACCATTAGTGGGACTGAATCTGGTCAGGATTTGAGTAGGAAGCTTTGGGGGAAATCCCATGATTCCACTCAAAAGACTGTTTTGGTCTAATAAATAGCAGTCTCTCTCTATTTATTAGACCGAAAATAGAATATTAAAGCCCATGTTTTAGAAGAACATACTACCTATACGAACTCAGCCTTTTGGATGGGCTGTCACTGGATTTAGTGTCTTGTATAAACAGAAGTGTCAGCCTATATGCTTTACTAAATACATTTGAATTAACTGCAGGATACTGACACCATAAATACCACTTCCTCATGTTCAACTGGATAGTATTATTCATTTCCTGTCAAACTTGAAATGTTGTATAAAGTTAATAAATAGTTCTTGTAGTTCATTCCAGATCACTCAATTTCAGTGGGGGGTAAAGTAATATCTGCATGTGGGAAGAGTGGTTTATACATTAACCTCGAAGTGCAACAGACATTCTCATTCTTGCTCTATTAGAATTTCTGTAATAGGAAGTTCTGGTGCTTTGACATTAATCCTACTCAATTGACTTTCATTGGAGAACATAAGCATCCACAGGATTCCAACTAAGAAATATTGAATTGTTTCATTTCTATGTTTTTCAAATAAAAAAGCTTCTGTCATTCCAAAAACAAAACATGAGATGGACATTAGAGCTGACAGAATTTCTTGACCAAATGTTTCTTGTAAACATATGTTTTGAGAAAGTTGCAGGAGGTCCTTATCCAGTTAGGACTCTACTGGTAAATCTATGGGTATGTCTACACTACCCTCCTAGTTTGAACTAGGAGGGTAATGTAGGCATACCGCACTTGCAAATGAAGCCCGGGATTTGAATTTCCTGGGCTTCATTTGCATAAGCGGGGCGCCGCCATTTTTAAAGCCCCGCTCGTTCGAACCCCGTGCAGCGCGGCTACACGGGGCACGAACTAGGTAGTTCGAACTAGCGGGGTAGTGTAGACATACCCTAAGTTCACATTCAGCCTGATCTGGAGCAAGACTGGAACCTTGGTCTCCCAGAACCCAGGTTAAAACCCCAGCCCCTGGTCTATGAAGGCAGCTTGCACACATGTTCATGCACACTCCTTATGAATACTTCATTATTTCTACAAAGTGAAACAGATCCAATAGGAGAAAGACTGACTTTGTAACTGCCTCTGAATCAGGCAGGGGCTTGAACCTGTGCCTGAGATGCCACAATACCTTCTGGCAGGTATAGTTCCAGCTGGTCCCTTTGGGATCAGCTTTATGGCTGGACTACATCTTCTGTGATGCACTGCGGTCTTTCCCTGTTGCCAAGACACTATGAATGGTATCTTTTACATGTTCCTAATGGAAAATCCAACAAAAAAATTGAGTCCTGAAAATGATTTGACAAAACCCATTTTCTGATGTTAAAATGCTTCATTTGGAGTGTTTTGATCAACACTAATTAAAAGGTATGCAAACTCAATGAAGACTGACTGACATTATGGAATACCTCATTACAATATATATTAAAGAAACCGTATCCATACCGCTGCCAAATGATGTGTACAGATGGCCCAAAATAGTGAATTCAGGAGACAGTAGCACTATATTGTTAATTTAACATCACTAAAAATACCTATGAATGGGATTAATATACAGTAAATATTTTGTTTTTATTTACCTCCCCACCCCAGTCTGGCAGTGGTCCATAGGCAGAGACAGGCTGAATGTTATTTGAGATGCTAATATGAAGCCAGGATGAGTTGCCATACAACAAAAACATTTGAAGTTATTTGCATCAGAACCAAATATGAGTTTTATCACTTGCTCTACTATTAACCTGCTGGCATTTCACAACCAAATGATTACATTTATGTTGCAGTCACCTCACGGAAACTATCTAGCCTTTAAGATCAACTCAGCAACTAAAACCTTCAGGCTATGGGGAAAATGTTTAAAACTTCTTCCTTCATTGATATACAGTGCTACATTTATAAAACTGAATGAATTCATAGAAAATGCATTTTTTAGAATACTTGTTTGAATCAGAGGAATTTTTTGCTTCAGCTGAGTTCACATCCCTATATTCAATTCCTGCAACTAAGCAAGCAAATGAGTGGACAGAAGTGTTCACAAAAACAGCAGGTTTTAAACAGAATAGTCATAGAAAGCCAATTTCAAATTCTTCTGTTTGAATATTCAAACCAAAAACTTTATTGTAATAATACAATCCCTTTCAAGAACTAAAAGGCTTGGAGCAGATGTTTCAAAGGACATGTAAGATTATATTTAACACTGGCAAAAATCAGTCAGTCGCAATATATAAAGGACACCAGACCTGAAACATTGGATCTACATAAGAAAGGATGTATGCTCACTTGATTTTCTCTTGAAGATATTCATGCTGGTAAAGTTAATTGACTGTGCTTCGAGTTTGTTTTGTATATTGACATAGTAACAGATACTAATGGACTCATTACACTAGAGCTATGAGGATTAAAGCAATTCCTCAAATTGATTTAATTTGTAGTGACTTTTGAACTCTGCTGGAAGCAATGCCAAGAATAGTATATTTTTCTAAGAAATTAAGTAAATGTCAAAGATGATGTATGATTATTTTCCTTCCAGAATTTGAGTGCACAAAGATTTAGACTTTCATTTGGTATTGTCAAACATTACTGCCTTCCTAATGCCCTCCTCGTGTTCTGTTTAAAAAGACTAAATTCCAAATGGACAAGCATAGTGAAAGTTATATATCAGATCTGATTTTTAATTTCCATTGAAATTGTATGGTACTGGAAAAGTGGTTAGAGAGGAAGATGGCTATACATAACTTGAGTGGACAGAAGTCCCCCCATATTCTGGGGCCGGCTCATACAATAAGTGAGAAGCCTTCAGGCTAACTCTAACTTACATTTGTTTGGCTTGAGAGACTGTTCCAACCGCTGAAACTAGCTAGAGTGCAAGGGTAATCCACCTTGCTATATCTCCTTTCACCCTGTCCCCACTAGCATACACCTTTATCTTGGGGGCAGTGAAGCTAATGATGTAAAAAGATAAACTTAAAAAAACAACAAATAGTCTGGTAGCACTTTAAAGACTAACAAAACATGTAAATGGTATCACAAGCTTTCTTGGGCACAGCCCACTTCTTCAGATGTTGTTCTGATCAGATCTAGGTTAGTCAAAAAAAATGAATGGCAAAGAAGTCTAAGTCTCTCCAATTTGGAATTCCGCAGTAAAGTGATTAATTCTATCTGGAACAGAGATCGGACCAGAAGGGTAATTCACTCTGCACTGCTTGCCCTCCTGTAGGTAATTTTTGAAATGCAGAAGAAACTCCAGTGGCCTCCCAGTGAGAAGTTAACTGTGAACCTTCTGAGTAGCCGCATAGAAAGCAAGTAAACAGTGTGAAAGGTGGAGGCATGGGAGGAAAGTCCACAGACTAGCTACTTTTTCTGTATTTCAAAAAGAAAAACCCTTCAAACTATTGCCTGTGAAAGGAGATGAGAAAATGGAAAAGAAAGGCGGATGGAGAAAATGAGGGCAATGGCAACTGAACTTCCCTTTCTCACCATCCCTCGTGATGCTAGCTGCAGTTGCTGGCAGTGAAGACTTTTAGTTCATTTCAGTTTTCTCAATGGATAGTTAGACTTGAAAATGGTTTGTTTGACCCCAAACTGCTGGTGAAAGGAGGAAGGAGGGACTATATTATACTAGAGCATTTTATGTTGTTATACACACACACTAAAAATGTATTCTTCTTACCTTTTCCTAGAGGAAAGATGCATTGCATGAAGTAGGCCATGTAAGGATGCTGTGCATTTATAAGCTGTTGATGTATTTCTAGCTGGTTGGCATGCACTGACTGTTGTAGCTTTTTGCTATATTGAATTGTAACTGATATGAATGTTACCCCTAAGGTGGGTTAACACTTCAGAAACTGTTCAATTTGTCACATTCTGTTCTTTTTGTTGGAGGTGGGGAGGTGAGAGTTGGAAAGGAGGTTTCACTTCAATGTAACAAATGCAATCATCCTAAAATGTCTAATAGGGTTTACAAAATAATTTTGAAATTACCAAGTAGGCAGATAAATTGATATGGGTTCAGCTTTCTGCACTTCTACACAGGGGCGAATATAGAGCAGGGCGAGTGGGGCGGCCACCCCGGGTTCTGCGCTTCAAGAAGTCCCGCGCCTGCGCCATGGCAAAGGGGGGGGCCCTGCGAAATTGGGCTGCTCTGGGCCCCGCAAAATGGTCATCTACCCCTGCTTGTACATGTAGAACCCTTACTCAATGGGTCTCTGTTTTTTCTGGAAAGACCCTGTGTGCAGCAATCCAGACACCAATTCCCATGAGCCCTTGTGAAAAACAGGAAGGAAGGACTCTTCGGGTGTGTCTAGACTACAGGGTTTTGTCGACAAAACTAAACCTGTGTCCACACTGCCTTTGAGTTATGTCGACATAACGTCGACAAAACTCAGTAGTTTTGTCAACGTATGTAAACCTCATTCTACGAGGAATAACTCCTTTGTTGATGTAGTTCTGTCCACAAAACAGCAGTGTGGACGCAGGGGAAAAGTTATGTCGGCATAAAAGGCCTCCAGGGAGAACCCCGGTGAACACTCCTGTCACAGCTTGCAACTCTATTGTTCCTGCCCGTAGCCATCTTTAAAAGGCACAGGCACCCAGGAGCAGCACTCTGGCAGCAAGTGAGCCCCAGAGCAGACCAGGACTATGCTGCTCAGTTCTGGTTGAGTCATGTCACAGGGAAAAGCCCCCCAAAACCCCTCTAGCTCTTCCAGGGAATCATCCCCCCGGGAACCCCGGGGCACCAAGCGCTGGGCACCCTCCTAGTCAGGGCTGGAGATAAAAGCCCTCCTGGGCCTCTGGCTGAGGAGGACTCCCTCCAGGCCATGCACTCCACAAAGAGGTGGAACGCAGAGACCTTTGCCCGAATGGCAGAAGAGCTGGACAAACAAGGCCACCATCCCCGCACACTGGAGCAGGTCCGAGCCAAAGTGAAGGAGCTGAGGCAGGGGTATGTCCGGGCCTGTGAGTACAGCTCCCACTCCGGGGAAAGGCCACACCCCTGTGAGCACTATGAGGACCTAGACAGGATCCTAGGGGCAAGGGATCCTCTGCCTCCTGAGAGGCTCGTGGAGTCTGGGCTAGAGACCCCGGTTCTACAGCAGCCGGAACAACTGCTGGGGGACCAGGAGCTCCAGGAGGAGGAAGAAAAGGAGGAGGACGGCACCCAGAGCACCCGGGAGCCAGGCACCCCACAGGAGGCCTCCCAGACCACCTCGGACCCTGGGGAGGGAACATCAGTTGAGTACTGTGAGGGTCCAACACACACAGGGCAGGGTAGGCGGGAGAAAAGGGGACGGTGCAGTGCTGTGACATGTCATGGTGAGCACGGCCCGGGGGGAGGGAAGTGGCACACCCATGGCTGCCCTCAGGGAGCCAAAGCAGCAGGAGCTTGGCCTCCAGGCAGCCCCCTCAGCCCTGAGCCTCTCTCCCCCCTTCCAAGTTCACATTCCCCCTTCCCACCAGTGACACAAACTGAGGGACGCATTTTTTTTAAGCACTTTATTTTCTAAAACAGACATTTTTATTTTTCTCTGAATCAAAGAGTTGTTTTTTTTAACAAATAAAAATAAATAACAGTTAAATAAAGTGTACTAGAGTTTTCACCATCACCTGTCTCCATTCTCAGTGAGTGGGGACTGAGTAGAATGGGTGAATGTGGGGCAGGGAGGAGTTGCAAGGAGGAAGGCACCAGGGGTATGGGGCAATCCCACATGTGGAAGGCCCTGGGGACAATCAGGGGCCTCCCTGTGAGAATTCCTCCCTCAGGGCTTCCCGAATGTGCAGGCCCAGCTGGTGGGCTTGCCAGGTGGCAGATGTCCGGGGCTGCCCAAACTGCCTCCCCTCCTTCTCCGTCTGTGTCCTCCATGCAGGGAGAAAGGCCTCCCCTTTCCTCTCTACGAGGTTGTGCAGCACACAGCATGCTGCAACCACATCAGGGATGTTGTGTTCCCCCATGTCCAGCCGCGTCAGCAGGCACCTAAACCTGCCCTTCAAACAGCCAAAGGCGCATTCCACCTGGAAGCAAGCCCTATTCAGGCGGGAGTTGAACAGTTCCCTGCTCGTGTCCAGGTGGCCGGTGTAGGGCTTCATGAGCCAGGGCATGAGAGGATAGGCCGCATCGGCCACAATGCATGTAGGCATCTGCACATCCCCGACTGCCAGGTTCCTCTCTGGGAAGAATGCCCCAGTCTGAAGCCTGTGGTACAGGTAGGAGTTCCTGAACACACGGGCATCGTGTGCCCGGCCTGACCACCCAACACAAATATCAGTGAACTGTCCCCTGTGGTCGACCAGAGCCTGCAGCACCATAGAGAAGGAGCCCTTCCTATTGATGTACTGTGCTGCCCGATGGGGCAGGGCACGGAGAGGGATGTGGGTCCCGTCCAGTGCTCCACCGCAGTTTGGGAACCCCAGCCCCGCAAATCCGGCCAGGATGGTCTGCAGGTCTCCGAGGCGAATGGTCCTGTGGAGCAGCTCTGCATTGATGGCCGTCACCACCTGCAGAATGGGACAAATAGAAACACACAGAACAGGACTTTAAAGGGATTGGCTCACCTGATGAGAAGTGCTCCCCTCCTTTGTCCCCCAGACAATCCCTTCCCTGACCCTGCACCATGGCAGGGTGAGGCTGAGAGGGCTTCTGCCTCTACCACCCCATCCCCAATTCCCTGTGCCTGGTCCCGACTGCCCCCCTGGACTGTCCCCTGAGAGTGACTTACCTCCATCAAGACGGCCCCGACGGTAGACTTCCCCACACCAAACTGATGCCCCACAGAGCGGTAGCTGTCGGGGGTGGCCAGCTTCCAGAGCGCAATGGCAACGCACTTCTCCAGGGGGATGGCAGGCCGCAAGTGGGTGTCCTGGTGTTGCAGGGCAGGGGCGAGCCAGGTACAGAGCTCCTGGAAGGTGGCCTTCCACATCCGGAAGTTTCTGAGCCACTGATCATCATCCCACTGCTGCAGCACTAGCCGGTCCCACCAGTCCGAACTGGTGTCCAGCCTCCAAACCCGCCTCTCCAGGAAAAAGTTGGGGGCAAGGGCAGCAGGGCTGCAGCCTGAGCGAGGGGCTCAAAGCTGGGGTCAGGATTCAGCTCTGCTGCCAAGGTCATCATGTTCTCCTGAGCATGAAGCAGAGCTTCCAGCAGCACGGTGTGGGGCCATCGCCTGCCCAGGGGCAGCTCAGAGTCCATGCCCAAAAAAGCCAAAATAACACACAAACAAAAGAACAAAAAACAAACAAACACACAAGAATAAAAATACAAACAAACAAACAAACAAACACAAAAAAGTCAAAACTCAAGCAAACAAACAAGCAAACAAACACAGACAAACCAGATAATACACAGCTGTGGTGTCCGACAAATCAAGGCAACCAGAGCCAGGAAAACTGCAGCAGATTTGCTTTCCCTGTAAAGGTTGGCAAGCTGAAAGCAGGAGCAGAGGAACGGCTATCCAGGAGTATCCCTTTAAGCACGCGTCTCTGCAGAGAGCATGCAGCAGTGCCTGGGCTTTATGGCTGCCCCTCTGACCATTCAGAAGCACTTCCGGGTGCCTTCTTCAGTCAACAGAGCGTCCCGCAGTCTGGGCGTTCTTATGTTGACAAAGCTGATCGCTTTGTCGACAAAGCAATGTAGTCTGGATGCTCTATGTCGACATAGAATCTGTCGACAAAACTTATGTCGACGTAAGCCTGTGGTCTAGACATACCCTTGGAGAGAGAGTCTCCATGTGCATGAAGAAAAGAGGCCTAGCAGTCTGGGACTCTGCCTTGGAGTTTGGAACCGAAGGAGGAGCCAGGCTACTGCCAAGGAGATTGATCCATTCCAGGGGCTGTTGAGTGCAGCTACAGACCGGGACTAGATGCCTGTTGGAACTGAGATTTAGCAGGCTGTTTCCGATAGGCACAGCATGAGGCAGTAAGTTTTGGGGCCTTGTTAGGAAAGTGCTGCCTGGAACAAAGCTGCTGTCTAGCCTGGACCGAATCTCCACTACAGCTGCAACATCCGCGCACCAACGCAAGCAAGAGTCTGGAACTGAGTCCAGGGGTGTGCACACTCTGGGGTGGGTCACTGTTGTCAGTACAAATGTTAGCCATATACGCTTCAATTATTGTTATGTGTTTTGTTAATGCTATTCATTGCTAAATCTGTTAATCCCTGTTTATTTAAGTTAAGTAAAGATTGTTTATTTTAAAGTATTCTATTAGATGTATATGATTTGTAGTTGTTCTGGAATTAGATCCAGATTATAGCTGGAACTAGTATGTTCCTGGAGGCTCTCAAGGCACACCAGTGAGTGGGTACAAGGACCGCCAGGTGGAGGCACTGCCATTTTACATTCATTACAAGCAAGGGACTGCAGCAAGGAGGTGGATAGGGCTTTCCCCAACTAAACACCATCACCACTGAGATGCTCAGGATCTCCTTTTGGGTTAAAACCATCAGGCACCCAGGCACACCTGTGAGTGTGACCTGCTCCCAAGTAACCCGGGGAGAAAAAAGGGGGTCACATACATTTTAATGAAAACACAAATCACGAGCCTGTTACATATACCTTCTCAATAAACAGAAAATTTCCTGGAATATGAAAATGTCAAAACTTCCATGATTGTTTTCAATTTGTTGCCCTCAGTTTTAAAAGAGCATATAATGTGCATTTTACAGGTATTCTTGAAGATTTGTCTTAAGTACAGTAGACGGAATATTCTGCAGGAGAAAATAAGTTGCCATAGTATTTGTACTTCAATTTTATTCAAAATTACTCAATTACCAACAGTTCACTTAGCCAGTCAATCAGCTATTGACCCAAATAACTCTTATTCAAAGAAAAACAACATATAAAATCCAAGCTACTGTGATGACTAACTAGAATGTAAAAAAGCTAGACAATATCATTGTATCTGAAAATATATAGCAGTAAACAGACATCTCTTTGTTAGTGTAATGTTATTTCTCAGCCATTCTTTGAAAGGAAATTAAAAGATCAAAATGTAGTCATCACAAAGCAACACTTTCTTTTATGCTACAACAAAAAAGGTTTTGTGATATATTTTTTAAATAAAAACAATGCTGGATATATTTTGAAATTCATGAGTAAAATTAGGTAGGGGAGGGGGATATTGAGTTAGCAAAGATGTTATTTGGCTTGGACTCCCCAATAGTTTTTTTCAATAACAGAGTTAATTCCTTCCATAGTCCTGATGTCACCTAACCCAAAATAGGTCACCAAGTTTAGGGGAAAGAACAGTTCAACCACACTGCTTGTAGTTGATAGGTGATCCTTATTCTCTATTGTTTAATTAAACAGAAACATTGCTGTGGATTTAAGATCTGTCCTATACCTAGCAGTATACAAATGCACAGCATACAAAATCTTTGTATATTCTAAGCATAGGTGTTGGCAGTGCAAAAAAAAAAAATCAGAATATTTACAGTGAATAAAAAAAGATCATTGTAGGGGGTAGGATCATTGTAGCTGGAACCCATCACTGAATAGGTGAGTTTTTTGAAAGCAGAAAATGAGGGCATCATGTACAAAATTATGATAATAAGTCAAGTAAAGATGGAGCCTGTTAGTTGTATAAAACAAGTAGCAGGTGGAGAAAAGAGATAGTGAGGGAGTCTGGTAGAGGCAGACAGCACTTTGGAGATGCAGAAGACTATTGTTCCTTCTGTGAGAGGTGGAAAAGTACCAAAGGTTCTCAAGACGTGGGAAGCAGTCATGTGACAGAGTTTATAGAATGAGATGTGTCTGAGTTAATCTTGAGTGCACGTGCAAGCATTGGACACTGATGGCACAAGCCTGGAAATGCCCTATTTACGAGACAGCCTTTGGAAGCTCAGGCACTGCTTTCAGGTTTTATAGCAGCTAGGTAGTGGTGCCCTGCATCCCAAATCTCAAAGACTTAAGGCTAGAAAGGGTAACAGATTATACCCACTCCGTATTGACATGGAATTGGGTCCAGACTGTTGTGTTCTTGAAGTTAACAATGATTTGAGATTGTCAAATAATAAGCTCAACTGGAATTATTTAATCAAAGATTAATAATGTGAGATTAGTGCAGCATTATCCAAAGTACAGAAAGAATACATTACCACTCGTGAGATAAGGAAAAAAGCTCGCCTCTTTAATTGGTGGGATGCTCACAGTTCACAATCCCTACCAAAATTGCCAAAACTGACGTCTTTTTTAAAATAGGTCTTTTATGAGACAAAGAATGCCTGTTTTAGAGAGAAAAAATACTTTCCCCATGGCTAAAATTTACCCTGTGTTTTGTTTTTCTAACAGATGGAATGTCTTCAGTTTACCTGATTGATGAGTAAACAGGAATTTCTAATCCTGTCTTCATTTCTGACAACTGTGATAACCAGCTTTGGTAGAATTAAAAACATTGCAGAAAACATTTGCAACAACAGTTACATCTGATCAAACTTCTTAGTCTTGTTGCTATTATCCTTCTGTAGACACTATGGCTATGTCTAGACTGGCATGATTTTGCAGAAATACTTTTAACGGAAAAGTTTTTCTGTTAAAAGTATTTCCGCAAAAGAGTGTCTAGATTGGCACAAATCCTTTTGCACAAAAAGTGCTTTTGCACAAAAGCATCCATGCCCAGTATAGACGCGCTTTTGCATAAGAAAGCTCCAATGGCCATTTTAGCCATCGGGCTTTATTGTGCAAAAAATTAAGGTGCCTGTCTACACTGGCCCTCTTGCGCTAGTATTGTGGCGCAAGAGGGCTTATCCCTGAGCGGGAGCATCAAAGTATTTGTGCAAGAAGCACTGAATTCTTATATTAGAACGTCAGTGCTCTTGCGCAAATTCAAGTGACCAGTGTAGACAGCTGGCAAGTTTTTGCGCAAAAGCTCCTGCTTTTGTGCAAAATCTTGCCAGTCTAGACGCACCCTATGGGTACATCTTTACTACAGCACTATTTCAGAGGTATCCCAAAATAGCTATTCTGCATCTTTTGAGGATGCCCATTATTTCAGAATATAACAGGCTCGCTATTCCGACATTCCTGTAAACCTCATTCCATGAAGAGTAAGGAACATTTTGGAATAGTGATTATTTTGAAGTAAGTGCTGTGTAGACAGTGCCAAATTTCAAAACAAGCTATTTCAAAATAATATTGCATTAAGATACACAATTTGCAATTGCATAGCTCCAATTGTTTATCTTATTTCAACCTATGGTGCAGTATAGATGCACCCTGTCAGTTTGAGGGGATCTTTTCCCTACATCTCTATTTTCCCCCAAAAAATAATTAGATACAGGCCAGCTCTCAATCTTATGATATTCCTGAATCCTCACAGATTAGGAGCATGGTGTAGGCCTTAGAATTCAACACACACACACTACTAATACCATAAGGATTTGGATTGAATTAGATTCATTAATATATTAATTATTAATGAGGACTTAAAGGTAATTTTTTTTCTTTCCAACAGCTACTAACAACTTGAAACAGACTAGTGACCATGCAGTTGTATTGCAAAAACTGCAACAGTTGTCACAAAATGGGATGCTTGCCTACGTTACAAAATCATTATACCATTTGGCAAAATGCTGAGTAATTAGTAGAAAAGATTGATTGATGAATCAGGTAATGTTTTCAGTGTATTGATGTGTTAGAGAAGCCGTAAGCCCTCCATGCACTTGAGCTGATACTGATAGTGTCTCCCATCCATTGACAATAATTATTTTTTTTTGCAATGCTGAGCCTATGTCTACCTGTTTTCTGCTTTCTAAACAGTTTATTTAGTTTATACAAACACTTTACCAAATGAAATGCGAACATGTTCATTCTGTCTGGCCTCTATCTTCCCTTTCACAAAGAGAATGGCTGCATAAAGAGAAGAGTTTGCCTATGTAGAAACTTAGGAGAAGATTAATCAAACCACAAAGAATAGCCAAGACAAGAAGTAGTCATTCACCCAAGGAATGAAACAGAGCACCAAATTTTTCACACAACCAGAAGGTGATTCAATTAAGACAGCTGTCTACCATGATAAATAAAGACTTAAATATCTTCATGGCCCGCTTTCAAGTTGAGGAGATGCCAAAGAAATTCGAGAGAGGCTTGGGAAATGGATTTAAACTAGCAGCAAGGTAACTCACAATTTTATAACCTGAACACTGATTGATTCATACTGAGGATGCCTTTCTGTACCACTTAAAAATGAGCAATATCACAGGCCTTAAACAAGCTCATCTAAAATATATCCACGTGTAATAACTAAATCTGTATTTTTGAAGAATGCATGGTAACTGTGAAGCTTGAAAATTAAAATTCCAGAGGAATAGTAACCAGAATATGATGACTACTTGTAGACTACAAGTTTAATAAAGATTTGTATTCTTTCCAAATTCATATCAATGTTTTCACAAGGTGTTCATAATTATGGCTCACTTTTAAAAAATCTGTGTAAAGAGATATTTTTATGGAAGCTTCTTGTGAATAATGAAATAAGTATATGATAGCTGTATTCAAGAGAAAAAATTCTTATTGCTTAATGTTTAGGTACTTAACATTATCCCTTCAGCTACCACATCATCCAACAGCCTTTTGTTCTAGTACGTACAGCAGAATGGATGAAACAGAAATGCATCTAGTGTATTTGGTCATTGCCGGTGTAATATTTCTTTCACCATGTTAGTCAAAATATTCAGGGGGTTTATGTAAAGTATTCAGTACTGAAATGCTCCTCTATTTTTGAAGCTTCATTTAAAGTAGCAGTACCTACTGTGAAAGTACTTGATATTTATATGAAGAATAATATTCGATGGCTCCAGAAAGAATAGCAAGCTATACATCACTTGAGCTTTCTGGTGATTTCATAAATTGTGAAAACATGTTGAGTGGTTTATTACTGGCAAAGCATGGAGCAGAAATTCAGATTTTTTTTTTTTTAAAAGAGCAGATACAAAACTTTAAGAAACTTACAAATATAAGAGAGGGACACAGAAGGGTGTGCTCTTGTGTAGGAGAGTCAGCAAATGCAGGTTTTTAAATGAATTACCAAGATTCATCAGAGGCAGACCACTTTTACTCAAATTAGCATATGATTTGTCATCTTTTCCAACCCTTTCCCTGTCCTTAGTTTCTTTTTAAAGACTTTCTACCTATAAATGTTTGGATTCTCAGTAGTACATGCACTCCCAGAATTAGGAGCATGTTAATCAATATTCATAAACATTATCATAATCAGGGCTCAACAATCTTTGTAATCTGCTCACCCGTGGCGAGTAGATTACAACCCGGAAGAGCCGGGTTCCGGCGATCTGCGCATGTGCAGAATGATCTGCTCATGCGCAGAACGCCAGACAATGCAGCTGGCGAGCGGGGCTCGCCGCGGCTCGGCGAGCCCTGATGATAATGATATCTATCAGGGATGGCCTAGATTATACTGGGTCCAGCCATGAGGGCAGGGGACTGGACTCGATGACCTCTCAAGGTCCCTTCCACTTCTAGTGTTCTATTATCATAGACAGATAGAGACAAGAGTCCATATTAACTGATTATGCAATATGGCTATTTATTTTACAGAAGACTTTCCCTTTGAAAAATGAGCATGACATTTCTCCCTTGCATTCAAAATAATTTTGAGCTTATCCTCTAGGAGTACAACTAGCTTCCAAAATGGCTAGCTAATATGCTGCTATCCACAGTACATATGAATGTAATTGGCAACATGGGGTGTGTTGCTATTCTGAGAACTAATGAAGAATTTGCCATTGCTCAACATACATCATATAGTAGTTCTCCACTAGAAGCATCTATACCTCACCGGACCGACTTGATTTTCATGCAAACCTGCTCCTGAGTTCGCAAGTAGCCTTTGGTGGCCAGGCTGGCAGCTATCCTGCCATAGATGGCCGCGTTCCTCTGTCTAGTGCGGAGATCATGGACATGGGGACATCCCCCCCAAACCTGAATTAGGTCCATGATCTCCACCCTGGACCAGGAAGGCACCCACCTTCTCTGGGCCCTGGCAAGCTCCTGGGAGCTGGCAGACTGCTCCTGAGGAGTGGTGGAGGGCTGGCTGCCAGTGGCTTGCTGGTTCATGTTTTGGGGCCACTGGGTCAGGGGCAGTGAATGCTGGCTCAACAGGCTTGGACTGCTGGCAGGCTTGGAACTGGCACAGGCACTGTGGCCAGAGTCTACCCCTTTAAGGGCTCCCGAGAGGTGGGGAGGGAGAGAAGTGTTCTTGGTTGAGGCTGGAGTGGCCATCAGGGCACCCTGGGAAGGCTGGAGGCCCCCTATTTCAAAATAAGTGTCTACACAGCACTTATTTCAAAATAGCTATTTCCAATTTGGAGTTATACCTCATAGAATGAGGTTTACCAAATTTGAAATAAGCGCTCCGCTATTCTGATTTTATTTCAAAATAACGGCTTGGCTGTGTAGACGCTAGGAAAGTTATTTTGAAATAAGGGCTGTTATTTTGAAATAACTTTGCTATGTAGACATACCCTAATAGTGTGCTGTGACACTTGTATTTTTAGGTCTGATTATTTAAGCAAGCGTTTAAGTGAGATAAAACTTAGAGGTTCACAAGACAAATCAGTCTCCTAAAAGGGGTATAGTTGTCTGGAAAGTTTGAGAACCACTGCACTAATATAATACATCACACACTCCCACTCATCTGTCTGAATTATTTTAGCAAAAGATGCAAGGGGAACAATAGCATCCTTCTCTGTCTCTGCATCAATACAGATAAAGTTTGGCTAACTGGGTGCAGAAAGATGTTAATCTAGTAAAGTATCTACAGTTTACAAATGGCATATCCAATTTTCCCATAGTCACTTGTGGTGGGATCAACCATTGGTTTAAAAAAAAAAAAGTTTTAGCTCTCTCAGGCTATAGCTACACTGCCTTTTTTGTTTGTTTGTTTTGGAAAAAGATATGCAAATCATGCTCACATTTACATATCTTATTCTGATTCTTTTTGCAGATGAGGTTTTCCCGATATTTGTCCCTGTGTATATGGGGCCAAATGTTGGGAAAACCTCTTCCACAAAAAAAAAAAAAAAAAAAATCAGAAGAAAATATATAAATGCGAGTGCGATGTGTATATCTTCTTCCAAAAAAAACCCCGGCAGTGTAGCTGTAGCCTCACTGACTGAGGAATGAGTGAGAGGGAAGCAAAGATGTGCCTAAACAAAAGGGCGTGAACTATGCATGATTATCATTAGTAACTGGTGAGCCACATTCCCAAATGCAGAAATCAATGCCATGGTTCACCTTAGCCTGTTTAGCAAGACAAGTGAGTTTTACCATTGAAATATTAGATGAATTTAAACAATCCCTTTCTTTCTTATGGGGATCCAAAGACAGGAGAAGATGGAAAGGAGAGTAGGAGACCTCACTTACACATTGTGCCTAGTGTCTATTAAATCTTCACTGTGGCATAGATTCTAGCACTGTTTGACCCACTAAATCTTTTCTGTTTAGAAGCATTAAATGTTGTGAACAATTCCATATGATCAGTTCTGACAATAACTTTACTAAAACTACAAGTTTACGCTATCCAAAATATTTCTAGTAGATAAACAATATGCCTGTTGATACATTTATTAATATCCCTTTTCTGTTAGGTAACTAAGGGTATGTCTACACTACCCTCCACGAGGAGTAATGGTAGTTCTAACTAGGAAGCCTAGTTCGAACTACCTAGTTCGTGCTGCGTGTAGCCGCGCGGCACGGGGTTCGAACCAGCGGGGATTTAAAAATGGCGGCGCCCCGCTTATGCAAATGAAGCCCGGGAAATTCAAATCCTGGGCTTCATTTGCAATTGCGGTATGCCTACATTACCCCGCTAGTTCAAACTAGCGGGGTAGTGTAGACATACCCTAAAATATAGTAGCTAATCAAATTAAACAAAGTTAGCATGACCAAGGGGCTTAGTTTCTCAGATGTCTGAAGCATTGTTGCTGCCATGTTGGTCCCAGGATATTAGAGAAACAAGGTGGATGAGGTATTAGTGTCCTTTTTTGGCCAAACTTTGGTGGTGAAAGACATGGTTTTGAGCTATACAGATCTGTAGAAGAGCTCTGCATAGCTCAAAAGCTTTTCCCTTTCACCAACAGAACATGCTCCAATAAAAGATATTACTTTATGTATTATGTGTGTCACTCTAGTTTCCTAGCACGTCTATACTTACCAGAAGATTGACCCTCCTCTGGAGGTCAATCTTCTAGTGTTCGATTTAGCAAGTCTTGTATAGACCCATAAATCGAACGGTGAGGGCAGCTCCCGTCGGAATCCACTACTCCTTTTGTGAGCACTCCCTTTGGTCTCACACAGTGTGGACACCGCCACATCTCAGTTTAAGATAATCCAACTCCAGTTATTTGTATTTTGTGAAGCTAGAGGTACATACCTTAAGCCAACCCTTTCAAGTCCAATGTAGACCTGGCCCAATAGACTATCCAAATTCTTCCAGACTATCCCCAAACCTACCAAAGGCATCCAAGTTACATAAATGTGGGGAAAACCTTCCTCAGCACAGTGATACTTATTTTAGTTGTTGTGTATCACTTGTCTTCAGCATATACCAAGTCATTCTGCCACCAACAGTGGGAGCTAGAGAAAAATGAGAACTAGAAAATGCTTTAATGCTCAGCCAGAGTGGGAGGTTCTGAGGGAGGTTTTGAGCCAACTCAGAGCTAATGATCACTGATGAATCTAGTACAGAAGTTAGAGGCAGCACTTTGATAACTTGACAGATGTTAGGGTTTTCTGAAGTCTGAATTATATTCACACAGAATAAATCATTCCTACATGACTTGCCTCCTACTCAGCCGTTTCACAGAATGAAGGAGTCATCGCAGGACACACATTGCAGCTGAAATATAGAGTTTAGTTGCAGAAAATAACTGAAAGAAAAGCAATTGAAAAGAACGCAAACTGCAAAAAGAAAAAAAAGGGGAGGAGATTGAAACAGCGGAGAGGGGACCTTCAAAGTGGCTCAAAATATTTGGATGCATACATGCCATTTTCTACAGTAGTCAATGTAACTCAGTAGAAAAATCAGATATGCATTTTTGGCAGTTCCATGCACAAAAGGCAATATAATTGCTCAGGTTCCATGTGAAAAATCTTCAATTCATATGTGCCTTTATATTAATCACACACATGGCCTTGCATCCGCAGCTGCACACATGGCATTTTGAAAAACCTGTTTTCCTCAGATTGATTCTACTGAGAAAAGAAAGGACATACCCCCCAAAAATAGCATTATATAATGGCAGAGCTGAATCAAAATTAAATTATCCATAAAAGACAGTTTGAGTAGGTAAAGAAAAGGCATACGTTATTTAAAAGAAAAAAAAAAAAAGACAGAAGTTGAGCAGAATTAGAAGTAGTCAAGATAAGTAACTTATTACTGGTACAGATACACAATATAATTTGCAATATCCCAGAACAATAAAATTAAAGAGCAACAGATGCATACTAAGGTAATTTAGTAATGTGAAATGAATATTTCACATAACAGATTAATGCTTTATTAAGAGAATTTTAAACTAGTGGTAATTAAGATGACTGAATATGAGGATGGGAATAGCATATTTTGTTTAGGCAAAGAAAACAAGAGAAATGGTCACCTTTTTTATAAAAAAAAAAGTGCTATTCTCTTGCATTGCTCTTCATCTACAATCGTGGCAATGATGTGAGCCGACTCCCACTAACGGCAATAAAGATCATGCCCACTTCTCTGTTCTGGAAACGGAAGCTCTAACATTACTATTAAAAGTCAGACTAATTCTCATGGCAACAAGCTAAACTATTAAGAATTACAGTGCTTCCAGCTTTGAGATGTGTTTCTTTGTAGAAGCTAGTATTTCAGCTAGTACAAGGAAGTGCAAAGCATGGCACACTCCCATTTTTACAGGTTTAATTCCCCTCTGCCATCAACCTCCTCAAAGAGGAGCCTCAGTTGGATTGTTGGAACAGGAGAAGATTGATGTCTGTTCTTGCATTACTGTAAGCTGGTCAGCTCTGGGAGGGGCGCCTCCCCTTCGGGGTCAGTGGGTGGCCACTTCAACCCAGTACCCCTGGATCAGTCTCTGGGGGGAATTAACATATCAAATAACCAGTCCGGGGTTCCCTGCTCTTACTTCCCTGCGGGGTGACAAAAGAAAACAATAACCAAGATGGCCTGGATTTGGGCAGGCCAGCAAATGATAGTCAGAGGCCTGGCCTTCAGGCTGGGTGGCCCACCCAGCCTGAGGTGAGGAAGGCCAAGCCCTAGTTCAGGGCGGGGCTGCAGGTAAACAATTTATAAACCCAGCCCTTCGTCAGGGTGGGGCAGCAAGCAAATAGTTTATAAGGGCCAACAGTTTATCAAGGCCCAGACCTGGTTCAGGGTGGGGCCGCAGGAAAGCAGTTTGTAAAGGAATCTACACAGTTAAGGTCTCCTTGCTCAGGAGGGTTGCAGGCAGCTTGCTGGCAATGGCAGAGAAGGAAGGCTACCATCCAAGCAGTGGGTGGCAAGGGGAGCACAGGCCCGCCCACCCCACTGTGCCCTGGCCCAGGCCCCTAGAGGCAGCAGTTTACTGTTGCTGGATCAGCGGGGACTCCAGCCCGAAACACGCTGATCCGGGCATATCTATGTCCGTGCTGTCCCCAGGCCACTTCCCTCCTCCCCCTCAGCGTGTACCTGGAAGTCGCGTAGGTCTCCCGTGGAGTCACAGGGATCCAGGTCCATTGGCCATTTCTCCACGGCGTGCAGGGTGTTTGGAAAGTCTGATGTTCCTCCAGGCCGCTGTGCAGCAAGGGCCCTGGTGGTACACGCCAGCTCACCACCTCCCCAGGCATTTTCTCCACTCCGTGGCGTGCAAGGGAGCCCTCTGGCCTCTGCTGTTCTGCCAGGCTGCTATGCAGCACGGGGGGCCAGTGACCCACGCCAGCTCTCCACCTCACCATGCCTTAGCTCTCTTCCTTGAGGTATAGGGGAATCCTCTGGCCTCTTCAGTGGTTGGCTCCTTACTGGCCTGGCTGGAAGACTTTTTACCTCTGCCCTGCTCCCCCCCCCCCTTGGCTTTCAACCAGGTGGCTCATTAGGGCCAGGTGTAGCCCACCAAGGCTCTGGGGGTATGTCTACACTACCTCGAAACGAGGTGTACCGGTAGTTCGGAATAGTCACCCTAGTCCGAACTACCTAGTTCGAGCCCCGTGTAGCCGCGCTACACGGGGTTCGAAGCAGCGGGGATTTAAAAATGGTGGCTCCCCGCTTATGCTAATGAAGCCCGGGAAATTCAAATCCTGGGCTTCATTAGCAAGTGCGGTATGCATACATTACCCTCCTAGTTCGAACTAGGAGGGTAGTGTAGACATACCCTGGGAGGGGCTTCCCTTTCAGGGTCAGTGGGTGGCCACTTGGAACCATTCCATTGCTGCTCTCCTCCTTTCTCCCTCCTGTTCCTGCTGCCCTGCACCAGCTGGAGCTCTCCCCACCTTATCCAGCCACAACCTGCCTGAAGAGATGCTGCTGGACCTCTCCCCCTGGAAACCGCTGCTGCTGACCACCACCACCAGTTGTTGCTGCCTGAGGAGGGGGGGCTTGCTGGCTTCCCCCCCCCCCCAGCTCCCGAGAAAGAAGACCCCACCAGCACCCACCACCCAGAGACCTTCTGCGACTGGCTGCTACCTGCCCGCTGAGGAGGAGAAGAAGATAACCGTCACCCACAACTGTGGAGGGAGTTTGTTCATGAAACTGAGACTTTTTTCACCTGCTCCTAGGGTGGTGGTGAACTGAGCTGTTAAAAGGGGGGGCTGGGGGAGAGGCTCAGAGCCCTACCCCCAGTCCAGCTGCCCCCCATTCCTGCTGCCACCACCTCCGATACCCCCTCCACCACCCTTCAACACCTGAACATCCTCTTCGCCCCTTGTCAGGGTTTGCTGCTCCACCACTCCACCTGGGACTGTGCTGCTGCAGCAGTGGGCGAGATTGAGCCCCCACAAGCGCTCATGGGCGTGCTCCCTCCCCACCCCCTTGAACTTGGCCCCCCTCCTTCAGCTACATTTGGCTGGCTCCTTGCAGGAAGAATAACAGTAATTCAAATTAGGAGCTTTAATTCGAACTACCTAGTCCGTGCCATGTGTAGCCGCGGGCAGATAGTTCAAACTACAGGGCATTTAAAAATGGCGGCACCTGGGAACATGCAAATGAAGCCCAGGATATTTAAATCCAGGGCTTTATTTGCAAGTTTGAATGCCTACATTATCCACCCTAGTTGGAACTAGGGTGGCAGTGTAGACATACCCTAACAGTAATTTCCAGCCCCGAGTCCTCCCCCGTTCCTGACCCCTCTCCCATGGGTACCGTTCCCCCCCCCCCTCCATGCCTGACCCACCACCCGGCCCTGAACCCATCCCTTTTACTGCCCCTATCGCGACATCCACTTCCCCGTCACCCTTCCTCCATCCTCCCCCCATGGTGATGCCTGCTCTCCCTCCCCCTCCAGTGTCCCCACATCCCGTTGTCACTGCCACCCCCACGGGGGCCGTATCATTCCTGCTAGCTGTGGGTGGCCCTCAAGGGGTGGTATTCGTGTCCCCGGTCCCTAATCCTCTAGGGGCTGCCTTGTTCCCTCTGCCGCCCCCTCTCTCCAGGGTTGGGGATGGACAGAGTGGCACCATCATTCCAGCACCACACCGGGGATTGGATCTCTGTTTTCCCATCTCCATGGCCCACAAGGTTTATCACGGGCCCAGACCAAGGTAAAGTCTGGCACCCCCTCAGCGCTGGGGGCCGAACTCTGCCAATTCCTCGCGGGACACATGCGGGGCTAAAGGGGAAGGTTGAGGGGGGGACTTTCATTCCATCCTGGGGGCCACGAGGGGCCCTTTTGCAGGAAGGGAGAAGGACCAAGAGGCAGGACATCGTGGCCTATCAGCAGGCCCACAAATTCCGTGACACTCTCCTCACATTTGGGTCAGGGAGCGGTGGGTTGTGGGGCCTGCGGGAGGCCGACGATCACCCTGCCCATGAGGATCCACCCAAGGTCTCATCATGAAGTACACCACCATCACAAAGTTAAATGCCCGGGGCTGTAAGGCGTGTCTCCGCAGGAGCCAGGTGCTTTCCTTCCTTCAGGAGGAAGGGTACTCAGTGATTTTTCTGCAGGAGACCCACATGACTCCAGCCATCAAGGCTGGCTGGCGGCTGGAGTGGGGGGGGGGATGCTTTAGCTACCTCAGCACTCGCGCAACTGGGGTAGTCACCCTGTTCTCCCCTGCCCTATGACCCGAGGTGCTGGGGACTGTTGAGGTTGTCCCAGGCTACCTGCTGCATGTCCGGGCCCGCATGGAGTGGCTGACGCTAAATCTGGTCAATGTTTATGCCGGACCGGTTCACCTTTTATCAGCAGGCGGCCACCTTCCTCAGCACTCTGGATCCTCGTGACTGCTTGGTCCTGGGTGGGGGTTTCAATACCAACCTCGAGAACCAGGACTGTGCAGGAGTCAAGAACTGCCAGGCCAGAGCAGGCATCTTCAGGGAGATCATGGACCATCACTCCCTGGTGGATGTCTAGCAAGACCACCACCCGGACAACATCACCACCTTCACCTATGCCTGGGTGATCGGTTGAGTCACTCCCAGTTGGACCGCATTTATTTATCATGGTTACATCTGGCACAAGCCCACTCCGCCAGCTTCCGGCCTGCCCCATTCACGGACCACCATTTGGTGGCCGTGAAAGCCTCTTTCAGTTCGGAGAGGCTGGAGCCGGCCTATTGGTATTTTAACAATAGCTTGCTGGAGGACATAGGCTTCATGGCATCCTTCCAGGAGTTCTGGCTGGCCTGGCAGGGGCAACGGTGCCCCTTTCCCTCAGCACGGCAATGGTGGGATGTGAGGAAGGTGCGTGTCTGGCTCTTCTGCCATGACTACTCCCGGGACTACTCCCAGGGCATCAGCCTGTGGAGGGATGCGGCGATAGAGCAGTTGGAATGGGAGGTTTTGAAGCTTGAGGGGCGTCTGTCATCCAACCCTAAGGATCTACCTCTCTGCGAGGCGTACCGGGAGAGGTGGGAGGAACTCCGGGTCCTCAAGGACCACTGGGCCCGGAGCACCTTTGTTCAATCCTACATCGATCACCTCTGGGAGATGGAGCACAGCTACCGCTTCTTCTACACCCTGGAAAAAGAGGGGGGCTAAAAAGCACGTCACCTGCCTTTTGGTAGAGGACGGCATCCCCCCTCACGGATCCAGAGGAGATGCATGGAAGGGACAGGGCCTTCTACGCCAGTTTGTTCTCCCCGGATCTGACCAAAGCCAACGCCTGCAGGGTGCTCTGAACCGAGCTCCCGACAGACAGCACGGGCGACTGGGACCAGCTGGAGATGCCTCTCACTCTGGCTGAGTTCTCAGAAGCCCTCCATCTCATGCACACCAACAAAACCCCGGGCATGAATGGACTGACCGGAGTTTTACCGCATGTCTGGGATGTCTTTGGCCCAGACCTCGTCACCATCTGGGCCAAGTCCTTGGATAGTGGGGTCCTCCCTCTGTCATGCAGGTGAGCTGTGCTCGCCTTATTGCTGAAGGGGGACCTCCACGACCTTCGGAATTGGCGTCCTGTCTCGCTCTTCAGCACAGACTATAAAATCGTCGCAAAAACTATTTCACTGCTACTGCGGTCCGTGCTGGCAGATGTGATACACCCCGACTAGACCTACACTGTCCCAAGCTGTAGCATCTTTGACAATCTGTACTTGGTTCAGGATCTCTTGGAGCTTGGGTGTAGGGACAGTCTGTTAGCCCTCCTGTCCCTTGACCAGGAGAAGGTGTTCGACAGGGTGGACCATGAATATCTCCTGGGCACTCTGCAGACCTTTGGCTTCAGGCCCCATTTTGTGGGTTTTCTCCAGGTGCTGTACGCCCTCGGAGTGTTTGATCCGGGTCAACTGGACCCTGACCGAGCCAGTCAGCTTTGGGCAGGGAGTAGCTCAGAGATGTCCACTGTTGGGCCAGCTGTACGCTCTGGCGATCAAGCCCTTCCTCTGTCTCATCCGTAGGAGGTTGACAGGGTTGGTGCTCCGCGTGCTGGAGCTGCGGCTGGTCCTATTGGCGTATGCCGATGACGTGCTCTTCGTGGTCCAGGACCCAGGTGTCTTCTTGGTGGCCTCCTTTGCCCAGGTCAACTGGGTCAAGAGCTCTGGCCTGGTGGTCGGGGATGGGTGGCAGGCAGGCACTCTCCCACCCGCACTTCAGGCCATCAGGTGGAGTGTAGGTCTGCTGCTCTATCTGGGAGTTTATTTATCCACCACGCATCCTTCTCCACTGGAAAACTGGCAAGGTTTAGAGGCCAGGGTAGGTAAGCGGCTTCGGAGATGGACAGGACTACTCCAGTGTCTCTCCCTTCAGAGGTGGGCGCTGGTACTGAATCAGGGGGGACTGGGTGGATCCCCGAGCGCTCGCTCAGTGCATGGGGCTCTCCACCCCTTGAACCCTCCTGCGCCTACTCCAGGAGGTGAAGGTGGCTTTGACGCAGCCCACTCTCAATTTCCTGCAGAGAGCCCTGCGAGATGGTATGCCTCGCCCTTCCTGCAAAACCTCCGTCCCTTGTTATTGGGCCCCTGTTCCATGGGCCCCCCCCCCAGCCTCCCCATCCTTGGACCCCCAGCCGGCTGCAAAATCTGCAGCCGGTCTGCTTTCGAACCATGCCTAGAGAACATCTGTACACGCTCATGCTCCATACGATTCACTTCCTCACCCTTGCATATCACCCTGATACCAAGTGGCGGGACTATCTAAGACCCGTAGAGGGTGGGGAACCCTAATGGGCCAGCATGTATTCCACCCTAGTTCCGTGGCCCACCACAGACATTAGTTGGTGACTCCTACATGGAGCCATGAGCACAGGGGTGTACCTGGCACAGTTCACCCCCATCCCAGATGCCTGCCCCTTTTGCAGCATGAGGGAAACCCTGGTGCACGCATATCTGGAATGTGCCAGGTTGCAGCCCCTATTTCGGCTCCTCCAGAACCTCTTAAAGAGGTGTGGGGAGAAGTGCAGCCAGAACCTCAGTATCTTTTCACACCCTATCCGTGGCCCCACAAAGTCACGGGACCTCTTAGTCAACCTCCTCCTGGCCCTGGCTAAAGTCTCCATATATAATACCAAGAGGAGGATGCTGGACGAGGGGGTTCTCTGTGACTGTGGGGCCTACTTCCATTCCTCCCTTGTGTCACGTATCCGAGCAGAG